>NC_142696.1:7803586-8113804 GCF_029641045.1 Salvia hispanica | reverse complement strand
CGACCAAAACTCTTTATTTCGTCAAGCTAATTAAGATGTGTTTAGGGATTCGTCGAGATGACCAAAACTCTTTTGTTTACAGTTTTCTCTTTCATCGTAAATATACCTATAACACCATTTAGCATATATTACTTCATCCTCCCACTATCTGAATCGTATTTCTTATGTCCTTTTAAAATAAGAGTGAAATAGATATAAAGAAAAATGACGAATTATTATTTGTATAGAATAAATCTTATCTCATTAGAGAAAAAAATTATTTTCTAAAATAAATTAATATATAATTTTAAGAAATAGACTAAATGAAAATAGTTCCTAAATATATGTACTGAATATGTATTAGGGATATTGATATACTGTATGTTGAGGAATGAGGACACTATGGTAATATTTATTATAAAATAATCGATCAAATTAACGAGCACACTCTTATTGTAGCAATATTTATTACGATAAAAATAATCTCTCTGACTCTACTGAGCACTATTTCACATCGGAAATTCGACCGAGTTCGTCGGCGTTAATTACCTAGTGTTGATTAGTACTCGCTAATTTTCTTGCCATTTACTTGGTAAAAAAACTCAGAAATAACTTAAGAAGTCGATTACCGAATAAAATGATTGTTCGAATATGTACACTCATAAAATGTTCAATTTCTAGCAATTTTCCTTGATAAATTGCCGGGTAAATAATATTGTTATAAGTAGTTGTTTATTAAAGCGCATCGACATCATATCAAAGTTCAAACGAGTACAATAATTGTTTTGAAAATGATACTTATATAACACAACACGATGATAAAAAAAAAAAACAAAGAGCAATAGATACATCATCCATTATTCATTCATCTTACAGAGGCAAAGTCATAACATTTATTATAGGAGTACTCCACAAAATAGAGCCTACGCAATGGACGTGAAGTTGAAGTTGGCACACGTAGTTTGTCGCCCCAAGAGCGTGTTACTAAATCCCAACCTCGACGCCGCCAGATCGAACTGCAGCAGATTATCCTCAATCTGATGCCCTCCTATCACCACCGCCGTCCTCGGACTCACTCCCCCGTCCACCACCGCCAGACACAAAACGTCGTCGTTCACATACACCATCGAGTTCGACCCCGTCCACGTCCACACCGCGTTCTCCCCTTGCAGCACCAGATCAATATTCGGCACCCCTGGCCCCACCCTCGTGCTCCCCACGCTCCCGCTCTCGAAGCACACCTGGAACGGCGCCACAGCCGGGGCCCTCCTGATCCCAGCCGTGGCTCTGGAGAAAGCATCCACCACTGCTCTGTAGATCGAGGTCTCGAGCAGTGTGTACTGGTTGACTGTGCTTATTTTGGTCCCTCCATTGCCCTCGGCATCGATGTCGAGGAGCATCGCGTTGACCGCCACGGGGCTGTTGTTGACCCGGATGGATCTGATCTTAATAAAGTACTCGGTCGAGGCCTCCCCCTGCGAGTACGCCCCTGCCGTGCTCACTGGGTTCACGAACAGGGGCGTGTACGCCAGGGATGCCCCCGCGTCCAGTGGCGCGGGGACGCGGATGAAGTTGTACGGACGGTCCCCGAATAAAATCACCCCGTCCGAGCTCGTGGACCCCGAGAGGCAGATTGCGAATTTGCGGTGGAAACTGAAAGCCGCGGAGAATAGCGACGGCATCCCCACACGGGCCCGGCCCAGGCCCGCCAGGCCCGTCGCTGATCCCGCCAGGCCCTGGACTAGCAGCGTCGGCGCGCAGACGAATAAGAATCTAGGGACGGTGACGGCGTGGCCCGGGTTTGACCCGTCGGTTGACCGGACCGAGACGGCATCCTCGGCCAGCTCCCCGCCTGTGGCAGTGCGGATGAAGGGGTTGTCCGGGGTGAGGCCGCAGGTGTTGTTGTTGCAACCGGGCCGAGGCCCGTTGAAACAGTCCCCGCACCCTGTGGCTCCGGCCAGTGAACACTGGGCGGAGTGACAGCGTGCGGGCCTGTAGGTGGATGAAGAGTAGTTGTTATCGCAATCGACCCATAAGTACTGGCCGCCCAGGTGGACGACCAGGTTTACGCGGACTAGCGGGGTCCGTTGGTCGATTGCGGTAACGTATTGTTGAGTGGAGGCATCTTTTCTAACTGGAAGCACAAGACCACGAGGTCGGAAGGATGTTTGGGCCAAGCTAACTGAGATTATTACTAATAAACAACTCACAAGCAATGGAACTGAATATGCCATCTCAAGATAATATATTTAGCTTGGTACTATCAGTTAATGGTTTGTACCTTCTATTTATAGCTCACTTAATCCTATTTGTGGTGTGAGGATAAGATTTATTACAGTCAATTTATGACACCTCAGCAAATCTAGAAAACTTAGAGAGTTTACTATTTACGCCGACACAACTCAGGGTTCAAACTTTTAAGAAAAATAATAATAAAAATTGTACTCTTTGGTGAGTATTTTGGTTATGGAGGAATTGACAATACTATAAAATTCCAGAATATGGCATTTAATTGAAAATGAAATCAATTTCTAGATAATATTTAGTTATCAATAACATCAGTACGTGTTGATAATGACTGGGCATTAGATACAGATAAATCATCGGTAAGTTAGTTATATTTTGTTATTTTTCTTATATTCGTTGTTACGTAATCAAGGTATATAATTAATCATGTGATCGAATTACTCTTTTTTTTTTATTATTTATCAAATAAGAAGGTGAATTTGTTCTTTCTTTTTTAAGTTGGGGAATGTGATTCCTACGCTTATCACTTATTTTACAAAGTGGATAAATAATAGTAGTATTTGATTAATTAAGTTGGGGGGAATGTGATTCCTTCCCTTATTGTTTTACAAAGTAGGTTAATAATATTTTATTAAATTACTAGTCTTGTTAAAACATTGAAATATTTTAGTGATATACTCCCTCCGTCCCGGCTAAGATGACACATTGTTTAGCCGGCACGGGATTTTAGGAGTTATTGGTTAAAATGTTTAATTGGAGAGAGAGAAGGTGGGTATAAGTATTAAAGTAGAGAGATGAAGATAGATGAATATTTTAATAGGAATGAGAAAAAGTGGTTGAATGTATTAATTGGAGAGAGAAAGTTACCAAAAAAGGAAATGTGTCATCTTAATTGGGACAAACTAAAAAGAAAAACGTGTCATCTTAAACGGGACGGAGGGAGTACTTAATTTTGTAATTCATACCTTTCTTGGTCCACTATCAATATTATTGATCATGGAGTGCCAAATTTTAATGCTATAAAATTAATAAAATAAAATCAAGTAAAAAGAGGTGGTTAGAATATTATTAGTGGCGAATGAGATTTATCTTATTATAGAAAAAAAATTATTATAAATAGAAATGAGTTAAAATTTTGTAGATAATAAAAAATTAAAATATACTATGTATAGTTATTGATTGTATCTTTATAGGAGAGATATAGACTTGCAATTTATAAACCAATACTCGTTACTTATTCGAGTCGTAGAAGTTTATCATGATTGTTCGTTGTTTGACGTGGACAATTCCATATGAGTCTATTTTTTGCTTCATTAAATTATAAAATTGACTTTTCAAAATACAATGAAAAGAAAGTGGATTGAGTAATCCATAGTATTTAAACCCATAGTATTTAAATCAAATGTTTGGGTACATAAGTGCATACGTAATCCATAGTATTTAAATCACAAGTTCGATCGCGTATCTTCTACGTAGATGAATACACTTATTCCATTTTTAGCTTTTAAATTTTTGTATAATCAATTTGGCTATAATGTGTACTAGAATATAATTTTATTTTTTTTATTTTTATGATTAAAGAGCATGAAAATATAAATAATTTATTTTGGACAGAAGACAGCTTTGGTCTGGATTATTAGTATTGCTGGTCAAATTAAACCGAAACACGGTTATAGGTCAAATAATTCAATTAAATTGAATTATATAACGGACCTACACATATAATAGAATAAGGAGCTCATAGATATTGATACAAGTAATTGATGATCTACAGCTGGAGTTGAAGATTCGTTGCCTTTTCTTATTACAGTATATAGCATATTATAAATTTTTTTCAAATCATTATTATGAAAGACATCTTTTACATTTAAGTGACTCATAAACAAGTTTTTGAAAAACGACACTAGGGATGCATTTTACCAAAAGTTAAAACTAAAGTGAGTAGTTTTTTAGTTAAAACTTTTTAAAGAATTTATATAAAAAATATAATTCAAGATAACTAGTGTTTACTCCCTCCGTAACTTTAATTTAGTGTTGGATGTTGGAATCGTTTCTCCGGTCAAAGGACTTTGACTAAGAATAATTTCAATGATAAAATTTAATTTTATAAAATTAAATGATATAGCGTCGATCTACGTTCGGAGTAGATGACTATGGTATATTCATTTTCTCAAATCCGATCCTTGGTGAGTGAGAAATAATGGATTAAAGTTGAGCAAAATTGCGAGCTAAATGAGCTATGAGAGAAGCCATGAGATTAACTAATAGAGTTAATTATCCCACATTTAAAGTAACAACCATATTAAACTAATATTTAATAAGAAGGATTATTACATGTAATAATTATAGTCGACTAAGATGAGCTGCAGAACCCACACGCGCGCCGCCACCGCGAGACTCGAGCCGAGCACATGCCCATGCCCGTGTCCTTGGATCTTGACAATTGGTCTTTGGGTGGTCTTCGGAGTGTTCTTTGGGCCTAGTCGTTGGGCTCGGTGCTTGGGATGACACCTCGTCGGTATGACGTGGTAAAGTCAACGTGGCTGACACGTGATGAAGTTCACATTGTGAGCTAACCTAGATGCGCAGCGTGTCCCGATTTACAGCCTCGCAATGATGACAACCATCAAGGCTGGTTGACTCCTGCAGTGGACTGAGCCTATAAATAGGCTAGTCATTCCATGCATTTGAACACACCAATTCATAAGCAACCTGCATCATAAGCTCTCTCTCTCCCTTTTGAATTGTTCTTATGTCGAAACTCTGCCCTCTCCTCCATCCAGTTTGCCGAAGCTCAGCTCATAGTGGTGCTGCTTCATCAGAGACATAGCCGTTTTATCTTTAGGGACGACACGCCAATCTGAGAGCACTATCGGGCGTATCTCGTCTTGCGGAAAGAGGACTCCTCGACTCGGCTAACTACTGTTTTACGGTTAATTGTTTCGTTTTTACTTATAATTCAGTTTCAGTCATTTCTTCTATATTCCTTCTTTCGGGTTGTATTGCGTCCGGTTTTATCTCTTGTAATCAAGAAACCAACAATCGCAAGCGAAATATCACTTGCCTTTGAAGGAATTTGGAAATAACTGAATCTAAATACTCTCGAAACCTTAACACCTTTGCTAGAGATGTCGACTGAATTCAACATCATCGCTGCCACCACCGATGCCGAAACTCCATCCACCATGTCGACCACTACACCGGTCAACGCATCGTCGAACCCGACGATGATGCCAACCCCCGGGTTCACTACCTCTTCATCAACAACCCCTTAAGAGTTTATTAACCCCTTTGGGCCCACAGGTGGATCCACCCCGAGTGGATGGGTTGGTTCCACTTTTAGTGGTTCCATTGGATCCTTTATTGAATCGAGTATTGGGGCCTTCTGGTCTAACACGGGTGATGGTTCCTTCAGGGCCGGTGCGAACATGGCAAGCACTATGCCCAACATGCATGGTGGGGGCTCTGTCCGTTTCCAAGTCTATTCTACATATTTTTCACAAAACACGTTAAACTACCAAAATATAGAAATATATATGATAATGAACATATTTTGCACGAAAGATAATCAAAACTAGCCAATTCTATGCCTACAAATCATTTAAAATCTGTGTTTATGGCTGATATAAATGCATCATCCCATAAGATGTTGAGTAACCCAGCTTGTGCAAGTAAGACTAGACCCATTTGAACCAATATTTCCTCTCTATTAGCCATTTTTTGTGGGGAGTTTAAAGACATAAGAGTTCATGGTGAATACAATAATCATGAAAAAAAAACAAAACTTGGTTAGGCTTTTATGTTCGCCCCTGATAAGACTCGTTTCATGCATTGGTTTTGGGTGAAAATTCTGTGTTTTTGGGGCGCTAATCTATGTTTCTGAGTTCAGGTGCGTAATAAATCTGCCGGATCTGGGAGTCCTTGTCACCTGACCTGGCAGATGCAGAACAGATGAATTTGAAGTGAAATTATATGCCATCGTCCAGACCTGGGAGGATCAGAAGTTGGCAACAGGAGCAAAAAGGAGCAAAGAGCAGATTTTAGAGCATCTTGTTCAAGGGCATAAACGTCAACTCACCAAAAGGATGCCCTAGGGATCGGAGCCTCACCTATATAAAGGGCTCAACATTGAAGAAAAAGGGAGATCTACACATTATATCCCTAGACAACTCTCTTAGCTCACTCTTGAAGTTCCTTGTTCTATTCACTTAGTTCTTCACTTCAAATACTCATTTCACTTGCTGTGCACTTGGATATGGGGTGATTTCTGGCCGTCGTGGTGGTTCTCATCGTTTTGTTGTCGTGTAACACTGCCTTGTGGAGGCGAAGATTTACCTTGCTTTGTTTAGTTTGCTTTTCGTTTTAAGTACTCGTCGGTTTCTAGTTTCGTAACTTTGGTTTCTAACTTTGATCTACTGGATTCGAACCTATTTCTACTTATTATGGAAGTTTATGTTGGTTTTTGTTGGATCTTGTTGAGTTGATGTTGTTTTGTTGCTTTAGCTTTCGTTATTGTTGATTGTTGGATGTTTGGAGCTGAGATCTGTTGGTTTGTTGTTGGAGGCTGTGGATTTACGTATGGAGATGTTTGGATCTGTTGAATCGTGGTGGATTTGAGTTGGAGTTTCGTAGATCTGGTGTTTGCTGTTTACATTCTGCATGATTATGGCTATTTACTTTCTATTTCTTAATCTCCTAGGTCCAGTAGCGTAGATCTGTTAAGTTTCGGCTCTAATTTCTCGTTTTAAGTTTAGATCTGAAGTTTGCTCTGTTTTCATGGTGTTTAATGCTCTGTTTTATCTGCTATTCTCATTTGCTTCCCGAAGAAGATGAAGTTTGTTGGTAGTTAGAATCAGATATGCTTTTGTCAGTACTTTCTGCATGTCCTTTTGCTTTTCTGCAGTTTTTTCAGACCCTGGTCGCTTAAGGAAATTGGTCCCCACTATTTGCTTTGCTTTTGTTTGTCTAAATTAGGAAAGTCTGTCTAGTCCGTTAACTCCAGTTATTTTAAAATTTTCAAATATTCCGTTTCTCAAGTCATGCATGTTCCGTATGTTCTCATTTCTTAGACTCAATAGGTAGAGTAAAGTAATTTTAAATCTCTCAGACCCAGTAGTTTAAGTTCTCAATCCAAAAATTACGTGGCAGCAGCCAACCCCCTTTCCCAAAACATTCCAAATGCAGTTTCGTAACATGTCTGTCTTCGTGGGATCGATCCTTTACTTCCCTGTGCTAGTTGTAGTATAGTGGGTTGAGATTTTTGAAGAAGTAGAGTGCATCCAATGACCCCTGTCTGATAGTTTCATGATCCCCTAGACCCTGGGATCTAGTCGAATCCTCTGGACCTGTTGGATTGAGATTTATCAAAAAGCACACTGCAGTTTCTAAATTCTTTAGCCCCCCCCCCCCCAAGCACCTTGAACTATCTCTATTTTGCAACTGGGTTGATTTTTTACATGGGCTTAGGAGGGTTTAAAGACACCGGCCTGATAAATATAAAAACATTTGGTGTCCGGCACATGATTTTATACAGTGTTGTTTTGTAGTTAATGAAGAGGAGGAAAAAGTAGAGATGAGGTTATTTCCATTTTGAGAAACGTTTTACTTTTAACGGGACAATCTAAAAAGAAAAAACATGTCATTTTTAATGGTACAACGAGAGTATTCAACTTCACTTTTGTTATTTAGAAGATAGATCTAAGAGTATCTTGTGAACTGGTTTACAAAAGTAATGTAATAGGAGAAATCATTCCTTAATCTAATGAGTGTGGGGAGGGAGGGGGACATAGATCAGTGACTATGACTGGAAGAGGGGTCATGTTGATGCACTTTTTTTTAGCACTAAAAATACCTGCAAGTATACAGGGTAGATCTAGTATAGCTAAAGGTCAGTTCCGGGATATCGAACACGGGGAATATAATTGCAACTGGCTATTATGTATGAAGCGTCAAATACTATCTAGAGAAACAAGAGAATTTTGGATTTTTGAAAATAAAAACAATTAAAAGCAAGTAAACAACTAATTGCAATTAAATCATAAAGATAAAGTATGAGAGATAAGAGAATTCTAGGGATGTGCGTTCACAATTATGGTTATACAAATTCCAACTACAATACCCTAGCACAGTTTATAGAGTCACATAATTTATGCCCATGCGGTACAAGCGTAGATTACTAACACTAGGGTTGTCAATCCTAGATCCGTAACTCTTAAAAGCTCCTAAGACCCTTGAAAATTCCTCACTCTCAATTAACAGTGTCGTTTTAAGGGAAGCTAACTGTAGTGTCTACTAAGTGGATCTAACTCGCCAACCTTCTCTCACGATTATGTAGCAAGTTATATTAAATCTTCATCGAATGCGTCACTCAAGCATGAAGTATTACGGAACAACTTAGGGAAGAAAAGAAGTAAAAACAAAACGGATATTAAATAGAAAACGGAATATAAAAATTACTAACACATCCCTAAAATCCTATGAATTTATTTACACATGAAAGAATAAGCTAAAAACATAGATTGTAGAGAAGTCATGAAGAAAATAAGAACTAAAGCAAATAAAACTCAAAGGCTGAATCCTTGTAGTCTTGATCTTCTCTTGATTCCTTCTTCAACCCCTTGCACAATGAATAACTCACAAATTTATGCTATGGAATTAATTGACAAAAAGATGAAGGATGAAAGATTAGGGTTGGAGGAGTAGCTATGATATCTCCCCTGTTTGGGGGCTATGGAAGGGTGAATTCTATGAATTAGGTTATTGGGTATATATAGGCTTGAGAAGGATTTAAATTTGGTAAAAAGTCTCCTCCAAGCAATAGGAAAGATGGAATTTTCGTTCCTCATAGTAGAAGGAAAAGATTTGGCTTCACAAGGTAATATCTTCTTTCCTTCTTTACAGCTTTGCGCGACTTTGGTAGAACAACCATAACTTTCTTCACATAACTCCGATTGAGGTGATCTTGGTATCAACGCGAAGCTCTTTCGAAGACGAAGAGAATGAAATGTAGAAAGCTCTTCAAGATCCACAGCAAAATTGAGTTTGAACACAACTGTCATGCACCGCATTTTTCCAGCCGGCCGCTGGACGGCTCCAGAACGCTCTGGAATTGTTGCAGCGACCGCTGCATTGGGTGCAGCGGGCCGCTGGGTTGTCCTTCAGCTCCTGCTTCCGAATGTTCACCTTTGTATGCTCCTTTTCAGCGCTATTTTGCACATTTCTCATAAAATACGTCAAAATACCAAAATGGATAAAATATGCATGTAATGGACATGTAATGCAACTTTGACACTCAAAACGGATCAAATAATGTCCTTAAAACCGTGCCAAATCCGAGTGTATCACATGTACGTGGTGACAAATGTAGGATAAGGAAGCTTATGGTTTTTAGCTACATAACAAGGTTGACACAAAACACTTGATTTAATTAAATGATATGAGATATTACCACTTTTATTATCATTTTATACTCCCTCCGTCCCATGTTACTTGAGGCAATTATTTTTGGCACGGGATTTAAGAAAGTTATTTTTAGTGAGTTAAAATAAAAGTAGATGAGAGAAATAAAGTAAGAGAAAAAAGAGAGAGTAAAGTTATAGAAAGAATATAGTATGTGAGATTAAATGTTTTTTAGCCAAAAAAGGAAATGACTCAAATAACTTGGAATAATCCAAAATGAAATACGACTCAAGGAACTTCGAACGAAGGGAATATTACTTATCTTACTACATAGTAACTGCTAAGATATTACAACTCTAAGAGCATGTTCAACCAGATTGAAGGAACCATGGCCAAATCATTATGTGCCAAATTATCTGTTGAAGTTTTAACCACAGCTTAATCGATAATAGGAGACAGAGCAAGCGGCAAGGACACTGGAGTTGTTAAGATCCTTAACAAGCCGAAAATCAGAGTGAAACTTAAAATATATCATTAGAAGTAACAGTAACCATAATTTGATCAAACTCAGGCCCCAGACCCACAAGGTAGAGGATATGGTCAATGTTAGAGAAGCAACTTCTAGTAGGAGATATGGTCAATATTGTAATTTTCAGTGCATGACTTTAGCCTTAGATTGACTGACATAGTTCATTAGGATAGCATGTCAAATATCTCAGTTGGAGTTGAGACCAACGACATTATAATGATGGTTTTAGAGAGAGATCCATGAATCCAGGTGGAAAGCAATTGGTCTTGGCGATGCCAAGCCAAATAAGTTGGATGGAGAAAAGATTTGGTGTGTAAAGAAGAACAATTTGAAGGAACTCATTGAGTTTGATGGAGATAGGATGGGTGAGAGTAAAGGTGATTGCAGGATCAATAATGTTGGAGTCACCACCGGAAGCCATGGAAAGAGTGAGGAAATAGGTAGAATGTGGAATGAAATTGGGAGCGAAAAGTGGATCAGAACCCAGGCGATTGATACCATAATACTTCATCCGTCCCACAAGAATATACACTTTTTTCTTTTTAGTTCGTCCCACAATAACATACACTTTCTAATTTTTGGAAACTTTTTTTCACTCTAATGAGGTGGGGTCCATTTTCCACTAACAATACATTAATTACTTTTTCTTTCTACATCTCTCATACTTTACCAATTGTGCATTAAAACTTGTGTCAAACTAAAAATGCATATTCATATGGGTCGGAGAGAGTAAGAAACAATAAAATGATATTTGAACAGAGATTTTGTTATCTTTCAGTTTTCTTGTTGATCAGTCACATACTCAAAAATGGTTATGTAAAGGATCCATCAGAAGGATCTCAATAAATCAATTAAACTAAGAAGTGTAAAAGACAAAAGATAATACTCCCTCCGTATGCAAAAAATAGTTTCGTGATGACGCAAGTTTAGTGAGAAATTTGTAAAGTGAGAGAGGGAATGATGGGTAAAGTAATAGAGTGGAAGAAAAAGTGAGTAAAGTATGAGAGAGAAACTTTCCATTTTTAATTTTTTTTTTGACATCTCACATCCCAAATTTGCAAAATAAGACTATTTTTCGTGACGGACGGAGTAAATTGAAACCGAAAGAATGCTTGAAACTAGGCCTATCAAAATGGATATTGGGTATTGGATACCCGATATCCGAACTCGAAAAAATCGGATAATTGGATACCCAAAATCCGATTTTTCGAGTATTGGATCGGGATCGGATAGTAAGAATTTTGGGTTATCGGGTATCGGGTTACCCATCGGATATCGGGTATACACGAATTATCTGATTTTTTAAAAAAATTAAAAAATTATGTTTTTATTATAAATAAATATAATTAATTTCTTAACTACATTTTAATTAATACTTAATAGATTAATTAATACTTAATAGTTAGCGTATAAGATATGTAATTTAATTTTTTAATTACATTTTAATTTCATTGACATATAATATTTTGAATTTTGAATCTTTGATGATGTTATTTTTATATCTAGATTCTTATGAATTATTGAATTGTGATGTTTATAAGGGATGAATGTTTAAACTTATGAATTTTGATGGTTATTGACTTATTGTGGATGGATGAAAGATGTTAATATGTAGTACGTATAACTTATGAATTTTGTATTGCCTCAAAGTTTGTAGTTATTTTCTTTTAAATTAGAACTACTACAAGAATTTGTATTTCTAAAAATTTATAGTTATTTTCTCTTGAATACTACTTCAATATTGTATTAAATTCGAATTAAATAATATTAAATAAATTCTAAAAGTTTGTAGTTAATTTCCAAAAATAAAAAATAAAAAAAATTAAAATCACAATCGGGACTGGATACCCGAGTCGGGTATCCGGGTACCCGAAATCAAATTCGGGTCGGGTATCGGGTATTGAATTTCGGGAATTTCGGGATCGGGTACCCAAAAATTTCGGATCGAGTATCCGCGGGTACCCAATTTGACAGGCCTACTTGAAACGCAAATAAACCAATTGGCTTGTTTTAAGTAAGCATACATTTCGTGTGTTGCTACTCTCCAGCGTCACACTAACATCTATCAAAGAAAGTTTGGAGGATGTTGATGGAGATGATGGTGGTTTATCAACGTCTTTTGGGAGACAGAGATATGAAATGCAGAAAGAAAGACAGTGATAATGATGTGGCACATGACGAGGGGTCTATTTTTACTTTTATTTTTATTTATATTTCTATTTCTATTTTTAATTTTATTTTTAGATGTGGCATGTCAAATTTTATTTGGGCAAAATTTAATTATGTTTATTTTCAGCTGAAAACAAATCAATAATTTTACTCCCCTTATCTATCATAAAAATTTATTTGATTTCATGAAGAAAAAAAACAGAAATAAGTTAGTGGAATATAGACTCACTTTTAAATTGATTTTATGATTGAATGCGAATGTAATGAGGTAAGTAAATGGTGAGGTCCATTTGCTTAGAATAAGAAAAGGTAAATTAGACTGTGAATCGCGGATATCTTTAAATGACAAAATGAGACATTATTTCATGAACAAATGAGGGAATAAGTAATGTTGGTTTATATATTTTTCCGGTAGTTATCTCTGTTGGAACATATATACTAAAAAGCATTTTTCGAGTTTATTTTGAATTTGATAAATTGCTTGTATATTGTAAACACTCTTCATTTGATGAGAATAATAAATGTTTTCTTCATACTGTGTATTTTACTTTAATGGGTATTGACCGTATTTAATTATATATTAAATTATATAATTAAAGCGCCGGAAAGTAAAATCAGTCTAAGTCTTCTACATTGAAGGTTGGGTCGTGGAACAGGTCATCACAGTAGGTGGCCCAACCGGTACCTTGTAGAAGTAAAACTTTTTCACAACCTAGATAGGCTTTGGCTACCTATCGTGAAAGGTTGCAGTGTCCATCCAAAAGTCGTCTTTACCTTGAGAATGACTAGTGACACTGGTGTGGTATAGCATTGAATGGATCTAAAGTATAGACACATCTTTGTTGCTATCTACTGTAAGACAATGTCTTGGAGATTTAATATTTCATAATCTTTGTAATAATATAGGACACACGTTATTTAATCATACGCTGCTTTGACTTATCAATAGGTGCGGGTTTTTCGTAACCCAATATTCCTGATATCTTGGGTAGTAGTAATTAATAACTAGTATGGTGTCAGTTTTATTATTACATTGAATCGTGTGCCTGCGTGGTTTGACTATATCCCCAAGAGGTGTTCGAGAGAAGTTCTATTATTCGGAAACCCGGCCGGTTTGGATTTAATCCAAGAATAAATAGAAAAGGAAAAGTATATCTTGATATACATCTCGTACTAGACAAACTCTTGGAAATAAAAAGATATTAATTAATTTAAAGTCTATAGCAGACTACAAATTAATTAATGGATATAGAAAGTCTTAGACACGGGAAATAATATATTAAAGAGGTTAACCCGGATTGCTTGTAATCACGGATTGGATAGGCGGTCAATATTTCTTCGATAGTGGCACAAGAAATATTCCATTGGCCTTATATTGAATTATGGGTTTTAATTTAATTAGTAAAGAAGGTCCAATTGGGGAGGCCCAATCCAAGCCACATAGATCCCTAACCTAGCCCATCATAAACTCTATAAATAAGGATGTAAGGAGAGGAGACATCATACATTACACAAAACCTAAACCTAGCCTCCAAGCTTGCAATTTTCGAGCTCCTCACTAATAGGAGATTTCGAAATTTGCATAGTGTGTGCAATTGGTTTTTCTTGGCTTCTCCTTCAAGATTCTTATAATTTCTAAGAGATTCCTCCCACAAGGAATTTAGATCTATAGAGTTAAGGGTCATAGGTTAGAAGATCTTTGGTCTTGCATTCACAATCAAGCTTCAAGATCTACACGTGGAGAAGTGGCAAGCCACTTCGATTCTTTAGAGAATCATTGCTGTAAGTATTCAACAACATAATTTAATTTAAATTATGTGATTAATTGCGCAATTATATGTTTCTACATGTTCAAGCATGAAATTGAATCGACCCACATAATCACCTAAATAGATTCTTTTGTGGATTTATTTAATTTGCAATTTCCGCTGTGCGATTATCCCCAACAATCTCATCTCCTTAGCAAAATCATGAAATGTTTTCGATTAATTAGATCTAAAAGTGATTGTCACATGTCAGATAAATTTAAATTCTTTAGATAAATTCAAATTCCTGCTAAACTTTGCACAAATCAACTGGTATTTTAGAAGTAATATCACAATTTTTTTTTTTAAATATTTTTTTTAACAAACTTCTGAACTTTATAAATAATATGGCAAATTTGTATGTAAAGTTATGAACTTTCAAAATAATTTGATTTTTCCCGTGAACTTTAAATGTTGCATGAAAAGTCATGAACTTTATTGGAATGTGTAAATTTTCCATCCGACCCAACCAGATAGATTTCTGACACAAACTTATCCTACGTGGTGCGCTGGAGGTGTTTTCATCCAAAAAAAGGCTAAAAGTGAAAAGAACCTATGAACAAGTATAGGGACCGCTGAAGCTTCATTTCTTCTTTCATGTTTAGAGACTGCATGCACAGAAAGGAATAACAAGCCTCCTAGATCCAGCGAATCCACTGGATCACAGGGTCTAGGAACTCACGGATCGTTGGAAGATCTCGGTCGTCGGACACACAGAATATCGCTTCAAAACCCTCAACCGCGTATCCTAAAATTAGCACAGTGAAGTAGGGATCGATCCCACAGAGATGAATGCGCAATTAAACATGCTCAAGGATTCGGGACTATTTTTGGGTTGGCTGCTGCCACGCATTTTTGGGTTGAGGAAATTAAACTAAACTTGGAGTTGAAATCTGCTACGCTAACAGCTAGATCTAGGCAGAACAGAAATCATGCATGAAAACTAGAAAACGAGACAATCACTAGATCTAGGAAACTATTTTCTAAATTACCCAGACCTGGGAAATGAATTGACGGTGGGGACCATTTGCTGAAAAGGTAAAGTACGGATGAAAAGCTGGAAAACAACTAACTAAAGTACTAACTAACAGCGACATCATCTTCTCCAACAATTTGCATAAAATTTCAGTAGAAACAGAGATGGAAAGTGGATCGAAAACGAAGCAGACTGAATTTAAAAACAATTAAACGAAGAACAATTAAGACTAAACAGATCTGCGACTACTAGATGAAGTAAAATGAAAAGAGAGCAAAAGTGTTCGAAATCCATGCACAACTTGATTCCCCTGTTCAGATCCAACCTCGGATGCTAAATCCACTCCGGATCCAAGCATCTGAAACAAACTCCGACCAAAAGTATACCCATAGGTACAGATTCGCCAAACAACCACCGATCAACAACAACAGCACAGATCCACAACCTCTTTCCCAGATCAAGCACAGAATTATCCAAAACAGAGAATAACAATCAACTTCCGAAATTAAACCTCAAAACACAGAATCAACGTAAATCAATACAAGATAAACTCCATCATGACATAAACTAAATGCATAGTTAATCGATAAGTAGCAAACAACCAAATCGACTTCCAAAACATTGAAGTTCGACGGAATAAAAGTGCGAAAAGCTGAATGTAAACAGATTGTATCTTCGACCTCCGTGAGGACGGTGTTACCACTGACTTTTGTCGAAGATGAACCCCTAGAAACCCTTAACTATCCCAGAATTCCCATTTTTTCCCAAGTGTGTGTGTGAGTGTGTGAGCTGAGAGCAAAATCATATATATGGCGTGTGCTGCATATTTATAGGCGTAGAAGTGGGTCCAGCGAGGTATGAATAGTCTTTGTTGCCCTCAGCTATTGACTCCCTTCGTCCAGCCATTTTTTTTCTCTTCAACTCTGCTCACTTTCCTCCGTTTCCTTCGCTAGTCCATTGCCTCCAACTCTTCCTGGATCTAGCGATTCCTTCACATATCTGTCTTAAAAAGTAAAATAAAGTGTTTTTCACTACATAACCGATGCATGAAATTAGCCTTATCAAACTGTTCACACTTAAACTATACTTGTTCTCAAGTATAAAGACAAGAAAAAGAATAAGACGAATTTCAAAGCACGGTTATCCCCTGACCGACTCCTTAGACTCTAAACAAACTCTTAGACCTAGACACAACTAATGCACAGATAACAAACTCTTAAAGAAAAAACACATAGACACATATGCATGAACTAGCTTCAACTTTAGGCAACCGTCCCCACAAGGTCAAGGTCAATCCAACAGGCTGCACTTCTCCAAATTGGCCTCATCCCTTCTTCTACCTAATCAATCTGTCAGTTCGTCAAGATAGCCTTTTACTTTCCCAATTGTTGGATTCACTCGATCACTCATTCCTCACCAGGGATGTTAGGACCGATTCTCTCATAAGTTATTGACATACCACTGAAGCGTCGGGTTATGAGAGTTTTCTCCTTTTTATACTTCGTTCTTCCCCTTTTTTTACTGGGTCAGGTTACTATTGCTTCCTGCCCTTAGAAATATTTCCCCTGGACTTCGTCTAGCTTATACCTCCTTTTTTTATTCATTTTTTCCTTTGGACTTCGTCCAGCTTATTCCTCCATTTTCTTCTTTTTCTCACCTTTTTCCCTCTGGACTTCGTTCAGCTTATAACTCCTTTACCTGGACTTCGTCCAGCTTATACCTTCATAACCCAATTCCCCTATTTTTTCTCCGTCATGACTCTTCTCCCTAAGCATTCAGTGGTGGCCCCTTTACATGTGTTAGCTCAAAGTTATTTAAGGCTTATAACTCACTCTTATAGTAGAGCTTCACAACTAAGTAAGCTAAGACATCCTCTATCGTTCTTACTTCGTCCAGATTGACTTGGCTTATTAAAGGAAAAGGCTTCTAAGTTGAAATACATCCTATCTACAATTACTTTCACTAAGGAGATCATGCCGTATTATATTCACCAACTCATGCGACGCAAACAAAACCTAGACTTAACGACTCATAACATGCTGACAACTACACGCATTGACTCCCCTCTCCCTCCCACTTCACTCAAGCTTGTCCCAAAGCCATCGTCGTGAAGGGGGAAAACAGGGTAGTCAATTCAACACACAATAAACAAATAATAATCCTATAAAACTTCTCACACTTAGACCGAGCATCAGGCTAAGTGGGAGAAGACACAATAAACAGAAAACATAAACTTCTCACACTTAGACCAAGCATTGGGCTAAGTGGGAGAAGGTTAACACATAATAACAACAAACATAAAAAAAACAGATATAACGGAAAACAGAAAATAAAAGTTACTTGGTCATGGGGGTGATTTACTTCTGGGTCTGGCTCCCTCGAGAGCCAGATTGGGGTGGGATCCCGGGTTGGGTCATTGAAGAGTTGATTTCTTGCTTGCTGTATCCTATCAATTTCTAATTACACACTTCCTAGATCCAGTAAATCAACTAGATCACAAGGTCTAGAGACTCACAAGACTGGAAGTCTGGTCGTTGGTACGCAAGCAAACCTTCAAAACCCTCAACCACAGATACTAAACTAGCACAGGGAAGTAGGGATCGATCCCACAGAGATGGACTCGTATAGTACATGCATAGAGATTTGGAAACTATTTTTGGGTTGGCTGCTGCCACGCATATTTTGGGTTGAGGAATTTAACTAAGTGAATTTGGAAATAAAGTATGCTATGCTAACTGCTAGATCTAGGCAAAAAATGAATTATGTATAAGAACTAAATCAAATCAACTACTAGATCTGGGACTTCTACGAACATCTCTAGACCAAGGAGATTAAAACAAGTGGGGACCAAACTCTGAAAAAGGTAAGTACGGACAGAATCGAATCTGCAGCCTAACTAACTAAAGCATCAACTGAAAATGACTTCATCTTCTTCAACGAACACAAATAAATGCAGAGATCAAGAAAAACAAACTCAGATGTAGATTGGAAACATAATTTTAACGGTAAACGAAACAACGACGGAAATCACACTACTAGACGAAGCAAACCAAGCAGAACAAAATCCCCATAATCTCATGCACAAATTTCACCTCCCCTGTTCAGATCCACACTTCGGATGCTAAATCCACTCCGGATCCAAGCATCAGAACAAAAATCCAACCGAACACAACTTCAATACCACGATTCTCGAATCTCCTAAAATATTCAGCAACAAATTCAAGAGAACATCTCAAATAAACAAACCAAAATAGCAAGCATCATAATAATCAACACGAAATCTAACTTCATCAAAGCAAATCAAATGTAAATAGAACGGATAAACTGATTCAGCAACAAAACAACAAGCTCGACTTCCAAACGTGAAGTTCGAGACTGAACTGAGTACCAAACAGAAATTTTAAAAGAACAATTGTTTCTTCGCCCTCAAGGGACGGTGATGCACTGATACGAGACTCCTGAAAACGAAAACCACCCCAAATTTCCCATATCCCTAGTGTGTGTGCTAAGAGCGTGACTGTGTGTGGAGTGTAACCGATCTGCCATTCTTGTTGCGCACTCCTTTATTTATAAGCTTCGAGGTGGGGCCCAGCGAGGTATTGATTGACTTGATTGCCCTCAGCTTTTGGCTTCCTTCCTCTAGCTTTTCCTCGTGATTCCGTTCCTGCTCCTCGCTAGATATCCTCCTCCAGCATCTCCTGGATCTAGCGCTACACACACACCTGGCTTAACAAAACTTGTTAGATCCAGCAGAAATGTGATGTTTTTCACTACATAACCAATGCATGAAATTAGCCTTATCAAACTGCTCACACTTAAACCATACTTGTCCTCAAGTATAAAGACAAGAAGAAAAGAAGAATAAGGCGAATTTCAAGCATGGTTATCCCCTTGACCGACTCTACAGACTCTAGACAAAACTCCTACACCTAGACACAACTGAGGCAAAGCTAGACACTAAAACAAAGAGTACATAATCACATAGGATGAAAACATATAAACACATATGCATGAACTGGTTTCAACTTTTAGGCAACCGTCCCCACAAGATTAAGATCAATCCAACAGGCTGCACTCCTCCAAATAGGCCCTTTTCTCCCCTCTACCTAGCCAATCTGTCAGCTCGTCAAGATAGCCTTTTACTTCCCCAATTGTTAGATTCACTCGATCGCTCATTCCTTACCAGGGATGTTAGGACCGATTCTCTCTTAAGTTATTGCCAAACCACTGAAACCTCGGGTTATGAGAATTCCTCCTTCTATCCTCCGTCACTATCCCCCTTTTTTTCTTTTTTTTTTTTTTTCTTTCTGGACTTCGTCCAGCTTATACCTCCTTGATTTCCTGGACTTCGTCCAGCTTATACCTCCTTGATTTCCTGGACTTCGTCCAGCTTATACCTCCAGATTTTATGATTATATATTTTCTCCTTTCCCCCTTTTTTATTTATATTTTTTTTTTTTTCTTCTCTTTTCCTTCAGCATTCAGTGGCAGACTTTTGACATATGTTAGCTCTAAGTGTTATCACAGGCTTATAACTCACCTCTAGAGTAGGGCTTCACAACTGAGCAAGTAAAGGCATTTACTATCGTTCTCGCTTCATTCAGATTGGTTCGGCTTACTAAAGAATCAGGCTTCTAAGTTGGAATACCTCCTATTTTCAATTGCTCTCCCTAAGGGAATCTGCCGTATTATATCCACTAGTTCATGCGACACACCCCTAGACCTACGACTCCTCAAAGCATAATAACACTGCATTGACTCCTCTCCCCCTCCCGCTTCACTCAAGCTTGGCCTCAAGCCATCGTCGTGAAGGGGGGAAAAAGAGAATTCAATGCAGAAATAAACAACAATTCTAAAAAAAACAACTTCTCACACTTAGACCGAGCAACGGGCTAAGTGGGAGAAGAACAAACCAACAGAAAACACAGAACTTCTCACACTTAGACCAAGGATTGGGCTAAGTGGGAGAAGGTAGCATAAAACACAGCAAAAACATGAAAATAAGACACAGAAAAGAAAAAAAAACACAAAAACTAAAATTTACTTGGTCTGGGGAAATTGTTCATTTCTGGGGCTGGCTCCCGCGAGAGCCAGACGGTGGTGGAACACTGGGGCGGTTTGTTTTCACTTTCTTCTTCGCTGGTTGCTCCAGCTCTTCCTTTCCTTCTGCAGCTTGATCGAGTCCTGGTTTCCTCATTAGCATTTTCGTCCTCGGTGGATTTGGAACTTTCTCGGGAATAGTCGGGGTGGTCAACTGCTGGAATGGCTTGGTCGAGGGACTGCTGTGGATGATCTTCTGTGCCTCGCCACTTGACCCAGGAGTCGACTTCGACTGGGTCAAGGGAAGCGTCTGATGCAGCCATTTCAACATCCGCGTAGATATCTCCACAGCTTCCGCCACTCTTTCACTTTGTTTGGCACATTTCGTGGCCAAATCTGCTACGTTGCTGCTCAGAACTTTTACTTCTTCCCGACTCCCATTGAGTTCCTTCCGTATTCCCCCGAGTTCCTTCATCATCTCCTTTTTCATCAGTTGCATTTCCTTTTTCATGTCCTGCACCTCCTTCCTAAGCTCTTCCACCTCTTCACTTGGCATGGCCTCCTCAGCTTCCTCTAATTGATTCCCTTGACCGCGACCTAAAAAAAATATGAAGACCCCAGACTCCTGGGTCAAGGTTAAAGTACGAGACATAAATCCCCTTTGAGTTTGGGTCTTCGAAAATATTTTTGGAAATTTTTGAATTTTTATTTTGTTTGGATTTTCTTTGTCTTCTAAAGCAATTAAACTATGTACAATTACCTTTGAATATTCTCGAATCCCCTGGATCAGTGTGTAAAAACATAACATTTCCCTTGACCCAGGAGTTCATCGAGAATATTCCTTTGTCTGGCTAAGTGATAACTGAGAGCGCACGTAGTGGTATTTCCTCCACTACGCATAGCTCAGAATTATCCCTATAGACTTTCAATCTATGGCCATTAACAAGAAAAGGGACCGAGTTAGGAGCACTTCCCTGGATTTCCACTGCTCCGTGTGCGCGGAGGCCAACGATGGTATATGGACCTACCCACTTTGACTTCAACTTCCCTGGCATTAGCTTGAGTCTGGACTGAAATAGAAGTACTTTCTGCCCCACCTGAAGTTCCTTGACCCGGAGGTTCTTGTCGTGCCAGAGCTTCGTTCTTTCCTTGTACCACATTGCTGAATCGAATGCCTCTAGCCGTAGTTCCTCCAGCTCCTGTAATTGCAGCTTCCTTTCTTCTTCACATGCCACAGACTTCATATTCATTTCCTTAATGGCCCAGTATGCCTTGTGCTCCACTTCCACGGGTAAGTGACACATTTTCCCAAACACCAACCTATAAGGTGACATCCCGATTGGTGTCTTGTAAGCAGTTCTATACGCCCACAAAGCATCGTCAAGGCGTTTACTCCAATCCTTCCTTGTGGTGTTAACTGATTTTTCCAAAATACTCTTTATCTCCCTATTAGAGACTTCAGCTTGCCCATTCGATTGGGGGTGATATGGTGTAGACAATCTATGATGCACGCCGTATTTCCTCATGAGCGCTTCTATAGTGCGGTTGCAGAAGTGTGTTCCTTGATCTGAGATAATCGCTCTAGGAACTCCATATCTGCTGAAAATGTTTGACTTCAGAAACTTGGCCACCTCTTTAGACTCACAAGTGGGCGTAGCCTTCGCCTCTATCCATTTGGAAACGTAGTCTACAGCGACCAATATGTAAGCATTTCCGTACGACGACGGAAATGGGCCCATAAAATCCATCCCCCAAACATCGAAAATTTCGCAGATCACTATGGGCACTTGGGGCATCTCATCTCGTCTCGAGATTCCCCCTGTCTGTTGACACCTTTCGCAGCATTGACAGTATTCAAAGGCATCCTTGTTCAATGTAGGCCAGTAGAATCCACTGTCTAGAACTTTCCTTGCGGTTCTCCTTGGTCCGAAATGCCCTCCACACGCCAAGGAGTGACAATGATGGAGTACATCTCTTTGTTCCCATTCAGGAATGCAACGTCGAATTATCTGATCTGCACACATCTTCCAAAGATAAGGATCATCCCAGAAGTAATATTTGGCTTCGCTTTTAAGCTTCATCTTCTGGGCCCGGGAGGCTTCCTCTGAACTTGGCACCTCTCCCGTGACCAAGTAATTTGCCAGGTCTGCGTACCATGGTTCTGCGTTACGTACGCGCTTTCCTCGATCAGATTCTCCTGGACCGGTTAAAACTAAGACAGATTCCCAGCTTATCGGTCTAGGTGGTTCGTCCATATAGTACAAATGCTCTTCGGGAAAAACATCGGGAATAGCCTCGTCCGTATCTCCTTGATGAATTCTACTCAAGTGGTCAGCCACTCGATTCTCTGTTCCTCTTTTGTCCCTTACTTCCCAATCAAACTCCTGTAGAAGTAGGACCCATCGAATTAGCCTTGGCTTTGATTCTTTCTTAGCTAGCAAGTACTTTATTGCTGCATGATCAGTGAAAACAATAACCCTTGACCCAAGAAGATAAGGGCGGAATTTTTCGAACGAGTAGACGACAGCCAACATTTCCTTCTCCGTAGTATCGTAATTCTTCTGAGCTTGATTTAGTGTCTTGGACGCATAGAAAATTACGTAGTTTTTCCCATCTATCTTCTGCCCTAGGACGGCTCCCACAGCGAAATCGCTCGCGTCGCACATTATCTCAAAAGGGTGATTCCAGTCTGGTGCCCTGATAATTGGTGCGGACACTAGTCTATCCTTGAGCAATTGAAATGCCCTCTTGCATCCCTCATCAAACTCGAACTCCACATCGTTGTGCAGCAAATGAGTGAGTGGTTGCGCAATTTTTGCAAAGTCCTTGATAAACCTTCGATAAAACCCTGCGTGACCGAGGAATCCTCTAACTTCCTTTTGATTTGTAGGGTAAGGTAGCTTTGCAATCACTTCCACCTTTGCCTTGTCCACTTGTATTCCTCTTTCAGAGACCACATGACCTAAAACAATCCCCTCAGTTACCATGAAGTGACATTTTTCAAAATTCAGAACTAGATGTTTCTCTTGACATCTTTGCAGCACTAGGTCAAGGCTGGCTAAACAAGTGTCAAATGAGCCTCCATATACAGTGAAATCATCCATGAATATCTCGATGCACACCTCTAGTAGATCCGAAAAAATACTCATCATACAACGTTGGAATGTCCCTGGTGCATTACATAGACCAAATGGCATCCTTCGGTAGGCATAAGTTCCAAAAGGGCATGTAAATGTGGTCTTTTCCTGGTCCTCTGGGTTCACGAAAATCTGGAAATAACCGCTATATCCGTCGAGGAAACAGAAATACTGTTTGCCAGCCAGCCTCTCTAGCATCTGGTCAATGAATGGTAAAGGAAAATGATCCTTTTTGGTGGCTTCATTTAGTTTCCTATAGTCGATGCACATCCTCCATCCAGTGACCAGTCGAGTAGGCACCAACTCGTTCTTGTCATTCTTCACCACTTGTATTCCAGATTTCTTCGGTACCATGTGAACCGGACTGACCCACTCGCTATCTGGAATAGAGTATATGATTCCAAGGGACAGTAGTTTCAGAACTTCCTTGAGCACTTCCTCCCTCATGTTTGGATTCAGTTTCCTTTGTGGATCACGCCGAGCCTTTGCCCCTTCCTCTAGTCTGATGTGGTGCATGCAAAGATCAGGGCTAATTCCAACTAGGTCAGAAAGTGTCCACCCTATGGCCTTCTTGTTCCTCCTTATTACTTCCAGCAGCGCACTCTCTTGGTCTTCAGTCAAGCGGCTGTTAATTATCACTGGACAAGTTTCTCCTTCCTCCAGGTATGCATACTTTAAATTTTCAGGCAAAGTTTTCAACTCCTTCTTCGGTGTGATGGCTTCCTGAGGTAAAGGGTTCTCCGCCTTACTTCTTGGCGCCATTTCCTCTAGATTCGCTCCCTCGTCTGGGCTCTTCTCCTGAACAGATCTGGCTGATTGGAATGATAGTGGCTGGTGGCAGAATGCCATGATCGCTTCATTGATCTGATCATCTGTCAAGTCCTGTGTGAAAAAAGTTTCACACCATCCTGTCACCTCCTTTTCTACAGTCTGGCTCAGCTCCGAATTGTCAAACTGTTCCTGCATTAGTTCAGTCTCAAGATATTCTTGGACTAGGGGGTTAATTACATCTACAACATGCAAGTTTTCAACATCAAGCGGTTTTTTCATAGCTTCTTCAATGTTGAAGGTGTATTTCTCCCCATGATAGTCCAGGCATATGGTTCCATCAAACACATCAATAACAGTCTTCGCGGTGCGAAGGAAAGGTCTCCCCAGTAACACCCCACTAGACTCAGTAGATTCATTTCCCCTCATTTTTATCACATGAAAATCAGCTGGGTATAGGAAATCATGCACTCTAACTATAACATTTTCCAATACTCCCTCAGGAGAGATGCATGTTCTATCGGCCAACTGAATCACTACTTTAGTATCAACCAAACTGACTCCCACCAATTTTTTATATATTGACAGCGGTAGGACATTTATCGAAGCACCTAGATCACACATGGCATGCTCAATTTTAATATCACCTATAGAAATAGGAAGAGTGAACATACCTGGATCTGTACACTTTGACGGCATCCTCCTCTTTTGTATCACGGCGGATACATTTTCTCCTATAACAATCTTCCCATCAGGTTTGGTTTTTCCTGCTATGAATTCCTTGATGAACTTGCTGAAGGTGGGTATTTTCAGAGCCTGCAAAAAGGGTAGGTTAATCTCCAGCTTACTAAATATTTCCACAAGGTCCTCAGTATCATCTTTCTTTTTCTTGGCTTCTCCTCGATATGGGAATGGTTTGGGTCGCTTTACTGCATTCGTGGAACTCCCTGCTGGGGCTGCACCTGTCTCCCTGCTTCCCTCTTTAAGTTCCAACTCAGGTTCTGGATCAAGGAAAAATGGGTCACTTAGTCGAGGCATAGATCCCCTTAAATCTCCCTCCTGGAGGTCATCCTGTATAGGAATTTCTCTGAGTCCAGGATCATCTCCTCGAGACTTCTGATTCCCCTTTTCTCCGTTCATCTGTGAGGGTGTCTCCTCGTTTATCACTTGCTTCGGTCCTTCATAGCCTTTCCCCGATCTCAAGGTAATTTGACTAATATTTGCTCGGTCTGGTGGTTTGACAGTGGCAGGCAATTTCCCTTCATTTCCCCGCATTTCGTTCAGCGACGTGGCCAACTGGGACATCTGCTTTGCCAACATGTCCATGGCAGACTTCTGCTCCTGCTGGGCATCTTGAATTTTGTGCACCACGTCATTATTAGCCTGCATGTTATTCTGCATGTGTTGTTGGAAATTTACCAGGTCATGCACCATGTCATCAAGATTCCGCTGTGGTCGGAAACCTTGAATTGAACTGGGATTAAATCCTTGATTTTGATTGGTTCCAACCACCTGGTTCTGGCGAAAATTTCCCTGACCTCCTTGATTATTGTTGTACTGGGTTGCTGGACCTGGGTGACTCTGTTGGAAATTTTGATTGTTTCCTGAATTGTTCCTCTGATGCGGTGGCACATAAGAATTCCCTTGGTTGCTCTGGTTCCTGTTGTTCCAGTTATGCTGATCCCCTTGGTTACGGAAATTCCAGTTGTTCAGCCCCTCTTGCTGCTTCCCTGCCCAGTTAGAATTATGCTGTGGTCCTTCCTGATTCCGGCTGGGCCATGTCTGCTGGTTCTCCGCTGGACCTGGGTGTTGTGACTGTGGTTGTTGGTTCCCTTCAGCCCATCTGAAACAAGGATTGTCCCTCCATGGTGCCTCCTTAATCTTCCACTGGTTCCAGTTGGTATTTTGATTACTTTGATTCCAATTCCCCATTGCATTCACTTGAGCTTGGAAATCTCCATCGAGTGAGGGATTATTGTAAAATTGAAGCTGATGTTCCTCTTGACCTGGGTTTTTTTCCTTATCAGTCGACCCAGGGGTATTTTTCTTTTCAATGGCATTTAGCAGTGCCTTCTCCAGTCGATCTATTCTGTCTCTAACCTCTTCTCCTTCTCGTTCCTTAACTGTGTTCGCGGAGCTTCTCCTCATGATAGCACGCGGGCAGTCATACGCCTTCTTCGCGTCGATTAATCTTCCCAGAATCTCGCGTGCCTCGCTTGCCTTATTCTTGGTGAAATTCCCCCCGCTCGAGGAATTCATTAAGTCCTTGGACTCAGGATTTGCCCCTTCGTAGAATAGATAAAATGTTTCAGCCTCCGTCATCCTGTGATTTGGGCAAGCGTCAAGCAGGCCTTTAAACCGAGACCAATATTGGCTTAAAGATTCATCGTAGTCCTGCTTACACTCTTGAATTTCTTTTTTCAAAGCGTTTGTCTTATTGGACGGAAAGAAATAGTCCAGGAACTCCAATTTGAAATCCCTCCATGTGGTGATCGAGTCAGGTGGAAGCCTCAGCAACCAAGTGTTTGCCTCTCCTTTCAATGCAAATGGAATCGCTCGCAGGCGATAGTCCTCCTCGGTAGTTTCGTTAGGCCTTTTCTGGATGCTACATAGCTTACTAAACTCGTTCAAAAACTCATAAGGACACTCATTCCTCCGTCCAGAGAATGTAGGTAAAACGCCCAGCACATTCGTCTTGATCTCAATAGACCGCTGACGTTGATTTGACACTATGGCATGAGCTGGCTCTCCGTCGAGATGTGCAGTTAGCGAACCAATCTCTGGGTCTAGGTCCACTAAGTTTGCCATTACAGACTCCTCTTCCTCCCTTTCCGAATGCTCAGTTTCTGACGACGACCGTGAATCCTCTTTCCCCGATGAATTCCACTCTTCTTCACTCCCTGATTCAAACGGAAATGGATCTACAGTTGACAACCCCGATCTGGTAGTTATGGCGGATGTTGATTCCTTAACTTGCCACTTCAACTGCACGTTCCTTGACCAAGATGGGTTGCTCCAGATTCCTGACCTTGAGCCCTTGCTCATAAACTGCCAAAAGCGAAATTCAAAAGATTAAAACTATTTACACCAAATCTCTAAACACATAAACAAACTACGCCATCCATCCCCGGCAACGGCGCCATTTGAAGAGTTGATTTCTTGCTTGCTGTATCCTATCAATTTCTAATTACACACTTCCTAGATCCAGTAAATCAACTAGATCACAAGGTCTAGAGACTCACAAGACTGGAAGTCTGGTCGTTGGTACGCAAGCAAACCTTCAAAACCCTCAACCACAGATACTAAACTAGCACAGGGAAGTAGGGATCGATCCCACAGAGATGGACTCGTATAGTACATGCATAGAGATTTGGAAACTATTTTTGGGTTGGCTGCTGCCACGCATATTTTGGGTTGAGGAATTTAACTAAGTGAATTTGGAAATAAAGTATGCTATGCTAACTGCTAGATCTAGGCAAAAAATGAATTATGTATAAGAACTAAATCAAATCAACTACTAGATCTGGGACTTCTACGAACATCTCTAGACCAAGGAGATTAAAACAAGTGGGGACCAAACTCTGAAAAAGGTAAGTACGGACAGAATCGAATCTGCAGCCTAACTAACTAAAGCATCAACTGAAAATGACTTCATCTTCTTCAACGAACACAAATAAATGCAGAGATCAAGAAAAACAAACTCAGATGTAGATTGGAAACATAATTTTAACGGTAAACGAAACAACGACGGAAATCACACTACTAGACGAAGCAAACCAAGCAGAACAAAATCCCCATAATCTCATGCACAAATTTCACCTCCCCTGTTCAGATCCACACTTCGGATGCTAAATCCACTCCGGATCCAAGCATCAGAACAAAAATCCAACCGAACACAACTTCAATACCACGATTCTCGAATCTCCTAAAATATTCAGCAACAAATTCAAGAGAACATCTCAAATAAACAAACCAAAATAGCAAGCATCATAATAATCAACACGAAATCTAACTTCATCAAAGCAAATCAAATGTAAATAGAACGGATAAACTGATTCAGCAACAAAACAACAAGCTCGACTTCCAAACGTGAAGTTCGAGACTGAACTGAGTACCAAACAGAAATTTTAAAAGAACAATTGTTTCTTCGCCCTCAAGGGACGGTGATGCACTGATACGAGACTCCTGAAAACGAAAACCACCCCAAATTTCCCATATCCCTAGTGTGTGTGCTAAGAGCGTGACTGTGTGTGGAGTGTAACCGATCTGCCATTCTTGTTGCGCACTCCTTTATTTATAAGCTTCGAGGTGGGGCCCAGCGAGGTATTGATTGACTTGATTGCCCTCAGCTTTTGGCTTCCTTCCTCTAGCTTTTCCTCGTGATTCCGTTCCTGCTCCTCGCTAGATATCCTCCTCCAGCATCTCCTGGATCTAGCGCTACACACACACCTGGCTTAACAAAACTTGTTAGATCCAGCAGAAATGTGATGTTTTTCACTACATAACCAATGCATGAAATTAGCCTTATCAGTCATCTTCACTTTATTTTTCGCCGGCATCTCCGGCTCCTCTCCTCCCTTCTCTTGCTCTGGTTGATCAGACTCTGGTTTCTTTAACATCATGGACTTCGATTTGGATGGGATTAACACTGGCTTGGACGCGGATAGGGTAACCATTTGCTTGAGCGGGTGCGGTGGTCGCTGGACGGAGGGACTGCTCTGGCCTGGTTGCTTGACCTCGCTGCTGGACCCAGGAGTTACCTTCGACTGGGTCAAGGGGAGTGTCTTCTCCAACCATTTCAACATCTTCATTACAAGCTCCACAGCCTCCGTCATCCGCTCGTTCTGCTTGGCGGACTTCACCGCCAGGTCCGCAATGTTTCCCTGCAGGGTCTTCACCTCTTCACGGCTCCCGCTCAGCTCTTTCCTTATCCCACCAAGTTCTCTCACCATTTCTTTCCTCATCACTTGCATTTCTTTCTTCACCTCCTGGACATCCTTCCTCAGCTCCTCGACCTCTTCACTCGGCATAGCCTCCGCAGTCTCCTCAGACTCCGCTTTCACCTTGTCTCTTACCGTGTAGAAGAAAGTTTGTTTGCCGTGAGCTTGGAGTAACCCCTTGTTGAAAAAGTACTCAACACTGAAAGTTTCCAGGGGTTCGCACATCACGACCAAGGGAGCGGTTTTGGCTATCTTCATTTCAATATTCCGTTGGAGGTAGGCGCCTAGGAGATGGCAGGTATACATATGTCGAGCAGGGTTGCTTGTCATCTGATGACATGCTTGAGCCAGCCAGCAACCCAGATGCACCTTAACGCCTTTTGCCATGCACCAAGTGAAATAAATGTCGGTTGTTGTCAGAGCTGAATTTGCAGTTCCCATTAGGTTGTAGCTGATAAACGTCTGAGCAAAACGGAGGATTCGGTCGTCGATGTGAGAGGCTTTGGAGTAACTGGACTTAAACGCCCCTGCCTTGGAGTGAGTGACTAGTTCCCATGCTGCTTGTACTTTGAATCCTGGCGTGTTCTTCGGTACGCCAACCATCCTCTCATTCCATATGCCTTCATCGTCCTCAGCCTTGGTAAACAACCTCATTCTCAAGGACCACTCTCGGATGCTCATTTCATGTTCCTCATTAAAAAGCCTGAATGTGATGGAGTCCGCGTCGAGGTCAGAAGTGTTCTTTAATCGGAATGTCGAGAAAAACTCTCGTGCTAAGTCCACCGGCACCTTCTCCTGGCTGTGCCTCAATAACCACTCAAAACCGATTGCATAGATACATGCGCGGAAATATTCATCATAGGCAATCGTCATGAGTTCCTCGGAGCTGTACTGTTTGCCAGACTTAGCCATCTTTCCAGCACTGCATCTCTCTTTGTACACTGTGGCCCGTTTCTGATCGTCGAAATGCCTCATCGACTCCAGCAGTTCCTTAGTCAGCCACACCTCCGGACGTCCTTGGACAAACTCCTCTTCAGATTCTCCAAGTTCAGAATTGGACCCAGGAGTAGGCTTGTCTTGTTCATCGGCTGAGGGAACTTCGGTCACTGGGGAAAGGGTCTCCTCAACCTCCTCGACGGAGGGAGCTTTCCTTGACCGTTTTGACTGGGTCGCAGCTTCCTTTCCTTTCCTTGCCCTTTCCCTGGCCAGGCGACGATACTCTGCCACTTCAGCTTTTGTCCCTCGGGCAGGGAACTCCTCCTTCTAGGAATAGACCAAGGCATCCACTTCGTCAAGCAGACTCCACCTGGCCCTTCTCCTCTCTGCTCTCTCATCCACCCGGGTTCGTCTTCTTCCTGGTCGTCCACCAGGTCCACAATCAGATCTAGCCCTTCCTCAACGGGCTCCGGTACTCCAGTAGTATCTAGGTTCGTTTCTTCCACAAGCTTTTCCGAGGTTTCCCCCACATCATCCACCATCGGGGTCGCCCCCTCAATATAAACAGGGGTTTCCCCCCTGACATCACTCGGGGTCGCCCCCTCCTCCATGTGTTCAGGGGTCGCACCCCTGAAATCCTTTGGGGTTTCATCCCCAGTATCCATAGGGGTTTCCCCCTCAGCCATCAACTTTAAAACAGGGGTTTCCCCCTCAGCAAACTCTACCAAAACAGGGGATTCCCCCTCAGCAACTTCTTCGTGAACAGGGGTTTCCCCCTCAGCAATCCTCTCCACAATAGGGGTTTCCCCCTCAGTAATCTCCTCTCGAACAGGGGTTTCCCCCTTTTTCTTACCCTCAGAGTTAGGGTTTTCATTACCTTGTCGTTCGGCCTCCACCTCCGTTTCACCGTTGTTCCGCCCACTGTCAGCCGGCAGTTCATTCGTCGCATCTTCTTTGTCCGCCTCCAGTGAAGCGGTTTCTGCTTGTTGAGAACCAGAGTCCGGTACCCTGGTTGAATCTTGAGGCCTTCCTTCGTGGGGAACTGCGGGTTGTGCCGTCGAATCCGCTGGGATCGTCGGTGGTGGTATGGCCGCCGCGGATGTCATCAGGCTGGTGAGAAAAAAGCGTAGACTTCTTTCGCCTTCTCGATGCTACCTAATTTTTGCGTCAATTCTGCCAACAAAACCGCGTCGTACACCGCCGGCTGCGAACTTCTGGTGGTCTGAGTCAGATCCATCACTGTAAATCTGAAATCAAAAAGAAAACTTGGTCGAAATTGGTTAGGGTTTGTGTTTCTTGAGAGAGAAACAAAGTAGAGAGAAGGAAGAGAAAATGCAGTTTCATCAATTGGGATTATTGGAGAGAGAAATGCCGGTTAGCCTTTTCTGGTGAAAAGATGGTGCGGTTGCAGGCGTGATGTAAGCAACCGTACACCTCCCATAAATATCGGCCAATTTGAAATTCAAATTATCTCCATCCCTCCTTGAGTTCCTTCTCCAGGCTCTCCTTCCCTAGCTGATTTCCCTGACCATGACATTATACTTAAAAAAAAATTGAAGACGCCAGACTCCTAGGTCAAGGTTAGAATACAAGGCATATGTTTTCCTACGGAGTCTGGTGATTCGAAAATATTTTTGGAAGATTTAAATTTTATATACATTTTTTTGGATTTTCCTATGTTTAAAACGTAATTAAACTATTTACACACTCCTTTTGAGTATTCCCGAGATTCCCTGGTTCAGTGTATATGTTTAAAATGTCAACCAATTTACCTGACCCAGGAATTCATCGAGAATACCTCCTTGTCTGACTAGGTGATAATAGAGAGTGTGCGTAGTGGCACTTCCTCCACTACACACAGCTCAGAATTATCCCTATAGACTTTCACTCTGTGACCATTAACAAGAAAAGGGATAGAGTTAGAGGCAGTTACCTGGATCTCTACTGCTCCATTTGCACGGAGGCCGACAATGGTATATGGACCGATCCACTTAGACTTCAACTTCCCTGGCATCAGCTTGAGCCGGGATTGGAAGAGGAGCACCTTCTGTCCCACATGGAGTTCCTTGACCCGGAGATTCTTGTCATGCCATAATTTTGTCATTTCCTTATACCACATGGCAGACTCATAAGACTCCAGCCTCAGTTCCTCCAGTTCTTGTAACTGTAACTTTCTTTCTTCCTCACAAGCCGAAGGCTTCATACTCATCTCCTTGACTGCCCAGTATGCCTTGTGCTCGATACCCACGGGCAAGTGGCACATTTTGCCAAACACCAGCCTATACGGCGACATTCCGATAGGAGTCTTGAAAGCAGTTCTGTAGGCCCATAATGCATCGCGGAGCCTCTTACTCCAGTCTTTCCTTGACGGATTAACTGTCTTCTCCAATATTGCCTTGATCTCGCGATTAGAAATTTCTGCTTGGCCGTTAGACTGAGGGTGGTACGGGGTAGATACCCTATGGTGAACACCATATTTCTTCATCAAAGCCTCGATGGTGCGATTACAGAAATGTGTTCCTTGATCTGAGACAATGGCTCGAGGAACTCCGTATCTGTTGAAGATATTGGCCTTCAGAAATTTTGCCACCTCTTTCGATTCACATGTTGTGGTGGCCTTACCTTCCATCCATTTAGACACATAGTCCACTGCAACCAATATATATGTGTTCCCACAGGATGATGGAAATGGTCCCATGAAGTCCATCCCCCATTCGTCGAAGATTTCACAAACAATCACCGGGACCTGGGGCATCTCGTCCCTCCTTGAAATTCCTCCTGTCTGTTGGCACCTCTCGCAACACTGACAAAACTCGAAGGCATCTTTGTTAAGCGTTGGCCAGTAGAAACCGTTGTCCAATACTTTCCTTGTTGTCTTCCTTGGTCCAAAGTGACCTCCACACGCCAAGGTGTGGCAATGAATTAACACATCTCTTTGTTCCCATTCGGGAATGCAGCGTCTAATCACTTGATCCGAACACATCTTCCATAAGTAAGGATCGTCCCAAAAGTAATATTTGGCTTCGCTTTTAATTTTCATCTTCTGGGCCCGAGAAACATCGTCTGAACTTGGCACCTCTCCCGTAACCAAGCAATTCGCTAAGTCAGCAAACCATGGTTCTGCGTTAAGTGTTCGCTTCCCCTTGTCGGATTCTCCTAGACCGGTTAATGCCAAAACTGCCTCCCAACTGATCCGTCTAGGAAATAGATAATACAAATGCTCTTCAGGAAAAGCATCGGGTATGGCCTCTTCCGTTTCCCCTTGATGAATTCTGCTCAAGTGATCGGCTACTCTATTCTCCGTTCCTCTTTTGTCTCTCACTTCCCAATCAAACTCCTGCAAAAGCAACACCCAACGGATTAACCTCGGCTTAGACTCTTTCTTAGCCAGTAAGTACTTTATTGTTGCGTGATCTGTGAACACTATAACCCTTGACCCAAGAAGATAAGGTCGGAATTTTTCGAACGAGTAGACGACAACCAACATTTCCTTCTCCGTGGTATCATAGTTTTTCTGAGCTTGATTAAGAGTCTAAGATGCATAGAAAATCACATAACTTCTTCCATCTATCTTCTGCCCTAGGACAGCTCCCACAGCGAAATCACTCGCGTCGCACATTATCTCAAAGGGGTGATTCCAGTCTGGCGCCCTGATTATTGGTGCTGACACGAGTCTGTCCTTGAGCAACTGAAATGCCTTCTTGCATCCTTCGTCAAAGACGAATTTCACATCGTTGTGCAACAAATGAGTGAGCGGTTGCGCGATCTTCGCGAAATCCTTGATAAACCTCCTATAAAATCCTGCGTGACCCAGGAAACCTCTAACTTCTTTTTGGTTCGTGGGGTAAGGTAACTTTGATATCACATCGACCTTTGCCTTGGCCACCGGTATTCCTCTTTCAGAAACCACGTGACCCAGGACAATACCTTCAGTCACTATGAAGTGGCATTTTTCGAAGTTCAAAACTAGGTGCTTCTCCTGGCATCTTTTTAACACTAGGTCAAGGCTGGCCAAACAAGTGTCAAACGAATTCCCGTATACGGTAAAATCATCCATGAATATCTCAATGCATACTTCAAGCAAATCCGAAAAGATACTCATCATACACCGCTGGAACGTTCCTGGTGCGTTACACAATCCAAACGGCATTCTTCGGTATGCATACGTACCAAAAGGGCACGTGAACGTGGTTTTCCCTTGGTCCTCTGGGTTAACGTAGATCTGGAAATAGCCACTGTAGCCATCAAGGAAGCAAAAATACTGTTTGCCAACCAATCTTTCTAACATCTGATCAATGAAGGATAGGGGGAAGTGGTCCTTCTTTGTGACCTCATTCAGCTTCCTGTAGTCGATGCACATCCTCCACCCCGTCACCAACCTAGTGACCTCATTCCAGACTTTTTGGGCACCATATGGACAGGACTGACCCACTCACTGTCCGGAATGGAGTAGATGATCCCTAGAGAGAGCAATTTCAACACCTCCTTCAGAACTTCCTCTCGCATGTTCGAATTCAGTTTCCGTTGTGCGTCTCGGTGAGCCTTCACACCTTCTTCTAAACGGATGTGGTGCATGCAGAGATCAGGACTGATTCCTACTAAATTAGAAAGGGTCCACCCTATTGCTTTCTTGTTCTGCCTGATCACTTCCAACAATTCCTTCTCCTACTCCCCAGTCAAGTTACTGTTGACTATCACTGGGAATGCCTCATCCTCCTCCAAGTAAGCATACTTGAGGCCTGGTGGGAGTTTCTTCAGTTCCTTCCTTGTGTTATTTGTTTCTTGGGGCAAGGGATTTTTTTCTACAATATCAGGTAATGTTTCCTTCCCAGACTCAGGAGAATTCTCCAGACTAGCCACATGGGCTGATCCCCTTGATCTAGCTGACTCGGGATTTCTGCAAAACTCCATGATGGCCTCTGTTAGTTCCTCATCTGTCAATTTTGTTGTGTTCATTGCTGCACACCACCCTACAACTTCTCGATCGATCAAATGGCTCAACTCCGAGTTGTCAATTTGTTCCTGTATCAATTCTGTCTCAAGATATTCTTGGACCAAGGGGTTAATAACATCTATAGCATACAAATTCTCAACATCCAATGGCCTTTTCATTCCCTCATCTATGCTAAATGTATATTTTTCCCCATTATAATCCAAGCAAATTGTTCCATTGAAGACATCGATAATGGTCTTAGCAGTGCGCAAGAATGGTCTCCCTAAGAGCACGCCACTAGATTCAGCAGACTCATTATCATTCATTTTGATAACATAGAAATCAGCAGGATATAGAAAATCATGCACCTTGACTATGACATTTTCTAACACACCTTCAGGACAGATGCAAGTTCTATCTGCTAACTGGAATACCACCTTGGTGGCGACCATCCTAACCCCTGTCAGTTTCTTGTAGATTGAAAGCGGTAAAACATTTATAGACGCCCCTAGATCACACATAGCATGCTCGACTTTGATATCTCCTAGAGAAATGGGTAATGTGAACATACCTGGGTCTGTGCATTTCGAAGGCATCCTTCTCTTTTGTATCACAGCAGACACGTTCTCCCCGATCACAATCTTCCCGTCCGACTTGGTTTTCCCAGCTATGAATTCCTTGATGAACTTGTGATAAGGCTAATTTCATGCATCGGTTATATGGTGAAAAGCGTTACAATTTGCTGGGTCTAACATGTTTCCTAAGCCAGGTGTGTGAAAAAATCGCTAGATCGAGGGAATGCTGAAGGAAACGGTCTAGCAAAGGAATAAAGTGAAGTGAGCAGAATTCAAAGGAAAAGAAGGCGTGACGGAGGGAGTCAGTAGCTGAGGGCAACAAAGTCTATCTATACCTCGCTGGGCCCCACTCCAACGCCTATAAATAGAAGAGCATGCAACGCACAATCATCACTTTTTTCACTCTCTTTTAGCTCACACACATAACACACACTTGGGAATGGGAGATCTGGGGTAGTTCGGGTTACGAAAGGGTTCATTTCTTTAGAAAGTCTCAGTTGCAACACCGTCCGCGTGTGGACGAAGATACAATCTCTTTTAATTTCAGTTGTTTTGCACTTTTGCGGTCGAACTTCACTTTCGGGAGTCGACTTGGCTGTTGATGTTACTTGTTATCTTTTCGCTTCTGTTGGTTTGCGTTTAGTTGTGATATTTCAAGTTGATTTACGTAGATCTTGACGCTGAGAGTTTATTTTAAAAAGTTTTATGTCGATCTCTGTTTTATTTTGATGTTGTGGTACTCGATCTGGGAATTTGGTGATAGATCTGTGGTTTGTTGATTTATTGGAGGTTGTTGATTGAATCTGAAGTGATGAAGTGTTTTTGTTGGTTGGAATTTGTGTCGGACGCTTGGATCTGGAGTGGATTTAGCGTCTGAGGTTGGATCCAAAGTGAGAAAGGGAAATTGTTGGATGGATTTGAGTTTTCTACTTGTTTCCTGTTTTACTTTGTCTAGCATCTGTAGATCCATTTAGTTCTTCGTTGTTATGCATCAATTTGATTTAGATTTAGTTTGCTCTGCTCTGATTTCGTTCATGTTGTTTTTCTTATGAATTTTTACGCAATTTGGTTGAAGAAGATGATGTCGCTGTTAGTTAGTACCCGAGTTAGTTATTCTGCCAGCTTTTCGTCCGTACCCTGCTTTTTCAGTCATGGTCCCCACAGTCAGTTTGTTTCCCAGGTCTAGGTAATTAGAGTAGTTTTTATTTTAGATCTAGTGATTATGCGGTAATTTACCTTGCATCGTTTTCTTTGTTGCTTCGCCTAGGTCTAGTTGTTAGCGTAGCCGTTTTAAAATTCCCAAGTTAAGTTTATTTTGTTTTCCTCAACCCAAGAAAAAAGCGTGGCAGCAGCCAACACCAAAAACAAGTCCAAATCCTTGAACATGATTATTACGCATCATTCTCTGTGGGATCGATCTCTACTTCCCTATACTAAGTTTAGTAAAGTGGTTGAGGGTTTTTTTGAAAGAGTGCTCTGTGTGTCCGACGACCAGGATTTTCTACGACCAACGAGTTCCTAGACCGCGTGATCTAGTAGATTTGCTGGACCAAGGGAACCTGTTTATTTCCTTCTGTGCGCACCGTAACACACAGACTAAAATCATACTTTCAACTTGCTAAAGGCAGGCATCTTCAAGGCTTGCAAGAAGGGCAGGTTGATTTCCAGCTTGCTAAAAATCTCCACGAGGTCCTCTGTATCATCCTTATTTTTCTTTGCTTCCCCTCAGTATGGAAACGGCTTTGCCTGCTTCACCGCATTTGTGGAACTCCCAGCTGGGGGTTCGCCAGCTTCCCTACTTCCTTCCTTACTTACTAACTCAGGCTCTGGATCTAGGAAAAATGGATCAGCTGATCGAGGTAGAGATCCCCCTAAATCTCCTTTCTGGAGGTCATCCTGAACAGGCACTTCCTTGGGTCTAGGGCTATCTTCTTGAAACACCTTACTCTCCTTCCCTTTACTTGCCTGTGCGGGTAGTTCTTCGTCGATCTTCAGTGTCGGTCCTTCATAGCCCCTCCCGGATCTCAAGGTAATATGACTAATGTTTGCTCGGTCGGGTGGCTTGACCGTGGCAGGAAGTTTTCCTTCATTTCCCCGCATCTCATTCAAGGAAACCGCGATCTGGGACAGCTGTTTCGCCATCATGTCCATGGCTGCTTTGTGTTCCGACTGAGCGTCTTGCAATTTGTGCACCACGTCATTGTTGGAATGCAAGTTATTCTGCATGAATTGCTGAGAATTCACTAGGTCGTGGACCATGTCATCCAAACTCCGTTGTGGCCTGGAGTTGAGTTGATTAGACCTTGATCCTTGACCTTGGTTCTGTCCTTGGGTTTGTCGATAGTTCCCCTGATTTCCTTGGTGGTTATTGTACTGGTTGCTAGACCCTTGATTCCCTTGGTGAGTTGGTTGGGAATTCTGATAGTTCCCTTGGTTATTCCTCTGGTGAGGTGGCACATAGGAGTTCCCTGGATTATTCTGATTCTTGTTTCCCCAATTAGTATGGTCCTGATTCATGTACCCCAGTTGCAATTGCCCCTCTTGATTCCTCCCTGACCAGTTGGACTGCCTCTCTGGAGGGTGTGCATAATTTGTGAGCTGCAGTGGGGGCGGCTGAGTTTGATCATTATCAGTCCATCTAAAATTAGGGTGAGTCCTCCATGGGGCCTCCTTTTGTCTCCCTTGGTTCCAACTTCCATCCGGATTCCAGCTTCCCATTGAATTTGTCTGGGCTTGGCATTCCCCTTCACAATGTTAACCATAATAAGGCTGAAGTTACCTTTCCTCCAGACCAGGGGGTTTCTCATTTTCCGATGGAGCATGAGGGTTGTACTTCTCAATTGCATTCAACAGTGCCTTCTCCAATTTGTCTATCATGTCCTCCACTCTCTTGTCATCTTGCTCTGTTACTGCATTGGCTGATCCCCTTCTCAAAATGCTCTGCGGGTTATCATAGGCCTTCTTCGCCTCGATCAATCTTCCCAAAGTTTCTCTGGCTTCACTTGCTTTATTCTTGGTAAAATTTCCCCCGCTCGAGGAATTCATCAAGTCCTTTGATTCAAGGTTTGCACCTTCGTAAAACAGATAGTAAGTCTTTGCTTCAATCATCCTATGGTTCGGGCAAGCATCCAACAGTCCCTTAAACCGGGACCAATAAGAGCTCAGAGACTCATCATATTCTTGCTTGCACTCCTGGATCTCCTTCTTCAAGGCGTTTGTCTTATTGGACGGGAAAAAATAGTCCAAAAACTCCAGCTTAAAGTCCTTCCATGTGTTGATCGAGTCCGGTGGGAGCCTCAACAGCCAAGTATTAGCCTCCCCCTTGAAGGCAAACGGGACTGCGCGCAAACGGTAGTCCTCCTCAGTCGCCTCGTTGGGCCACTTTTGAATGCTGCACAACTTACTAAACTCGTTTAGGAATTCGTAAGGACATTCGTTTCTTCGTCCAGAGAATGTGAGCAAAACCCCGAGCACATTTGTCTTGATATCGATAGACCTCTGGCGCGGGTTTGAGACTATGGCATGGGCGGGCTCACCGTCTAGATGCGCGGTGAGTGAACCTATCTCCGGATCGGGATCCACTAAATGTGCCATATTCACGTCTTCCTCCTCCTCAGTCTCGGAATGCTCTATTGCTGTGGACGACTTCGGATCCTCTTCTCCTGACGAGTTCCACTCCTTCTCACTTTCTGATTCGAACGGAAACGGGTCTATTGTCCTTAACCCCGATCTGGTAGTGACAGTGGACGTAGACTCCTTGACTTGCCACTTGTATCGGGCGTCTCCTGACCTAGATGAACTAGCCCAACTTCCAGAATGGAAGCCCGTGTTCATAAACTGTCAAGAAAAACAAAATAGCAGAAATTAAGCTATTTACACCAAACCCTCAAATGCAATAACAATTAACGCCATCCATCCCCGGCAACGGCTCCATTTGAAGCTTCATTTTTTCTTTCATGTTTAGAGACTGCATGCACAGAAAGGAATAACAAGCCTCCTTGATCCAACGAATCCACTAGATCACAGGGTCTAGGAACTCACGGATTGTTGGAAGATCTCGGTCGTCGGACACACAGAATATCGCTTCAAAACCCTCAACCACGTATACTAAAATTAGCACAGGGAAGTAGGGATCGATCCCACATAGATGAATGCGCAATTAAACATGCTCAAGGATTCGGGACAATTTTTGGGTTGGCTGCTGCCACGCATTTTTGGGTTGAGGAAATTAAACTTGGAGTTGAAATCTGCTACGCTAACAGCTAGATCTAGGCAGAACAGAAATCATGCATGAAAACTGGAAAACGAGACAATCACTAGATCTAAGAAACTATTTTCTAAATTACCTAGACCTGGGAAATGAACTGACGGTGGGGACCATTTGCTGAAAAGGTAAAGTACGGATGAAAAGCTGGAAAACAACTAACTAAAGTACTAACTAACAGCGACATCATATTCTCCAACAATTTGCATAAAATTTCAGTAGAAACAGAGATGGAAAGTGGATCGAAAACGAAGCAGACTGAATATAAAAACAATTAAACGAAGAACAATTAAAACTAAGTAGATCTGCGACTACTAAACGAAGTAAAATGAAAAGAGAGAAAAAGTGTTCGAAATTCATGCACAACTTGATTCCCCTGTTCAGATCCAACCTCGGATGCTAAATCCACTCCGGATCCAAGCATTCGAAACAAACTCCGACCAAAAGTATACCCATAGCTACAGATTCGCCAAACAACCACTGATCAACAACAACAACACAAATCCACAACCTCTTTCCCAGATCAAGCACAGAATTATCCAAAACAGAGAATAACAGTCAACTTCCGAAATTAAACCTCAAAACACAGAATCAACGTAAATCAACACAAGATAAACTCCATCATGACATAAACTAAATGCATAGATAATCGATAAGTAGCAAACAACCAAATCGACTTCCAAAACGTTGAAGTTCGACGGAATAAAAGTGCGAAAAGCTTAATGTAAACAGATTGTATCTTCGCCCTCCGTGAGGACGGTGTTACCACTGACTTTTGCCGAAGGTGAACCCCTAGAAACCCTTAACTATCCCAAAATTCCCATTTTTTCCCAAGTGTGTGTGTGAGTGTGTGAGCTGAGAGCAAAATCATATATATGGCGTGTGCTGCATGCTCCTTTATTTATAGGCGTAGAAGTGGGTCCAGCGAGGTATGAATAGTCTTTGTTGCCCTCAGCTATTGACTCCCTTCGTCCAGCCATTTTTTTTCTCTTCAACTCTACTCACTTTCCTTCGTTTCCTTCGCTAGTCCATTGCCTCCAGCTCTTCCTGGATCTAGCGATTCCTTCACACACCTGGCTTAAAAACTGCGTTAGACCCAGTAAAATAAAGTGTTTTTCACTACATAACCGATGCATGAAATTAGCCTTATCAACCGCTAATGATATTTTACATGTATAGAGACCGCAAACATGCGTAGTGAAAAGCATAAGGCCTAAATATGCAGTTCACTCAATGTTAAAAGATGTAATCTAGAGTTAACTAATCGATAGCTCAATGTTAAAAGATGCAATCTAGAGTTAACTAATCGATAGAATTTTGAAATCCAAGTCGTTGTATAATTATTCACACCAAACTAATAGTATAAGTTACTTGATTTATATTGGGAGGAAAGTGAAGAATCGCATTATTAATAGGTATATGCCTCCTCGTTTATCTGATTTTTAGAAACTAGCAATAATAATATTCCAAGCTTCGATTGATCGATCAATGATCTCACATGCCAGAGATAAAAAAAACCAAACCAAATAACCCTATTATTAAAATATAAGAAGAGGAACAAACGACTCCATTTAATATATAGATGTATGCGAATTAAAATTAAGTAATTAACAATATTCCAAGAGTCTCAAAATTCAATGACTTTATAGTAATCCTTAAGGCTCTCTTGCTCTATATATATGCTTATCGTATCATTTGATTCATCACTCAAACAAATATAAAAACATATTACATCTTCTACTTCTATACAAATCATAGTAAAATGGGTAGAAAAGGCGGTGGCGGCGGTGGAAAAGGAGGAGGTGGTGGTGGTGGTGGTGGTGGTGGTGGTGGTGGTGGTGGTGGGAAAGGAGGAGGCAACAGTGGCGGAGGAGGAAAAGGTGGTGGCTCAGCAGCAAAAGGAGGGGGCGGCAATGGTTCTTCGGGGGCGATGAAGGCACCGGGAGGAGGTGGAGCTTCCATCTCAAGGGCTGGATTTGAGAGCAACCCTCAAGGCTACTTTGCTGGGCTGCATGCTGCTGAAAAATCATCTAAATAAATAATTATATATTATCCAATGTTTATCTATAGAGTTTGATGCACATGTTAAATATATGTATCATGTGTCCAACTCTTTTATTAATGAATTAAACTTGAATTCTACTTAATTGTGTTTATTGGTCGATTTATTTTTTGAAATTTCTCAGCCAAACCTAGTTTTTCTTCCACTTGAGGAGCAACAAAATGATGGTGGCTTTATAACATCACTTTCATTTTGTTTCTCTTCTGTTATTTAAGATTTCATTTCAATTTGTATTTAGAAGTGATCCATTCATAACTAGTGTAGATATAATTGTTGAGAAGACAATACTGAATTACTCTCATAGTGATGTTAAAATCGAACTTGTGTCATTAATTATTCAATTGGGGATTCGAATAGTGAGTATAATGTATTGAAATTTGATTATTTTAGTATTATGTAATCCTATTATTTCTGTCTCTTATTCAAACTGATGGAAAACTACATAATAACTTGGTCATTTTTATGATATGGTTGATCTTAGTAGCCTTATGTTGTTGGCGTGTCTGTTAATATTGATATTTTGCTACATTTCTACTTTGTAATAAAAAAAACTTTCGACAGTTTTTAAGATGTACTGTTTCATGGAGCTGATTCAATCTTAATTGAAAGTTTACAATCTGAATAAAAGAACTCTTCAATATCTAATGTTAGTTTTTCCTTTGTGTCTACTAGGGGATGAACGCGGATTCAAAAAAAAAATGATCTTTTTGTTTAGCTTGGAACAAACTAATGAATGGTTGTTGGTAGACTGATAAATCGGGAGGACTCCGATATTGACCCAACTCAGTAAGGCCAAGTCTAACCCAATCTGAAACCATTGAGTTCTTATTGGGTCCCAACCCATGAATTAATTTTGTGTTTGTTCACGTCGGGTTATCGTATCATGTCAAAAATTGACAGTCTTACCGTTAGTTAGTAAGTTACTATACGATTTAGTTTGACACGACACAATAACGACTTTAAACATGATATCACACAATTAAACTACGATATTCGTAATCTTGATACACGGATCAATTAGAGAATGCTAGAATATATCTAATTAACATATAGTATTATTTATCTAACAACAAAAATGTTCTAAACCTACGATTGTAAATTGGGTCCTGGAGTTCTACACGTTCTTAGTTTTTTCGAGAAATATATACTCCTTCCGTCCTAAGTTACTTGAGTCGTATTCAATTTTGGGTTGTCCCAAGTTACTTGAGTTATTTCTCTTTTTGGCTAAAAACAAAACATCTAATCGCACTTACTTTATTACTCCTTCCTTCCGTGAAATGTTGTCCAGTTTTGCCATTTCGGTCCGTCCGTGAAATGTTGTCCATTTTGTTTTTTTTTTTTCCATTTTTGTAAATGGAGACTACTTTCCACGTTACTTGAGACGTTTCTTTTCGACACGAAATTTAAGAAAGTTGTGTTTAGTGAATTAAACAAAGTAAAAGAGAGAATAAAGTAAGACAGAGGAGAGAGGTGAAGTAAAAGAAAGAATAAAGCAAGTGTGATTAGATGTTTTGTTTTTAGTCAAAAAGTGAAATGACTCAAATAACTTGGAACAGTCCAAAATGGAATACGACTCAAGTAACTTGGGACGGAGGGAGTATGTCTTTTTTTTTTAGCTTAATCTATTTACAGTAGCTTATTAATTCATTAGTTGACAATTAATTAGTTTGTATATATTTTACGCTAGTAATTTTATAATTTATTTATTTATTTGAAGAAACATTGTGACTACAAGATCATGAAGAAATGATCCATATCATTAATCCAGCTCATATTTCTTCCACCAAATCCTCCAATTCAAATGCAATGCAATATTTTGCTGCTCGAGTCTGACTATAAACTAGTAAAAAGTAAAAGGTCACATTTTCAAGTGGATGATATATTAGTCATGGAGGGATGTAATTAAATAATAACTAGCTTAATGTGATAATTTTGATAACTCGTTAACTTAATATATTAAAAATATCAATACAATGACATAATTATGTTAAATATGTCTTTGTGTTGATATTTGTATATTTATATTTAAATGTGATCAATGCAAAGACATATTTAACATACTCATATCACTATATTGGCATTTTTAATATACTGAGTTGACGAGTTATCATAGTTATCATATTAGGCGGTTATCGTCTTAACACAACCCTAGTCGCCAAAACATATAGATATATTATTATGTATTATAATTTTTAATCCATATTTAAACAATTCATCGTAATAATAAATATCATAATAAAATTATTATTATTTGTAATTAATAATTTATTATTTTACATTATGATTTTTTTATAAAATAAAAATTATTATTATATTTTTAGTTTAGTGTTTAAATTAAATATAAATTTAAAATCTTGATATTTTCCAAACACAGGAAAGTAAAGTTACTCGAAATCATATTCCTTGGATTCATTTTCCCAGAAATCATTTTCCTTGATAACTTTATTTTCCTATCAACCAAACATGACCTTAAAGTAATGCACAAGACTGAAAACGAGCACAGATCAATTAGGGGTAATAGATGTCCATTCCTTTTTATTTTGAAGAATTTAAATTTTAAGATATCTTAATATTTGTAACACATAGTATCACTTAGGCCATGTTTGTTTGACATGGATTATGTGCTGGGAAAGTAATCTAATTCTCAATTGTTAAATTCTTGTGTTTGTTGAAAATGAGGAAAATAATATAATTTCTAATAATTAAATTCCTATGTTTGGTAAAATTATAAGAAAATAAGAAAAGGAAACTAATTCCTAAAATCAAGGAAAGTTATGTAGAAATGTAAGGATTCTTTTCCTCTTCTAAACCTAGGTATTCTTTTTCCCGTAATTTGAAAAAGTGGTTTCTTCCACTACTCATCAAATATCTCTTTTCTTCCACTACTCCATAACGATTTTATTTACGCTAAATTTTATCAATTCTAATTATCTATGTGGACACGGATTTGATTATTTAGAAATGAATTTTATTTGTGCTAAATTTTATTAATTCTAATCATCTACGTAGCCACGAATTTGATTATGATGAATATTTTATATAAAAAATTCAATTCTGCCCCCGTCAAACATTTGAAGATTATTTTGGTTAAGCGTGCTATTTTAGTTTTATTTAGCTGATTATATATATTATTTATTGTTTATTTTTATAATTTCTATTTGAATTTTAATGTAAAATATTCAGTTAATAAGAGTATTTCATTATATATTTTTACGCTTTTTATTCATCAAATTATTTCAATAACTGAAAATTATAATTTTTAAAATTCTGACATATTTCCAAACACAGTAATCATATCTTTCATATTCCACATAATCATTTTACGAGGAATCATAAATCTCATAAATCATATTCCACATAATCATTTTATGAGGAATCATAAATCTCATAAATCATAATCCTAGAAATTACAATCCTAGGATTCAAAATCCTGGTAATCATTTTCTTTTATAACTTTATTTTCCTACCAAACAAACATGGAAGTTAAGTTTTTTTTAATATTTATGTCGTTTACTATTAGTAAGTTCACAACTTATAAAACCAGCTACTTGAATTATACTCCTACTAACTTTTACTCCATATAGTAATTTCCTATACAAATAAAATTTTGATGGAATTTGTTATTTAATTTTTTTTGCTAACTTCTAACTAATTTAGCATTGTTTCTACATTATGCTGGTCTATATTTAGATGATTATTACTCCCTCCGTCCCAACTAAGTTGAGTTATATTTTTTTTTGACTAAGAACAAAATATCCAAGCACTCTTACTTTATTTCATCACCTTCTTTACTCTCTCTTTAACTTTCCTATTTTATTTATCTCTCTTATTTTTTAACGCAATTTCTTAATCTTCGTGCCCAAAAGTTGTGACTCAACTTAGTTGGGACGATGGGAGTAAATAATAGGTGAAGATATAATGACAAAAAAGTATAAAAGTCAAAAAAAAAATCATCAAAAATTTAATTGTATGTGACAATTGAGAAATATACAAAACTTTTGATTTAATTGGCTAAAATTTCAACGCATTGTCACACAACACCGTTGACACTGTGTTGACATTTTTTGTTGATTTTGTTTGTCATTTTTTGATATTTTCTTATATTTTATATCATAATTTATAGTTTGTATAATAAATAAAGTTTCCATTTAATTACATCCATAGTATACTACTCCCTTTGTTCCACAGTAGTAGCGTCATTTCATTTTGAGCACTCGTTTTAGAAAAATAATTATAAATAGTTAAAGTAGAGAAAAAGTAAAGTAAGAAAGAGAATACTATAGATAAAACTGTTCTCTACATTATTCTCTTTTTGTATTTTACTCTCGCTCCACTTTAACTATTTATTATCATTTTTTCGGAAACGAGTGCAGAAAATGAAATGACTCTACTACTATGGAACGGAGGGAGTATGACTTAATTATTTAATTTATTTATATAATTTGGAGAGATAGTGTGTGTGTTTGTTATAGACTTGAATCTATGAACTTTTCTTTTTAAATTAAAGTATACGCCATTTAAATATTCCTTTGAGAACATTAATTTATTTCATTTTAACTAATTACACTAGGATTAACTTTGAATATCATTAAAGACCTTTTTAGTAAGTTACTTGATTTATATTGGGAAGAAAGTGAAGAGTTAAATTATTATCATGAGTGAACTGGTTATTAATCTTTAACGTTTTGGGTAGCGGAGGAGTGATCAATTGCTAACTAATCATTTAATTGCTAACTACAATTAATTAAAGGCCATAGGATTTTAGAAAATGTGTGGTCTATAATTTTCCACGTGTAATTTTCATTTTTATTAATTAAATCGAAAAAGATTAAAAAAAAAAAAAACTCCAAATTAGGGTTTTTGATGAAAATGTCAATATAGTGTTCCGAAAATATCAACACAATGCTTTGAGAATGTCACCACAATGCTTTAAGAATGTTAACTCATTGCTTATATTGACATTCTACATGTATTATATTGACATATTTTATATAGTATGTTGACATGTCTGTTTGTACGAAAACATTAAAAAATTTTGAATTTTTTTTTCAAATTTTGACGTCGGAACATATGCATGTATGATATCGTTGGAATCCTTATAAAATTATCTTTAATTTGATATATGTTATATGAATTTAAAGTTTTGGGATTTCTTTTAAAAGTTAGTTATAACTAAACATGTAGTTAATTGACATTAATACCCCTATTGATATTTTTTGGAATTAATCTTATGACCTTATTGACGTTTTTCGTTGATCGTATTGACATTTAGGGATTAATTATCTAAACCCTTAATTTGAATATCTAATGGCTATTATTTAGTTGTAGTTAGCAATTAAGTTATGAGTTAACAATATAACACTCCCCTTGGGTAGTGATACCACATATTTCAAAAAAAAAAAAATAGCGCCAAAATGTCCTAATGTTTAATATAATCACTGTTAGAGTTTGTATACTAGAAATCACCTTTCGAGTGATTGAATACTGTTAAAACTCTTATTTTATTTTCCAAAGGAATAAACATATTATTTTTGTCATAATGTTGTTATGTTTTACATTTAATGGATGTTTATTACATGTTTAAATGTATAAGTAACTTAACAAAGTCTAAGTCTTTGTTTTAATAGACCGGTTGTGGGCGTCGTTCACTTTAAGGTAACACGGTCAGTTCTAAACAAAGAAAAAGAAGAATTTCACAGCTTAGATAGGCTTAGACTACCTATCTGGAAAGGTTGCAACGTCAGTCCGATTATTTCTAAGCCTTACTGAAATAAGATGACGTTGGTGTGGTATAGCAATGAATGGATCTAACAGCGAGACAGTCTTTATGCTATCTACTGAAAGACGAGGTCTTGTAAATTGTTATTTCTTAATCAATGTACGTTAGCATTGAGCATACGGTATTGATTATGCACTACTTTGACTTACCAAATGGTGCGGGTTTTTCACAACCCAATAAGCCTGGTATATTGGGTAGTGGTGATTAATATCTAGTGGTGCTAGGATTGCTATTATGTTGAATCGTGCGCGAGGTGAGTCTCGTTTGATAACATCCTCAAGAGAAGCTTGAAATAAGGTTTTATTATTCGGAACCTAACTAGTTGGAGTTTAATTACTCTATGAATAATAAATAAGATTTTCTTGCTGAGTCCTCTCTTGGAATAAATAAGATATTAATTAATTAAGTCCATAGCATACAATAATTAATTAATGGATGTTTCTATCTTAAGCGCGGGAAATAAATATCAAGCAATGAAAACCCGGAGTACTTATAATTTCGGATTTGGATGAGGAGTGCAATATTACTTCTATAGTGGTTGCTCGTAATATTCCAATTATAAGCTTATATTAAATTGGGTTTAATTTAATTAGTAAAAAGCTAATTGGAGGAGCCAATATCCAAAGCCTTCCATAGATCCTTGTCTGGGCCTAATATGTGACTTATTATAAATAGGAAAATAAAGGAGACAGAAAATACACTTAATTTTCTTCCAAAATTTTCGTCCCCCTCTCTGCATAGAAGAGAGGACGATTTTTATTCTCCTCCGTGGAAAAGGATTTCTGTCTTCTTTATTTAAGTCCTAGTACACTGGTGAGATCAGCCCACACTGATATCAGTTTACAGTTCGGGAACCAGACAGAAGATCTGTGGTTTTGTACTAAATATCTTCACGTGGAGAAGGCGCTAGCTTTCTTCGATTCTTTGGAGAATCATCAAGATATAATGGCTAAACCCTAGAAAAGCATGTTTTAGGTTTCAATTAATTTAAAGCATGTTTTATTTGAGTTATAAGCATGATACATGTGATAATTACGCGAATAGAATTTGTCTAAATAATCCGCTAAATAGATCAGAATTATTATGTAATTGATTTATGTGAGCGCTTTCGCTGCCAAACCCTTTCAATTGGTATCAGAGGCAGTCTTTGGCTCTGATTATTTGGATTTAAATTTTGCGAAATTCATATATGCATGCGTTTTTGTTTTCGAAGCATGTTCTTGTTTTTAGTTGTTTTTTTTATGCATGATTAACTCAAGAACTATCGAATCAAAGAACTCAAATATTTGGAACGCACGAGACGTGCGATTCGTCGGCGCTTGCGCCGAGACGAATCGTGCTGCATGGGATCCAATTAGGGTTGTCGAGCGAGTGGGAGCATGGGAGGCGATCGACCGGCGACACGCATACAAGGGTTGACTCATGCGCGCCGCCGGCGAGACCTCCGGTCCCCGAATGCCTCGGGAATCGCGGCTGTCGAGTGGGAGAATTGAGGCGATCACACGGCGACGTGAATACGAGCGTGGGCTCGTCCACGCCGCCGGCGAGACCGCACCTCACGGTTTCTCCAGTCCTCACGGCGATCGACGGTGCTGGCAGTCGACAGAAGCCGCTGCTCGTCCGAGATCAGCGGCGACCCTACCGCCCGCAAGAACCCTAACTCTAGCCTGACCCTAACACTAGTTGCGCCCAGGCCGAGCGACACGAAATCCGGTGCGGCGCCGCCTTGTGTGGTGGCTGCTGGATTCCAAGAGCTCGTCGCCGGAATTGGAAAATCACCCGGACGCCGGCTGCTGGGCGACGACGCCGGAAGGGATTTTTCGTCGCGTTTGCGACGGAGTGGGAGAAAGGAAGCAGCCACGCATTGCGCGGGCTGCCGGTGACTGCTGGGCGGCGCACCCGCCGTTCCGCCGAGAAGTCCCGGCGGATCTTTCGTCGTCGTTGATCGTGCGAACCTCGATCACGAGATAACGATGAAGTATTATTTTAATGATTATTTAATTCCTAAATTAAAAGATATCATTAAAATATTATTATTTAATGGAAATAAAATATTTTGGGAAGATTTTCCTAGATTTTAGGAATATTTTGATTATTGACTATATCTATGGAAATAAATATATTTATTTTATTCCTAGATGATATGGACAAGAATAATTTAATAGTTTCTTAATTATATTATATATCTAGAATCCTAATAAGGATAGATATGTAGGATTTTATTAAATAATAAAATATTATTCTCTTCCCAATCTTAATAAGGAATTAATTTAAAGTTTATTTATTCATGTCGGTCAAAGATATAAAAGATTAAACTTATAGAAGACATGAATATGGATTAAACTTTAGTAATTAATATATTATCCCTTAATAAGATATGTAAAAGATTATAAAAGATTTAATTATCCAGTCAATTAAATACCAACAAAATTTAATTAAGCCTTTAATCTGCACTAAGGCTAAGGATAATTAATGAAAAATCATAAAATAAATATCTAAGCGATAATTACGAACTAAGTTTGTATATGGTCTCCATCGATTGGTCCACAACTTATGAAGCTAATTTCTGAATCTTATCGCCACCCATGCTGTGGGGACAATAATTCTAAGAAATAGCGAGTTCATATAGGTGGACTTCTCATATGTAAATAGTATGGACTAGAAAGTAGTTTCCAATATTGTCGCCACCCATGTTGTGGGGACAATAATCCTAAGAAATTACAAGTTTCAGAAGTTCAAACAGGATTTACGAGATAGCTTGGTCTTGTTATCAACGCATGAGCATTGTTATGAGAATGTGTTGTAGAAACGAGATACAGTAATGCTAAATCTGATGGTCGTGCTTAGGCAACATTTGGCAGCCATGCCGTGCTGCGGTCTCTGGACTATTCCTCGGTGTTGTGACCATCAAAAATGTTAAAATTTTAATGCGTATTGACCTCTGCTTGAGGGTACAAAATTTCAATTTTACAGTTGTGAGAATTTGAAAAGTTTTATGGTTAATCTCCTCAATTTCATCACATAAGTTTATGACAAATAGTAAAAATTTTGTTTTGCAGTGCAAACTAAATCGTCAACATGTCACTCAATCCTCTTTCTGCAATTCTTAAGGAAAACAAACTCGAGGGCCAAAATTACATAGAATGGAAACAAAATTTGGATATCGTTCTCACGGCTGATGAGTACAAGTTTGTGCTCACTACTCCATGGTGGCATAAGGCGAATGAGATGGCTAAGTGTTATATGTTGGCCTCCATGTCAACAGTGCTTAGACATCAGCATGCCGCCATGGCAACTGCCACCGAGATTATGGAAAATCTCACAAATCTCTTTGGTACTCATAATCGAACGGCTAAGTCTCAAGCCTTTCGGAGTATCATGTGCAAGACTATGAAGGAAGGCTCGTCTGTGCGGGACCATGTCCTCGAGATGATGAGCCACCTCAATCAAATTGAGGTTTTGGGAGGTGTCATAGATGTCGAGTCCCAAGTTACTATCATACTTCAGAGTCTGCCCCCTAGCTTTCAGCATTTCAAGCTCAATTTTGAGATGAACAAGAGAAATTACACCTTGGCTGAGTTGTTGACTGAACTTCAGTCAGCAGAGGATCTCATGAACCAAGCTAAGGCTACGATGGTTAGTTCGTCACATCGTTCCTCTGGCCCTAGGCCTGGTGCAGGAAAGAAGAAAGTGACGAACCAGGTCGCACCTAAGGACGCTAAGGGAAAGAGAAAGAGGAGGTCGGGAAAGAAGCAAACTAGAAAGTGTTTCAAGTGTGGTGAGAAGGGGCAGTGGAAGCCAGATTGCCCTAAAAAGGGCAAGGCTACAGGTATGCACCAAGCTCTAGTTGTCGAGTCATGTTTGGCTTCGACTTCATCTCATACTTGGGTTATAGACACTGGAGCTACTGATCATATTTTTTTTGATCCTGACTTAATGCAGGTTATAAGACCACTATATGATGGAGAGATCGAAGTCCAGCTGGGCGACGCTACTAAAGTGGCGGCCGTTGCAGTGGGAGACGTTTATTTGCATTTTAGTAGTGATAGATTTTTGGTTATGAAGAATGTTTTGTTGATACCTTCTTTTAGAAGAAATTTAATTTCAGTTTCTAAATTGGTTTATGATGGATATTCGATTTCTTTTAATGACAGTTGTGTTATTAAGAAAGATGGTTCTTATATCTGTCGTGGTATCATGGAAAACAATCTGTACACAATTATATTACACAATTTAGTAATCGCAAATTAGAACTCAATAATGCATCGAAAATTTCAAACAAAAGAAAAGAATCAAGTTCAATGAACGAAACGTACTTATGGCACCTTAGACTTGGTCATGCCAACCAAAGGAGGATTCAAACTCTCGTGGATCAAGACCTTCTTAAAGGACTAGATACTGAATCATTTTCCACGTGTGAATCCTACTTGGAAGGCAAGATAACTAAGAGACCTTTTAGGGTGAAAGGTAATAGGGCCAAAGAAGTACTAGAACTCGTTCATACTGATGTGTGTGGACCAATGTCAACCGAGGCAAGAGGCGGCTTTCGCTATTTCATCACTTTTATTGATGATTACTCGAAAGTTGGATATGTTTATTTGATGCGCTTTAAGTCTGAAGCTTTTGACAAGTTCAAGGAGTTTAAGGCTTATGCTGAGACGCATCATGGAAAACGTATCAAAAGCCTGCAATCTGATCGCGGAGGTGAATACCTCAGTGCCGAGTTTTTGGACTACTTATCGGTAGAGGAAATTGAATCCCAACTGACTACGCCGGGCACACCCCAGCAGAATGGCGTAGCTCAAAGAAGGAACAGGACCTTGTTAAACATGGTCCGATCGATGATGAGTTATACACGACTGTCTATTTCATTTTTGGGACAAGCCTTGCTTTCTGCGAGCCATATTTTAGACAATTTACCGTCAAAATCTGTTCATGCCACTCCATATGAGTTGTGGAATGGGCGCAAGCCCAATCCAGAGCATCTCAAGATATGGGGGTGTCCAGCTCATGTTTTGGAAAATAATCCAACTAAGCTGGACTCAAGGACAAAGGTATGTTTGTTTATATGATACCCCAAAGGATCGAAAGCTTATGAATTCTATAGTCTCCGAGACAAGAAAGTCATTGTGAGTACTCACGCGACATTCTTAGAGGAAGACTTTGTTATGAATCATAAACCCAGCAGTGAGGTGGCTCTTGAAGAGCTCACTTCAGTCACAAGTTCCATAAACCAAGAACAAGTACCTATAGTACAACCAATTCCCGAACCTTCAACTTCTACTCCTGATGTTGTAGTGTCGCGCCGCAGTGGGAGGGTCTCTCATGAGCCCGAAAGGTACATTAGTTTGGGAGAATCTATGGATCACTCCTCGGACAGCAATGTACTAGATCCCTGGAACTCTGCAGAGGCGCAGGCGGATGTCGATCATTGCCAATGGGTAAGTGCAATGGATTCGGAACTACAATCTATGATAGACAAAGACGTCTACGATTTATCTGTCCTACCCGAAGGCTGTACTGCCATTGGGAGTAAATGGATATACAAACGTAAACATGGACCCGATGGACGGTTAAAGTCTTTAAGGCAAGACTAGTGGCTAAGGGGTATACCCAAAAGGAAGGTGTCGATTACGACGAGACCTTCTCCCCGGTGGCCATGCTCAAATCGATCCGGATTCTATTGTCTATAGCAGCTTACATGGATTGGGATGTATGGCAGATGGACGTTAAGACTGTGTTTTTGAACGGTAGTCTTGAGGAGACCATCTACATGGAACAACCCGAGGGATATGCCGTCAAGGGCAAAGAACACATGGTTTGGAAGCTTAAGAAGGCCATTTATGGTCTCAAGCAAGCATCCAGATCATGGAATCAGTGTTTCGATCAGACTATTCATAAGTTTGGATTCGAAAAATGCCCTAACGAGAGCTGCGTGTACAAGAAGGTTGATAAGGGGAATGTGGTGTTCTTAGTTTTATATGTAGATGACATTCTTCTAATTGGAAACAATAAAAAGATGATGTCATCCAGTATGAACGAGGTTGTCAAACCAGTTCGAGATGAAGGATATGGGAGACGCGTGACACATTCTAGGTATCAAGGTCCTACGGGACCGTGAGAAAAGGATGTTGTGCTTATCTCAAGAGCCCTACATCTGTTGAGGTTTGGTGCCCCTTGCACAGCGGAAGACTTGTACAAAACAAACAAATCAGACACGGATCTATTTGACCGGTTATGCGATTAATCAATTCACATGTTAAACAGATAATTGCATGCTAGAACGCAAATAATTCATGCTTAGAAAAATATAAATCCTAAAACATGAATTCTACGGTTTAGAGTTACCGATTTTGATTCTCCAAAGAATCGTCGATTGCTCGCGCCTTCTCCACATAATGATCTTCAATACTAGACCACGGATCTTCTCTCTGGTTCCCGAACTGTATCTCGATATCAGGGTGGGCTGATCTAATCAAAATACTAGGACTTGAATAAAGAAGACAGAAGAAATCATTCTCCAATAAGGAGAGAAATTCGAACTCCTCTAGGTAGAGGGAGACGAAAAATATGAGTAATAATAATGAATGATTTTTGTCTCCTTTATTCTCCTAATTATATTAAGTTCCTTTTGGGCCCAGACAGGGATCTATGGAAGGTTTTGGATATGGGCTCACCCAATTAGCTTTTTACTAATTAAATTGAACCCACAATTTAATACAAGCTTATATTGGAATATTACGAGCAGCCACTACAGAAGTAATATTGAACTCTCCCCATCCAAATCCGAAATTACAAGTAATTCGGGTTTCCACTTTGTTTATTATTTATTTCCCGCACTTAAGATATAAATGTCCATTAATTAATTAATGTCTGCTATGGACTTAATTAATTAATGTCTTATTAATTCCAAGAGTGGACTTAGCAAGAAACATTTATTTATTATTCAAAGAGTAATAAAACTCCAACTGGCCAGTTTTCCGAATAATAAAACCTTGTTCGAGCTCCTCTTGAGGACATTATCAAACGAGACTCACCTCGCGCACAATTCAACATAATAGCAATCCTAGCACCGCTAGATATTAATCACCACTACCCAATATATCAGGATCATTGGGTTGCGAAAAACCCGCACCATTTGATAAGTCAAAGTTGTGCATAATCAATACCGTATGCTCAATGCTAACATATGTAGATTAAGAAATAGTATTTTATCAAGACCTAGTCTTTCAGTAGATAGCATAAAGACACGTCTTGCTGTTAGATCCGGTCAGTGCTATACCACACCAATGTCATCTTATTTCAGTAAGGCTTAGAAATATGCGGACTGACATTGCAACCTTTCACGATAGGTAGCCAAAGCCTATCTAGGTTGTGAAATTCTTCTTTTTCTTTTGCAAAGCATTGCATAGATCTGGCCGTGTTACCTTAAAGTGGACGACGTCCACAACCGGTCTACTGAGCAAAAGACTTAGACTTTGTTTACTTCTTATGCATTTAGATGTTTATAAAACATCTTATAAATGCACAAGCAAACACAATGTAATAATAATAGTGATTCTATTCGTGCGGAACTACTCGAATAATACTGAATCGGGTTAAAAGTGGATTATAGAGTTTTATGTATACAAGCAAGATTCTATTCGAGCGAAACTTTCTCGAAACATGCTTTTAGTGTAACGCCCCACTTTTTCAAACCCTAATTTTCGGGTTATAAAATTTTTGCATTAAATGCCTTAAATGCTATGATATGTGAATTATTTGATGAGTGATTAATTGCATAGTGTCTATGTGACCTAATTGCGTATGGGAATTTTGATTGAGTTGAATAGTCAACTTGTTGAAATGTTGACGTGGCTATTGAATAGTCAAAGATGTGGAAAAATGATGTGGTCGTTGAAAGGTCAATACGTTGAGAAAATGGATTGGAAGTGAAGAGATGATTGATCTGAATATGTGAATATTTGATGCGGAGAAATATAAAATTTGGGGGAATTATTATTTATTTTCCTAAGGGATGAGTGAGAATTAAATAGGAGCATCATTGAAATATGTGGAATTTTCGGCCCTCATGATTATTGGAGAAGAAATAATATTATTCTTGGATTTAATTATTTGTTTGGGATAATTATCCAAATTAAATCCAAAGTCCAAATACCCTATAAATCCTACATGGAATTTTCGAACCACTACTATGATTTTTCCCATGAGATTTTCGAAAATCTCATTTATTGGAGAAGAGGGAATTATTTTATTATTTGATTCCTTATTTATTCTATTCCATGAATAAATATAAATATGCTAAAATATCCTAGCATATCTTGCCAAATCTAAGAAGATCTTACCATATCCTAATTAAATTAGGATTTGAATTTAATTCTTTGTGGAGAGAAGTAAATTAACGCCACTTCTCCTTTTAATTTGGGGAGTATTTTATTTTATTCTTGCTCCGTGATATATTATTCTGCTCCGTGAAATATTCAAATTAAATCATAGGCTATTTATTTAAGCCTAGATTTTCGAAATCCTCACTCTTCTCAACCAATTTAACGCCACTTCCCCCATATTCTCTACCAAATCTTCCAAATCTTTATTTATTTAATTATTGGGATATTATTATTTGTGACTCTATAAATAGGAGAGAAACCCTAACCCTAGAGATCACAAAACCGGCGCCTCCCACTCTCCATTATTTTCGAAACTTCTCCCCCACTCTCTCCAAATTTTCTTCAAGTTTTCTTCAAGATTTCTTCATCAATTGAGAAGAATTCAAGTGAAATTCAAGAGATTATTGAAGAATCAAGACTAATTCCTTGTTTCTACCGTTTGTTCTTTTGGAAAAGGTACTTTAAATATTGATCTTCTCTTCTTCTACCGATTAATCGGTATTCTTGAGTCCACATGCATTTAGATGAGTGAAGGGGAAATAAATTGATGCATGGATGTGTGTGTGTTTTTGACCGTGTGTGTGTGTGTGTGTGCACGCCTCAGTCGGCGTACACAAGTGTGATGATCGTGTGCGTATGTTGTGTGTGTGGAACACTCATGCGTGACACGATTTAATGGTGAATTTGGAGTTGTTATTTGAATAAAAATGATATGCTAGTCATACATTGATTTTGATTGATGATTTTGAAAATAATCGATGGGAAAAGGGAAACGTGAGATCATGCATGATTTGAAATCCATGATTGAAACTGATATGTGATACGCCTAATTTAAAGGTGATACTTCGCGCTCTCAGCGTGATAAACGAGGAGAAAAGAATTCTATCGAGCTAAACCTACGAGGTGGGCTTTCTTTTAAAATAAGGACATTGTCCTAAACTGATATTGATGAGAATGAAAGATGTGTTATCATGCCTTGATTTGTTTTGTCGTGCCTATCCCCCGTGGCTATGCCACTATTGATTTAATCGAATTCGGATCCTCGTAGAGCCGCAAACTCTACTTGGGTTAGTGTACACCAATGTTAGACCGAGAGTCAGCGTACGGGTTGGCCGGTCTAGTGACCTGGATTGCGGCCGCATTCCTTGTCATGTAGAATGAGGATATGGTAAACGTCTATGAGAAAAATGGTTGCGCGACCGTGATATTTGAGAAAGAAGATATTTTGGTGCCTCGGGTCTTTCTAAAGTTAAAACCCCGATGGACACTTGAAAATGGCATGATGATAATAACTATTTTTGTGATAAAACTGTTTTCGGCAATGAGCCCATTGAGTATGATTATCGTACTCAGCCCTGCATGTGTTTTCCTTATGTGCAGGTTGAGTGGTGACAAGCGGGCGGCGGTGTTGAGTAGAGAATAATAAAATGCTCTGTTGGTACTTAAGGTGTCGTTGTGTCCTCATACATAGCCTCACTTCTTTCTTGGTCGCTTCCGCTATTTTTATGAAAACGTATGATCTTTTGTTGGGATAAATACTTTTATTTTCGTGGGTATGTTTTGGAATATGAACAGTTAGAAAGATTCTTTTTGAAGAACTTGGTTAAGCTTTTATTTCAATAAATCTTTTGATGGATTCCTTTGCTAAGGCATTATTCTTCCTCTACTTAGTTGTACCTTAAATGCTTTGGTCAAATCCCTTTTAAATGAAACCCTAGCCTATGATTCTTTGATGCATTTAAGTCTACCTAGTTAGCGAACGCCGCATTTATTATACCCTAAATGGGCGGGTCGTTACATTTCGGTATACCAAACCTAACACCATTGACACTGTACTTAGTCGCTTTAGCATGCAAGATGCCAAGAAAGGTTTCTTACCTTTTAGATATGGCATCCATTTATCTCAAGAGATGTATCCTAAGATAGCATCTGAGATAGCAGAGATGAGAAGGATACCATACGCTTTGGCAGTTGGTAGTCACATGTATGTTATGCTTTGTACAAGGCCTGATATTTGCTTTGTTGTTGGCATGGTAGCAAGATATCAGTCAAATCCGGGCCAAGGACATTGGACTGCAGTAAAGAACATACTCAGGTACCTTAAACGGACTAAGGACTATGTTCTAGTTTACAAAGCAGGCGAGCTATGTCCTTTGGGATATACTGATTCAGACTTTCAAGCTGATCAGGACTCGAGGAAATCTACTTCTGGTTATGTGTTTACCTTAGGAGGTGGAGCCGTAATTTGGAAGAGTGTAAAGCAGAAATGCATTGCAGACTCTACCATGGAAGCCGAATATGTGGCCGCTTCTGAGGCTGCAAAGGAGGCTGTTGTTAGGTTTGGTATACTGAAAAGCATGTTTCGAGCAAGTTTCGCTCGAATAGAATCTTGCTTGTATACGTAAAACTCTATAATCCACTTTTAACCCGATTCAGTATTATTCGAGCAGTCTCGCACGAATAGAATCACTATTATTATTACATTGTGTTTGCTTGTGCATTTATAAGATGTTTTACAAACATTTAAATGCATAAGAAGTAAACAAAGTCTAAGTCTTTTGCTTAGTAGACCGGTTGTGGGCGTCGTCCACTTTAAGGTAACACGGTCAGATCTATGCAATGCTTTGCAAAAGAAAAAGAAGAATTTCACAACCTAGATAGGCTTTGGCTACCTGTCGTGAAAGGTTGCAATGTCGGTCCGCATATTTCTAAGCCTTACTGAAATAATTTGACATTGGTGTGGTATAGCACTGAACGGATCTAACAGCAAGACGTGTCTTTATGCTATCTACTGAAAGACTAGGTCTTGATAAAATGTTATTTCTTAATCTACATATGTTAGCATTGAGCATACGGTATTGATTATGCACTACTTTGACTTATCAAATGGTGCGGGTTTTTCGCAACCCAATAATCCTGATATATTGGGTAGTGATGATTAATATCTAGTGGTGCTAGGATTGCTATTATGTTGAAACGTGCGCGAGGTGAGTCTCGTTTGATAATGTCCTCAAGAGGAGCTCGAAAAAGGTTTTATTATTCGGAAAACTGGCCAGTTCGAGTTTTATTACTCTATGAATAATAAATAAATGTTTCTTGCTAAGTCCACTCTTGGAATTAATAAGATATTAATTAATTAAGTCCATAGCAGATATTAATTAATTAATGGACATTTATATCTTAAGCGCGGGAAATAAATAATAAAAGTGGAAACCCGGATTACTTGTAATTTCGGATTTGGATGGGGAGAGTTCAATATTACTTCTGTAGTGGCTGCTCGTAATATTCCAATATAAGCTTGTATTAAATTGTGGGTTCAATTTAATTAGTAAAAAGCTAATTGGGCGAGCCCATATCCAAAACCTTCCATAGATCCCTGTCTGGGCCCATAAGGAACTTAATATAAATAGGAGAATAAAGGAGACAGAATGATCACAATTTTCATTCTCTAATTTTTCAAAAATTTCGAACTCTCCAGCTGAGGAGAATTTCGAATTCTACTCCTTTTTCCCAAAAGGATTTCTTCTGTCTTCTTTATTCGAGTCCTAGTATTTTGATAAGATCAGCCCACCCTGATATCGAGATACAGTTCGGGAACCAGAGAGAAGATCCGTGGTCTAGTATTGAAGATCATCACGTGGAGAAGGCGCGAGCAATCGACGATTCTTTGGAGAATCAAATCGGTAACTCTAATCCGTAGGATTCATGTTTTAGGATTTACTTTCTTTGAACATGAATTATTTGCGCTCTAGCATTCAATTATCTGTTTAACATGTGAATTGATTAATCGCATAATCGGTCAAATAGATCCTATGTCTGATTTATTTGTTTTGTACAAGTCTTCCGCTGTGCAAGGGGCACCAAACCCCAACAGCTGTATGGCTCAAGAACTTTCTTATGGACTTAGGTGTGGTTATGAATCTGGCCAAGAGAATCACCATTTATTGTGACAATTCTGGTGCTGTGGCAAATTCGAAGGAACCAAGAGCTCACAAAGCGAGCAAACACATAGAGAGGAAGTATCATATCATTAGAGATATAGTGCAGAGAGGAGACATAAAAGTGGTCAAGATTGCGTCAGAGAACAACCTGGCAGATCCCTTTACTAAGGCATTGGCGGTCAAACCGTTCGAGCGTCATGTAGAGGGAATGGGAGTTCGACTCGCTCGAGACCTCAACTCGCTTTCTGTATAAGTGGGAGAATTAGACGTAGTGCACATTTTTTTATATACTCGAAAGCTGTTTTGAGTATAAGTGGGAGATTGTTAGAGTTTGTATACTAGAAATCACCTTTCGAGTGATTGAATACTGTTAAAACTCTTATTTTATTTTCCAAAGGAATAAACAGATTATTTTTGTCATAATGTTGTTATGCTTTACATTTAATGGGTATTTATTACATGTTTAAATGTATAAGTAACTTAACAAAGTCTAAGTCTTTGTTTTAGTAGACCGGTTGTGAGCGTCGTTCACTTTAAGGTAACACAGTCAGTTCTAAACAAAGAAAAAGAAGAATTTCACAGCCTAGATAGGCTTAGACTACCTATCGTGAAAGGTTGCAACGTCAGTCCGATTATTTCTAAGCCTTACTGAAATAAGATGACGTTGGTGTGGTATAGCACTGAATGGATCTAACAGCGAGATAGTCTTTATGCTATCTACTGAAAGACGAGGTCTTGTAAATTGTTATTTTTTAATCAATGTACGTTAGCATTGAGCATACGGTATTGATTATGCACTACTTTGACTTACCAAATGGTGCGGGGTTTTTGCAACCCAATAAGCCTGGTATATTGGGTAGTGGTGATTAATATCTAGCGGTGCTAGGATTGCTATTATGTTGAATCATGCGCGAGGTGAGTCTCGTTTGATAACATCCTCAAGAGAAGCTTGAAATAAGGTTTTATTATTCAGAACCTATCTAGTTGGAGTTTAATTACTCTATGAATAATAAATAAGATTTTCTTGCTGAGTCCTCTCTTGGAATAAATAAGATATTAATTAATTAAGTCCATAGCAGACAATAATTAATTAATGGATGTTTCTATCTTAAGCGCGGGAAATAAATATCAAGCAATGAAAACCCGGAGTACTTATAATTTCGGATTTGGATAAGGAGTGCAATATTACTTCTATAGTGGCTGCTCGTAATATTCCAATTATAAGCTTATATTAAATAGGGTTTAATTTAATTAGTAAAAAGCTAATTGGAGGAGCCCATATCCAAAGCCTTCCATAGATCCCTGTCTGGGCCCAATATGTGACTTATTATAAATAGGAGAATAAAGGAGACAGAAAATACACTTAATTTTCTTCCAAAATTTTCGTCCCCCTCTCTGCATAGAAGAGGGACGATTTTTCTTCTCCTCTGTGGGAAAGGATTTCTGTCTTCTTTATTTAAGTCCTAGTACACTGGTGAGATCATCCCACCCTGATATCAGTTTACAGTCCGAGAACCAGACAGAAGATTCGTGGTTTTGTACTAAAGATCTTCACGTGGAGAAGGCGCTAGTTATCTTCGATTCTTTGGAGAATCATCAAGGTATAATGGCTAAACCCTAGAAAAGCATGTTTTAGGTTTCAATTAATTTAAAGCATGTTTTATTTGAGTTATGAGCATGATACATGTGATAATTACGCGAATAAAATTTGTCTAAATAATCCGCTAAATAGATTAGAATTATTATGTAATTATGTGAGCGCTTCCGCTGCCAAACCCCTTCAATCACGAATAATGTTTTTCGGACTAAAACACTCTCAAGTCCTATAAGAGTATTTTTGTCACTTCATTATATTGCTGACATGTGATTTCTGCCATATTTCTGTCAGCAATTTCTTATGTAATTTTCTAATAAGTTCCGGTACTTCATAGTTCATACATAATTAAAATTTTATCATTGTTTACACTTTCTAACTTTTTTTATAATATACAGATTTATCATTATCTGCATAATTAGTATGAAAATAATAAAATGAGACCATTTCTTCCTCATAAAACTCATTTTCTAGTATTTTTTCCGTGTTTTTATTTCCTCTAACTTTTCTTTGTTTTTTTTACCTTACTTTACGGATTAATTTTATTTATTACTCCCTCCGTCCGTCATTAGGAGTCCCGGTCACTTTTGCGCACCTATTTTGTAAAAATGATAATAAATAATTAAAGTGGATAAATGGTAAAATAAGAAAGAGAATAATTTTGAAAAGACTCTTCTCAACATTATTCTCTATCTTACTTTACTATTTCTCCACTTTAACTATTTATTATCATTTTTACAAAATGGGTGCGCAAAAGTGACCGAGACCGGAGGAAGTATGAAAATATCCTAATTTTGCGGTATTAATTTGTAGATTTATATTCTCTTAATTTCAAATACTATTATTAATAAAAAAAAATTATTCAAGAACTAAATATGCTAATACCACATGCTTGAATATTTTCAAAATGTTACTCATATTTCAATTTTATCATAAATGACAAGAAACTATAAAAATTTATATCTAAAGATTGAATCTTCATATGATGTTAAAAATTTTAGTTTGAGTCAAATTAAAATTCTCAATAAAATATCAATCATATAAATTGTCTTAAAGTTAGACTTAGAGTAACAAATTAGTTCGATGATATATAATGAATTACTATTTTAAATATCAGTGGTTTCAAGAAAATAGTTACTGTATCATTTAATTAAATGTGAAATATTGATTCAGATTTTATTGCATAAATAACTTCACTTTTCCATATTTTTCGTTGTTTCTTAATGAATTTCCTACATGATATAACTAGTTCTCCCACATCACGGGTTTTAAGATATGTTAAGAGAAGTAGGTAGGAAAAAAATGTTGTATATGAGTCTCAATTGTATATATTAGTTTTAAATGAAATGTAAGTGGAATGAGTTAGTGGATAGTGGAGCTATTACCATTTAAAGTAAAAATGAACCGGAACTCCTATTCACAGACGAACCGAAATGGAAAAACGAGATTCATATTCGCGGGCAGATGAAGTAAATTGTTACCATTAACTAGAAATAGAGAGATATGAGAAGTTTTTTTTGTGCAAATAATGATAAAACTTTAATCGCGTATGAAGTACCACAACTTATTAAGAAATCACATAAGAAGTTGCTGATAGAAATGTGACAAAATTCTTATGTCAGCGAATTTAGGGATCGCCAAAATTTCCCTTTAAACCATTTGGGCATTTTCATCCGAAAAGTGGCTAAAAACACTGCATTTGTGAGTGTATTAAATATTAGGGTCCTATAACACTTTTTTTTTGTGAGGGGTCTATGGTGTCATAACCAAAACATTAGGGATAATTGTGGCAGTTCACTCTATTCTCCCTCTGTCCGCCACTAGGAGTCCCATTTATATGCGGCACGGGTTTTAAGAAAGGCTAAGAAATGTGGGTGAAAAAAAATTACTGGAATAGAGGTCACACTTGTATATGTTAATTTTAAATGAAATGTGAGTGGAATGAGTTAGTGGAAGGTGGGACCATATTACCATTTTATGGTAAAAGTGAATCGCGACTCCTATTCGCGAACATACTAAAATGGAAAAACGGGACTTTTATTCGCGGACAGAGAGAGTATTATTTATTTTCCTCCTCGTTTATCTTTATTTTCCTCGGACAAATTTATGGATGACAACCTTTGATCTATTCCTGATTTTCGAAACTATTAATACTAATTACAATAGGATTAACATATCCTTAAAGACCTTTTCAGATAATTAGTTACTTGATTTATATTTGGATGAAAGTGAAGAGTCACATTATTAATATTATGTTCCTCCTCGTTTATCTTCATTGGACAAATTTATACGGATAATCGAATATTGATCAATATTCGATCGATCAATATTCTCATGCCAGATTTTGCAAAAAATTCCAAACCAATTAACCATATTATTGAAAAGTTAGAAGAGTAACATGTTGAATAATAGAATTGAAATGTGAAAATGTAAATACTAAAATTAAAAAATATCGAAGAACTTTGAAGAGTACATTTTGATAGATAGCTTGGTTGTTTTCTTCAAAATGTAGTCTCCAAGCTAATATATTTCTTGTCCTCCAAGCTGACACGTTTCTTGATCTCCAAGCTAATATCTTTTCATTTTTCTAACACTCCCCCTCAAATTGAGTAGTATGATCTACGATACTCAATTTGCAAAGAACATTTTCAAAGCTTCTTGAGTTGACTGTTTTAGTTCCTTAATTTTCTCTTAATTGATTTCTTCGTTCCAACATAACAGACAACTACCGGATTTCCTCAGCAGTTTAATCGACTCCATTTAATAGTAGTAATATATAGATATGTAGATTCATACGAATTAAATTAACAATATTCAAGAGTCTCAAAATTCAATGACTTTTTATTCTAATTTTTAAGGCTCTCGCCCTATATATATGCTTATTGTATCATTTGATTCTTCACTTAACCATAAAAAAAGCATATATTAATTATACTACTAATCTACTATTCAATCATCATCGTAAAATGGGTGGAAAAGGTGGTGGCGGTGGTGGCGGAAAAGGAGGAGGTGGTGCTGGGAAAGGAGGAGGCAACAGTGGGGAGGAGGAAAAGATGGTGGCTCAGCCGCAAAAGGAGGTGGCGGCAATGGTTCTTCGGGAGCGATGAAGGCGCCTGGAGGAGGTGGAGCATCCATCTCTAGGGCTGGATTTGAGAGCAACCCTCAAGGCTACTTTGCTGACCGTCATGCTGCTGAAAAATCATCTATATAAATAGTTATATATCATCCAATGTTTATCTATATAGAGTTTGATGCACATGTTAAATATATGCATCATGTGTCCAACTCTTTTATTAATGAATTATACTTGAATTCTACTTAATTGTGTTTATTGGTCGATTTATATTTTGAAATTTCTCAGCTAAACCTAGTTTTTCTTCCACTTGAGGAGCAACAAAAATGATGGTGGCTTTATAACATCACTTTCATTTTGTTTCTCTTCTGTTATTTAAGATTTCCTTTCAATTTGTTCTTAGAAGTGACCAATTCAATACTAGTATGTATTGAAATTAGTCTCATAGTGATGTTAAAATAGAACTTGTGTCATTAATTATTCAAATTTGGAATAGCGAGTAGTAGAAAGTATTAAAATTTAATTTTTTTTAGTAATGTGCAATCCTATTATTTCTGTCTCTTATTCAAACTGATGGAAAAGTTCAATAATAACTTGGACATTCTTTTATACTACTAGTAACTAATATGCCTATGATTTGGTTGATCTTAGTAGCCTTGGCATATCTGTTAATATTGATATTTTGCTACATTCTAGTACTACTTAGTTATGAAAAAACCTTTTGATAGTTTTTAAGTTGTGCTGTTTCAGAGAGCTGATTCAATCTTAATCGAAAGTTTACAATCTCTATAAAAGAGCTCTTCAATATCTAATGTCAGTTTTTGCTTTGTGTCTACTAGGAGATGAACCCAGATTCGAAGAAAAAATGTTCTTTTTGTTAATGAATGATTGTTAGTAGGACTGACAAATCGTGTGGACTGAGTCATTATCGGTAAATCCGATACTGACCCAACTCATAAAGACCAAAGCCTAATCTAATCTGAAACCATTGGGTTCTCATTGGGTCCCAATCCATTAATTTCGTGTTTGTTCATGTCGGGCTATAGTGTATGTCGAAAATTGACAGCCTTAATTACCGTTAGTAAGTTACTATATGATTTAGTTTGACATGACACTAACCACTTCAAACATGATATTATACGATTAAAACTTGATAATACATAATAAAATATGATATCCATAATCCTGATACACAAAATTAGAAAATGCTAGAATATCTCTTACTCCCTCTGTCCCACTAGAAATGAAACGTTTTCTTTTTTGGGTTGTCATAACTTCATCTCTACTTTTCTCTCTCTCTTACTTTACTCTCTCTTCTTTAACTCATAAAACAACACTACATAAAATCTTGTGCCAAAAATCAAACGTTTCATATTTATTGGGACGGAGGGAGTATTAAACATACGTATATTATTTACTAACAACAAAAATGTTCTAAACCTACAATTCTAAATTGGGTCCTGAAGCTCTACACGTTCTTATTTTCTTCGAGAAATATATACTTACACCATAGTCTCAGCCATAAACTTACTCTTTTATCTATATTAATTAATTGAAGTGTAATACTATTAATCTAGTTCATATTTCTTTCACCAAATCTTCCAATTCAAATGCAATGCAATATTTTGCTGCTCCAGTATGACTGTACACTAATAAGAAGTAAAAGGTCACATTTTCAAGTAGATGATATATTAGTTACGGATAGTTTAATGTGATAATTTTGATAACTTGCTAATTCAATTAAAAATGTCAACACAATGAGTATCTTTATATTGGCATTTGTATTTAAATGTCTAATACAAACACATAGTTGACATACTCATATCATTGTATTGACATTTTTAAAATATTGAGTTAGACTAGTTATCATCCTAATACAAGACAGAAACATATAGAAATATTAACGTCATTTAATTGCAACTCTTAGAACATCAAATTCAGTCGAAGTAAACGGGCCATTATTCTCAACTACATGAGAACTGTAAAAAAATGAAATCCTCATTCGACCCTCATTTTCTTGATCTTTACTATAATCTCGAATTAACCTAACTCAAGAACCATGACACCCTTGTGACCTAACATTCAATCAACATTAATACCCTATAAATACAAACAAAAAAACACCAATTATTTCAACAACAACAAAATAAAAAAAGATGGCCCTCAAATTGGTAGCAGCGACCATTCTCCTCCTCCTCACCCTCTATCCCTCCTCCCCACAAGCCCAATGGCTCCCCCGCCGCTCCCCCTCGCTCCCGGATACCCCGAGGCCGCTCTGCGTCTCCCAGATCGCATTGGTGAACCGTGCGTGCGGACAGCTTCCTTACGCACGGCTCCCTACACCGTCTGGGGAGGCAGAGAGCAACCAACACCACCACCACCACCACCACGAGCGGGAGGAAGGGCACGTGGAGACGCAAAAGGAGGAGGAGTGCTGCAGGTGGCTCAAGGAGGTGGACAATGTTTGTGTGTGTGATATGTTGGTGCATCTGCCGCCGTTTCTGACGAGGCCCGTGCACGAGTACAAGGTGGTCGTTGACGACGGCTGCGAGGTCAGCTTCGGCTGCGCCTCCAGGCTGGTTGGTTAGCTTCTGATGGTTGATGAACTAAGCTGGTTTCTTGTTTCTATGCAATATTTATATAGTGTGTCTTCATTTTCTATCTTAATTTTAATAATGTTAGTAATATGTACCAAGAAATATTCCACTTATATCGTACTATTTTCTATAATTATCTTGTGTATTTGACAACATACTACTCCATATCACCAATATAGAACATGCACGAGTTAATTGGATGAGATCTCATGTCTCATTGCTTTTTGTATGCGGCGATATCCCACTAATATGTCTATGTTCGTGAAAAAATGTCTCATTTTAAAAATGTCCTTATAAAGCTAAAAATCTGGAAAAAAAGCCACACCCTCCACCGCCATGGCATCCTCCTCCTCCACCAACGCAGCCACCGGCCCACCACCATGACATCCCTCACCTCCTCCACACACTAAAACCTAGAAATAAAAGCATATGAAAACTTACGCTATACTCCAGATGAGATTGTCTTTTCTAATACAGTCTTTGACAGATGCCAAGTTATATTAATGAGCTGAGAATTACTATCTTTTGAAAAGCAATCCTAAAATTTTAACCTTTATTTCAGTTTGCTGAAAGAAATTTTCACCTTTTCTATTTCTTTTTATTCTCAAACTTGAAAAGTGGAATTATATATTCATTCTATTTTAATGTTTTTTTTTATCAGAATGTATCAGTTTGAGAAACGAAATTTTAATCTTTTCTGTTGTTTTTCTTCTCAAACTTGAAAAGTGGATTCATTCCATTTTAATGTTTTTTTTTTTTGTTATCAAATTTTATTTGTTTGAGGAACGAAATTTTCACCTTTACTATTGTTATTCATCTCAAACTTTAAAAGTGGAGTTATATATTCATTCTATTTTAATGTATTTTTTTGTTATCAGATTGTATCGAACCAAATTTTGGGCTAAAAAATTCATCTCTCGCTAAACTAATACTCCCTTCGTCCCCTTAAATATAACCCAATTTTTTTTTCAGTTTATCCCACTCAAAATGACTCATTACTAAAAAAAAATATATAAACTCTTTATTTCATCTCTCTTACTTTATTCTCTCCACCTAACACAAAATAAAACTACATAAAATCTCGTGTCGTCCAAGAAAGGCGTCATCTTCCTTGGAACGAAGGGAGTACTTATTAACCAAAAAAGATAAACGATAAATCATAATTAACATTTTTCGTTAAAGTAATCGTAATTCTCACCAAGAAATATGGTAGACTACATCCAAGCACCGGTTAATCGATCACTAGAAATTTGTAATTTAATATTCCAATTTTAAGTAACGAAAGTGGCAGAAGTCATTTGAAAACTGAAAGATCGTGCAAGGGCAAATTTTAGGCCAACACAATTCTATGATATTTATCTTAAAGAAGTGAACACTACATCCAGGAGTATTTATACACCACAAGTCAACAAAGACAAATTACAATCAAAAGTTGGCATAGTCTTGCTGCTAATTACAAACAATCAAAAGTTGGCACAGTCCTGCTGCTAATTACAAACACAGTTAGTTAATGTCCCACCTTCATAATTAATTGGAACAACGCACAAATTACAAACAGATATATAAGACTCTAAAACCACCCTTTATAGATCACACGAAGGGAGAAGATATGAAATCATAACAACATTTACAGCTTGCATCAAACTAGATACAGATATGCCGCAGCATGAAACTGATGCTAATTAACCCTAATGAAAAACCTATGCCAATTTCTCTCTCATCTGAGCTATTTGAACCTACCTGGTAATTGCAACTTATGTTAGTCTTTGCTTAACGCGTCTGCCATTGGCATCACTTCCGTCCAGGATATCTTCAGTTTTTTGCTTGCCCGTGGCTATTGAGTGTTCGTTGATCCTCGCAACATATTCCAATAAATCAGTTAGAACATTAGGACAGCTTTCTTTCAGGTACTCAAACCCATCTGTCTGCATTACAGCTGCATTGAAGGGACACCAACCCATTAGTTACATTAAATAGAAGAATACCCAAACTCAACTAAAGGCTAAAGCACACAGTAAATTTCAATATCTTGAGAGATGACTTTGCATATAAGAGCTATAACAACCCAACAAGATGAAGCTTATCATTTTGTGCACACATATCCAACTCAATTCTTTCAAAGACTATTTATGTTTTATGAGAATAATGAAGTGGAACCCTCAGGCTGGGAAATCGATGAAATATCTTGATCAGTGACTATGCATATAAGAGCTAACCGAACATGAGGCTTATCATTTTGCGCACACCATATCCAACTCAATTCCTTCAAAGACTATTTATGTTTCATGAGAATAATGAACTGGAACTTGTGGGCTGGTAAATCGATGTGATGATGTGTCAATACTCAATAAACAGTGGAACTTAACTGTTTCCCTGAAACTGTGTAGTGACTAATGATTATAGAACTCAGCCAACAACTATCAATAAGTTCCTACCAGCAAAAAGGAATAATACATACCTCTGAGATTTTCAGGCAATGCCACAAATTTGAGACAGACAGCTTTTAGCTGGAAACAATGGTGCTGTTCTGCCAGTGCCAGTGTTGTTGCAACAGTATTGATAGCTACATCCTCACAGAGTTTAGCCTCGCAGAGCAACCTGAGCCTATCTAAACCATACCGATCAGCAGCAGCAAGTAGGTGCTGAGACATCAAGGTTGAAGCCCATTTTGGGTTCATTCCAGTAAGCTCTTCCATATCAGGTAGTGAGTCCCAGTACATAAAATGAAGCAACGCCTGCAAGGTAGAATGACATAGGTGTTACAACACAAGGACAATTAACACGAGGGGCATATACCCAACTCAAATGCTAGTTAATTAAGTTCATTTTCAAGAGCTAGCAGAAAACACGATGCAAAACCCAAAATATCATGTTAATAAGAAACGCAATCCACAAAGTATCCTCAAAGTTCTTACTATCTTCATAAGTTAACATTCTCTTAAGGCCAAAAAGAAGCAAATCAAGTAATTTACCCATTACAGCAACTGCCTCACAAAAACATATTGAAGCATTCGCAAATAGAAGAGCTTCATAGGTATGTAGAGAAAGATAAGTTAGTGTCACAGATTCTACAAATCTCTAGAGTTAACAAATATAACTGCAAAAAAATTAAGTAGAACTGCAGCACCACAAATCAAGCTCAATACAAATAAATACAGATAGAAACTCTAGTCTAGTTAATAGCTATAATGAAGATTTTGTATTTGAAGCCTCATATGATAAAATTTGAAGTAAACAAATATATGGAAACACATTAACAAAAAGACATTGAACAGTTTTTGGGTGTGAGAGAAGTAGCAAACTACCTTAAAAACTGGTGCCTTCATGTCCTCAACTTTTATACATCGTGTGCTCAGATCTTTCATTGGACCATATAATTGAGCCCTGAAGACCGGAGACCGGCCTGCGAGTACCAATTTGTGAGCGGAAAAGGTTTCGCCATCGACTTCAAAATTTACATCAGTTCCTTTTCCACTTTTAAGCAGCTTCCCGAATTGCTGACCAATGTCTGATGGGGGTAACGGGATACAGTAGATCTTAGGTCCCTCTGTGCGAGACTTGACAACACCAACACAACAACGAATTTGAAGACGATCATCTTTTAGATAGTCAGAAGTTTCCAGAGCATTTCTTTTGAAAAAGCGCTTATAACCCCTGCAGCCAAAAATTATAAATGTATGTTAGACTGACCATTTCCCTCATTACTATTCAATTTATGAGTTCAGAACAAGAAAGTTACATATATAATTATATACAACAGAGAAAATATGCAAGAGGAGGGAATTCAATTACAGCTTTGCATAAGATACTTAACTAGAAGATGCTTGTCCGATAGAAAACCAAATCAGACAACTTATGACTCTTCTCCAGGTGTGCCCCATAGCTGCGAGCAACAGCTTGAGCAAAGTAAATACAAAATAAAAAGAACTAAACAAAAAAGACTAGGCTAAATTAAAGCAAAAATAGAAACATAGGCAACTATGCTTAGATTGACAGCAGAGACATAACAGCAAAGAACAATGAATGTATGGCTATGAAGCTCAAAGACTGAAACCTAGCATCCCTAAGTTATAATTTCACCAATAATCAGACAGAACAACACACTAAGCAACTGCATCCAACGTATATTCTGGTAAAAACTCTTAAACGCTAAGTGCTACATATGTTCTTCTTTTCAAGGCGACTTGCACCACGAAGTTTCATACTATTTCAGTAAAAGGCCTTACAGAAAAAACTTCACGTGTTGCTTCCAGCCCCACATCAATGAGAGGACACATGTTCAGCATTTTCCTCCAAGGCAAGACCTTTCACAAGAAAACAAATTGACGCCCCGAAATATAAGGAGAAAACTTTGAAATTAAACCACCAACCATATCATAACACCAACATCTACTTGGACTACACAATCAAACGTCATTCCAGTGTGAACAAGACAATTAAGCCAATAGATATAATAAACCAAACACGAGAAATAAAAAACATAGGAAAGAGAAGAAAACCCACCACATGCTGCCTCGATATTTAAGTGTGTAAGGCCCGCTCTCCAACGCCCTGCTAAAATGGCTATGCACCTTGTGCCTCTCTCTCCCACTCTGATCGAGCAGAGTAAGCTCAAAAAGCGCCCTAACATTGGTTCCCTCACTCGCCAAAGCGATGAAAAGCGAGACGTAGGTGGAATTATCCTCCGCGCTCTTCCCATCGGGGTAGAAATAAATCGCCCAATCGTATCCGCCAACCATAAACGTATCCGACGCTACGTACTTCCCAATCCCAATTCCCTTAGACAGCGAGTAGCCCGCGATCATGAACTCGTGGGATCCGTTAACGGTTTCCGATCTCGACGTTGACGTGGTCAAAGCCGGCTCCGACGGTTTCGATATCTCCAGATTAAACCTTCCCATTCCAAATAGGTAGAAGAGGAATGAATTAATCGGGGAACTTTGGGTTGAATAAGAATTGTCAATAAAAAAAACAATTTGGGGGAATAAGGACAGATCTGAGCTAAATTCGGATGATTTCAACAGCGCTTAGACTAAATTGGTGGATATGGATAAGGGTGAGTGAGGAGAGAGGCGATTGCGCGTGAATCTAGCGTATTGATCGTTCGAATTTAATTGGAATTTGGCAATTCTGAAATTCTAGGGTTTTGGGGAAGCTTATTAGAGAGAGAAGATTTAGCTGACGAGCTCATGCCAAAGTATATATAGTTGCGTAATTTCACTTTGTTTTCTTAATATAGATTACATTTGTACTTCAAAAATTTGTTGAAAAATAAAAAAATTATAAAGAAAAGTAAAGGCCATAACTGGTCTTGAACATATGACTATTTCATGATTTTGGTTATATACTTTATTTTTTGAATTTTTGCATTTTAAATATTTCAATTCGGATCACAATTGGTCCTATAATTCTATCAATTTTTAAACGGTTTAAACTCAATTTTGACCGATTTTTAAACGGTTTTAACTCAAATGAGACTGTTAAAACCATCAAAATCGGGTTAAAACTGTTTAAAAATTGACAGAATTGTTAGTGTAAGACCAATTGTGATCCGAGTTGAAATATTCAGGATATAAAAATTCAAAAGATAAAGCATATGACCAAAATCGTATAATGGGCATATAAAATGACCAGTTTTTGGCCTTTACTCTTCAAAGAAATACTAATAATTCTAAATGACAATTATTTATACTCCTTCCGTTCCGGTAGAAATAGAGAGTTGTGATGAGTTTTAATAGGTAATGGATAAAGTAAGAGAATATGAAATAAAATATATTTTCCCTTAATTTTTAGATTTATTTAAATTAAATTAAAAATTAATTTTTTTAGTATATAACTTCCTCTATTCCATTAATATAAAATATTTTTCTTTTTAGGATGTTCTATTAAAAATAAAATATTTTCTAAAAAGTAAATATTTCATTTTTAATGGGATGGAGAGTAAATTATGTAGCAATAAAGAAGAAATTAATAAATGATACGAAGACTTTATGTCAAATTTTAACATGTCAAATTTATTCAATATTTAGTAAAAAAAATATTTTTTCTTAAATAGCAAATATAGAAGTTAAAATATAATTTTTTTTTTAAAAAAACATTGCAAACTGATTATGTAATTTACGTTAAATCAATTAATATTAAAATACATTTATTAGTTCCTCTGTCCCTTAAAATTTGTCATCTTTCACTTTTACCATTTTTTTTATTGTGGACCTCACATCCCAAAACTCATTCTTCCTCATATTTTATTTTAAAACTAATATATAAAAGTAGGATCCACTTGTCACTAACTTTTTTGACGAATTTTGAGGGACAGAGAGAGTACTATTTTATGTTAGTTAATCTGAACCATAAATAGTCTTGTTCTACATTTAGAATAAAATTTACGGAGTATTTTTTTTATCACTTCATTAAAACATCAAACTATTTTTTTTCTCATTATTTTGGTAATTACTCCCTCCGTCCCACATTTATAGTCACATTTAGTTATGGCACGGGTTTTAAGATTGGTGGAATGTATAATTAATGAAGTGAGAGGTGGAGTATGTAATAAATGAAGTGAGATGGTGGAGTGTGTAATAAATGAAGTGAGATGATGGAGTGTGTAATAAATGAAGTAAGTTGGTTGAAGGTGGGTCCCTTTTGACTTTTTGGTTTTGTTATTTTTGTTTTGGTTTATTTTAATTTAGATAATGGCATTTGGGTGTAATTTTAGTGAATAATGGTGTAAAATTTTATTTTCATATATGAAAAATTCTAAATGTGACTCTAAATGTGGGACGGACTTTTATACTAAAACGTGACTATAAAACTGGGACGGGTGAAGTACTTTTTTTTTTCTTAATTTAATACACCAAATAAGTTTACTCAAAATTCCATATCTTCCAAGAAATTGATTTGGTAATAATCAAAATTAAAGATTTCATAAATATGGCAACAGTTAGAAGATTCCAGAACCAGGGTAACGACAAAATCTGAATATCGACGAATTGCAGCCACATGAAATTGAAACTAGAAATCACATCAAAGTAACTCTTTCTCTAAGTTCCTTGATTTTCTTGGTGACGAACAGATATTTGGGAATTTGACCCTTTGAAGAAAAATGGAGAAACAAAATTCTGAGTATTGAAATCAAAGAAGAGATGGATTTGGGCTTGATGGCTTCACACAGTTGCCCTCCTGGAATGGGGGCTGTTTTCAATCCTGAACATCCTTCCACCAGGCTGCCAAAGGTATACTCAATTTCCATTTACTATTTTCACTACTTTATTACTTTCAATCCATAATTTAGGCTTTTTTCTGTGTTTTGAGCTAGAAAGAAATGAAATTGCATGAATTCCATGAATTTGATGTAGTAAAGATCATTTTTTTGTGTATTTAGTGTATCTAAAATGATGGGGGCTTTGTTGAATTTCAGTTTGAGAGGAAGGTTTTGAGTTTGAACGGTGAATCAGCTTATAAGTGATTGGTGGGATTCTTCGATTCGGAAGATTATAGAAAGGACTGAAACTGATATTGTATTTGGTTTTGATCCAATAATTAAGCTTCAAGATAAATGAACAATGACTACTAATGATCATCATGCAATTACATTTGTTTGAATGAATTGGGCGACTATGTTTTGACTTGCTAAGGGTTGAGCTTTCATATTCATACCAGTGATGATCATTTGTATAGTCGGCTCGTTTCCTGGTTCGACCTGGCTTCCCTAACCTGCAAAAGTGAAAACAAAACAATCTTGCTAGGCATACCGTATATTTTGGTTCTTGTTGTTAATTTTCATTAGGTGTAAACTCTAGTAATACTTTTCAGTTCTCTATTTTAAGTCATTTCTATATTGGAAGATGGCATGATTCGTTATATTACATAATTTCCATGTACACAACATATAGCAATACACTACCGAATAGGTGAAGTGAATATTTTTTTCTGATTCCTTGCGTTGTCTCCAAAGACAGGGAACTTTTGACAGATCCCTTTTACCTTCTTGTTTCAGGAGTTGCACCGTTTTCTCCAATATCGCAGTCCAAATCAAGATCTTGTAAATTCTAAGTCCTTCAATTTATGCCTGCAGCAGAAGGATGAATTGAAATTCTCAGGTGGACTATTAGACTGTAACGACTTAGTTTTGAAAAACTCTGTAAGCTCAACAGTCATTGATGTTCAAGGTTCGCGGCTCTCTGATTCTCTACTTTCAATGCATGAATAGCCAGATTTTACCCACACATACAATCTTAAAGTTCATAAAATAATCAACCCATCTCTCCTTAAGCCTTACATTCATTTTTTATCCAATATACTATTACTTAGCATGCTTCATTGTTCCGTCAGAATATTAATAGAATACGGTTCATCTATTAGTTTGTTGAATCAATAGTTGGGACATATTAGTAGTACTGAATTGCTCTATTTCGAAGGCAGATGTTCATCCAGAGTCACTACTATTGGGCTTCGGAATTGCTGAACAATGCACAAGACATGAGAAAATATTGGAGTTACTTGCATCGGGGTCAATTAAAGTAGAGAATGGTTTACTAGAGCTGTCTATGCTCTATGATATGATGGGGCCTCGAAACCTTATAACTGATTCAGCTCAGCAACCATTGACATCTTGTGGCGAACGGTGTATTTGTGCTGCCGAGTCTCTTGTTTACCCAGCAAGAGAACTATACATGAATGAACCAAAATTGAATATAGTTGGAGACAGGAGCAGTTGTAGAGAGCATATGTTGCAGCATATGGGAGATGATATGACTCATATGGTTCCTATCATTTCTGACCTTCATTTCTCGAAGAACACAGTTACGTCCAGACGAAGAGCAATGCTAGTCCCTTATTTTGAATGGTACCCTCTCATTTCTTTACTTGGCCCTGCGTAACTTTGTGGTTGCACATACATTTTATTGGGCTGGTCTGAAGGTTAGGTCGTTAGGAAAAGTTGAAGCATAATTTGTATAAATAGTTAAATACCGATCAATGCCTTGAAGTACGAAACTTAAATTCTGGAGGAAGACAACTTTGAGTTAATCGGACTATGACTTTTGAATTCCTTATTTTTGTGCCTTCCCTAGTGATTTCGAACAACGTGCTAACTAACTTGATATCTTAAAAGATTTAGACCTTTGTTCTCTATATCTTGTAATGAGTTGGTTATTGGAACCTTTTTGTTTTGGAAAAATAGCAAGTGAATGGTGAATCTCGATGGGCATTGCAGGTTGAATCACATCATTTCTTTTATTGGTTTTCATGTGCTATTTCCCAAATGATTTTAACCCTAAGGTGAGAATTTAACACCAACCACGGCGGTGTCTAGAGTTCTGCAGCTGTCATTCAAGATAGACTGTATTTGGGATTTTGAAGTGCATGTTTTACTTTTACTATATTTGAGCATATAATATTTTATCGTCTATCATCCTTGTGGATTCTAATATAATATATGTAGAAAAATTTTCCTTAATTCTTGCATTCAATTTTTCTGCTAGGCGGAGAAGAGGGCGTTCTAATATGGATCCATCAAAGCTTGCAACAGAGAAAGTTGAACCTCTCAATAGGTAAGAACATGCTTTTATCTGAATTTGTGTTTGTTCAAGGACGTTATATTTTATGAATATAAACGAACGACAAAACAGCAGCATTCATATTACAATTCGTGTATGAAAGCTTTTGTCTTGTTTGGTCAGTCATGTAAAAGAGAAGGTGAAGACCTCACAGAAGAGGAAGGCCAGTCCCAAAACGATGAAGGAGAGAGACATCCCATCCAACAGCTACCTTTACGCGTGTGAAAGTCTGCTCTCCATAATTGTCAACAGGAAGCAGCAGGGCAGGAATGCAATCGCCTCGTTGAAGAAATCTGGTCCTCAGCTCAATGATCTTCTGACCGGTTTTTCTGCCAGCATTGCTGGAACTGGTGTTGCTGTTGTCCTAGGAGTTGTCTGCAGAGTTTTGTGCAACCAGGTGCCATTCTGCGCATCAAAACTTTTGAGCACCGGATTCGGTTTAGGGCTAGTTTGGCTTTCTTCAGCTGTGAATAGATTGAAGAACACGGTTATCTCTATCAGCAAATCTTCTGGGAAGTTGGGTGCTCACGAAGAGGAAATGATGGACCAATTGGATAGAAATTTGAAGGATGTTTGGTTCCGAGTAGCAGCAGTGATGACGGTTGCAGTGCTGCAGTTGGCTTGATCAGGAAAGGCTCTGAATTTTGCTTTGATGGACTTATGGATGTACTAATAGCTCTAACTTGAATTGTTTGACAATATATATCGAGAAACGCTAGCCTTTCCTTGTGTAGTCGGGTCACGGTAACTATTTGCATAAGAGTTATATGCTCCATAACAAAAAAGGGATATTGGCATCTAATATCACGAAACTTTCAAAGAGTTGGGTTTTTTCCACGAACTTTAAAATTGGCAAATAATATTACGAACTTTACCTCTTGTTTGTTTTTTCCCACGAATGAAAAAATTTATGTTATTTTAATAGATTGAAGAACAATTTTGGTGGTGTGCTTCAAGAAAAACTATCTTCAAAGATTGAAAAACTTGAAGCTCTCAAAATTGTTGTTGAGAACTTATGAAAAAAAATCCGTTTATTTGAAGATTTTTTTCATTCGTGGGAAAAAAACAAACCCGGGATAAAGTTCATGATATTATTTGCTAATTTTAAAGTTCGTGGAAAAAACTCAACTTTTTGAAAGTTTCGTGATATTAGATGTCAATATCCCAAAAAAAACAACATACTAGCTTTACAAAAATAGCATTGGCATTGTTGATATTCTTCTATTTAATTTTTCACCATCTTCCCACCATCCTCCTCGAGAAGAATCATCACGTGGACCGGGTGAGCTATTCCTGGCTGGGTAACATCCTGGCGAGTATGAGAGCATCACCTGGACGAGTGGTGTATGATCTAGTTAACCACTCGGCCGGGTACAACACATTCTCTTTGCACTTGTCATTTGGATTCGGAGCTTCAACTATAAATGGAGTACTCTTTTGTAGATCTTTTTTTATAGGGATATTGACATCTATTATCATGAAACTTTCAAAAAGTTGAATTTTTCCACGAACTTTAAAATTGGCAAATAATATCATGAACTTTACCCCGAGTTTGTTATTTCTCACTAAAGAAAAAATTCTTGCTATATTAATAGATTGAAGAACAAATTTGGATGGTGTGCTTCTAGAAAAATTATTCTCAAATCTTGAAAATCTCGAAGTTGTTATCGAGAAATTAAAAAAAAAATCCGTATCATGATATTATTTGTTGGAATTTTTTCTTAGGTGGAAAATAACAAACTCGGGGTAAAGTTCGTGATATTATTTGTCTATTTCAAAGTTCGTGGGAAAAATCCAACTTTTTTAAAGTTACATGATATTAGTGTCAATATCCTTTTTTATACAGTTTTTTTATCAAATTCAAAACTTTTTTGTTTGCCTTCTCTCAAGGAAGAACGTATTTTATCTAATTTTATATAGAGTAAGTGATCCTAAACATATATCTATTTACGATTTTGATCTTAGACATTACGTGTTGGGGGAACATGTAGATTTGTTGATTAGGGTTGTCTCGATTTTATATTGATTAGGGTTGTCTAGATTATTGTATGTCTCCTCGATTTTATATTGATTAGGGTTTCACTTTTTGGGGAAACATGTAGATTTGTTGTTCGTTGTGGTCGCAAGCATGTGTAGGAATATTTTGATTGGGGGTCTTCTAGATTATTTAGTGTTTCCAAATTGTGTTGTGTGTATCCTGATTGTGTGTTGGCGAACATGTGGAGTTTATTCTTTTTGATTTCCGGGGTGTGTGTTTTCTCCGATTTTTGGGTTTACAATTCATTCTGGATAGATTAGTATGGTATGCAATGTTTGTGTATGGATGGTTGTTGTCTTCATTTCACAACTATTTATAACACAAACCAATTGGCAATGAAACAAAACAATCACAACCATTTCAATTGTTCCCTTAGGAAATATATAACTCCAACAATCTTTCAAAAGCAGACGTTAAGAAGATAATGGAAAAATTTAGAAAATCGGGCTATGTCGACCGACGTTCTAGTAAACAATTGGAAACCAAATTGCATTCCACAACAATAATGAAGACAGAAGTTCGAGAGGAGAAAGAAAAGGTCAATCATCGACTCCAAATTGAGATCGATCAATTGGAGCAGATTTGTAAAGTATTTATGCAGTAATAGGTTCATTTTTTTGTAAATCACTGCATTCCCATTTTTCACCGTTTCAAAGAAAGCATTTCAAATTCAGATAAAAACCAAGTTCTTATTTCAAGAACACTTCGATTCCATCGTTCACCATTGATTCCCACTGTTCACCATTTCAACGACAGCATTCCAATTGTTCTTATTCTTGCCAAAATCCATACATTTCAAAGAAAGCATTCCCATCGATTCCAGTCCATGCCATTATCCATACATTACTTGCATTTCAACATACAAACAAGCATTGCGATAACAAAGAAACAAAATTCATACATCACAACACTACTTAATTTATGTATGGCCTGATTATTCTCATCAATCGATGCCACAATCAAGCCTAAAGTATCCCCTTCCGTCTCGGCCAGCGTCGTCGATGAAGCCACACCGTCGCTTCTTCAATTGGATCGATTGGTTCGCACCACTTGAAAAAGTGCACTCTTTTCACTCACAAACAATGTAGATTTTCCCCCTTTAAGGTTTGCCATGACTTTTGACATTTCGAAGTAAAGCAAGTTTCTTGCAGTTGCAAGACTTGTACCGAAATCGGAGGTCACGTCACCCACCACTCTCGTCGGACCCTCTGTTGTAGGTCAAACGCTCCATACCTGACGAACTTGAGTCACTGCAATACCTATAGTTCTTCGTTGCGTCGCTGAAAGAGGAAGAAGGAAGAAGATGAATTAGGGAATTTTGTGAGAAACGCCTTTTTGGAAGAGATAGATAGATGAATCTTACTCCCTCCGTCCGCTCCGCCAGAGTCTCATTTCTTAGTGGCACTTCTTAGTGGCACGGGTTTCAAGAAATGTAAAAGATAAAAAAAAAGGTGGATGGAAAAAAGTTACTGGACTATGGATCTCGCATATATATATGTTTTAAATTAAATGTGAGTGAAATGAGTTGGAGAATGTGATACCATATTACCATTTATGGTAAAAGTGAACCGAGACTCTTATTCGCAGACGGACTAAAATGGAAAAACGAGACTCCTATTCACGGATGGAGAAAGTATTTACTTTATTTTTATTTTTGAAAAAATTAAAAAATATAATCTAATGCTTAAATGGGTCGAACCATTTTCAACTAATTTCAGCCCATTTTGAAATATAATATCGGGGACTAGAATCATAAAATCGTCATATGTTCAGGACCACACTTTTGGCTCTTACTCTTCTTCCATATAAGTATTTGATGTTTTTATCTCAATGCTACACACACGACGTGCATTAGTGATGTCAATATAGAAAGTTTGTAGTAACAGAGAAACTACGACCGAGTTTCCCATTTCCTGTACAAGAATTTTATTTTTGCATTAAACTGTCTAAATATCTTGAAACAAAACAACATCAACAAGAATTGGAATGTAACAGTAGTAACTGTAAGCTCTATAAGCATATGCAAGTATCTATCTGTACTCAGCGTGTGATACAACAGAAGACCGAAATATACAGTATGCGGAGCTTCGAATTGGCAAAACTTCAAGACTTTCAAGAAATAAAATCTCACAACCGAAGATCAAAGCTCATCTTTCGTTGAAGATGTTTGATAACAAGCTTCATCCCAGTAGTAGGGGAACTTTAACCTCGTAGCTGTGTGCGGCATATTCCAATCATCGTATATGAACCTAAAATCAAAATTTATAAACCGTCAAAACACAAACTACAAGGCGCAGCAGATTAACATCTCATCATAACCACATTATAAGAGTATTATGAGCATCAAGGGATCCCACAGCTTGTCTGATATTGCCTCGTAAGAAATATCTCAACGAGCACATAGAGGCCCAACAAGAGTCGGGGAAAGATCACTTCTGTGCAGATGCCTAACTTTAGAAACAGGCAGTTACCTTTAAAAGGGCTCTGCCCAATAGATCAAGATGGATTATTTCTTGATGATAGTGTAACCAGAGATTAATACTCCGATGCTTGAAGTATATCTTTATAAAGTAACAGTATGAACGACAATTGAACATACGTGATGGACTGATGGAGTTCTAGAAGTCCAAAAATCTAAGTGGTGAGTCCTATCTATTGGCAATGAGACACGGTACATTGTAACTTACACTTTAACCGGCGGTCTAGATATAACAACCAGAACTTGCAAATCCTCGTGTTCATCCGTGTTCCACACCTGCATATAATCACAGTCGGGAGAAAACGAGAAGGAATTTTGTTCAAAGTGGGCAAGGGCCAATCAGCATTACTAAAGTCAGATATTGAAGAGCCATTGAAATTTTAATCAATTTTTCAGTGGAAAGGAGAAAGCAACAGAACAACATCCAGTAAAGTCAAGACCCCAAATGCATATTTTTATCGCAAGTTAAATAATCTTGTACATGAAAGAAAGATTCCTAGTCCAATCAGATGCCAAGCCACATTAGGTTTCATAAATATTTATCTTCTCAGCATCAACTCATCGCCCCTGACTAGCTAATCAAACCAACACTGATATTTTTATCGAGGATTGCCCACATCTTCGATTCTTCGATATTCCCCCACTATAATTCGAGTTAAATTACAAAATCCACTATGCAAAACCTTGTCCAGAGACCAACAACAATAGTATGCACAACTCCAAAAACACACACTGCTGCTTTAGCATAACATGTGTAACCATCACCTAAATCTACGAGGGCGATATTCAAGACAATAGAAAACCAAACAAGCCAATATACCTGATGAGCATCATTGACAGGGACAAAAAATGTACTATTCTTGAAAATCGGAAATTCCTGAGGACTGCCCGGATAATTTTTGTGTGAATTTGAGGCAAGATAGAATGTGCCACTCCCTTTCAGAACAACAAAGATTTCCTCACATGAATGCCGATGAATCGGTGTACGAGCACCCGGAGCAAATGTCTGAAGCCAAACCTCAATCTGCCAAAGGCATCATTCAAACAAAGCACACCTATTTCAAATGTGAAAATTTTAAATAACTAGAAACTGAAGAATCCTCATTCAAACAAAGCACTGCGATCATACTATAAAACTCAAATAAGCTGGGAATTAGAAAAACCCTAGTTCAATCAAAGCACTAAGACCATAATTACTCAATAGAATTCAAAATTGAGAAAGCACAAAAGCGTAAAAACGAATTAATTGAGCTATAATTACCTCCTTAAAACCGTGCAATGCAGAACCGGCAACGGTGATGTGAGATAAACCATGCCTACCATAGTTATCCTGAGGAATTTCACTTATATTTCGGACTATCGGAAATCCTGCAATTCAACGATGTCATTTATAAGTTATTGATTAAGTTGATGCACGCAATCTGTGTGACGAAATGAAGCGCTTACCATTGACTGCACAGGAAGAAGCTTCGACAGTGCTAGAGAAGTGAAGTGCGATGAAGAAAGGAATCCAAAGAAAAGCCATCATCTTTCGAGATTCTTCGGCTTCAATTTGCAAATTTATTATGCTCCACGATCTTAATTTTAAAGGAAACATGGAAATTATAATTATTGTTTAATAGTACTCACTTCATCTCGCCTCTTAAATATATAAATTATTTTCTTTAAGTACTCACTTCAAATCCTAATACACCACTTAAAAATAGATAAGTGGAGCTTATCTTTATGGAGAATTCATCCTCTCTTCTCTACTTTCTACTCCCTCCGTCCCAATAAATAGGAAACATTTAGTTTCCAGCACAAGATTCTATGCAGTGTTGTTTTGTGAGTTAATGAAGAGAGAGTAAAATAAGAGAGAGAGAAAAGTAGAGAGACTGATGTTTCCATTTTAGGAAACGTTTCATTTTTAGTGGAACAACCCAAAAAAGAAAACGTTGCATTTCTAATGGGACAGAGGGAGTATATCTTAATTTCTTTGTTATTTTTAATCTAAATAATTGTGTTAACTTTTTTTATAAAAAATGTAGCCTTTCCAAAAAAAAAAATTGTGGAAAACGGGAATTTTCGATAGCATGAGTATTCTTCTGTGCTAAAAACATAACTGTATTATTATTTAGATTTTATATACTCAAAACAACTCAAAATACCGTGAACTTTCTACTGAAAAACAATATTTGTAAAATTTTAGTTCTCCAAACTTTCTAGTGAAAAACAATTTTTGCAAAATTTCAATTCTCCAATAAGTCATGAATTGTAATGCTATTTCTGTATTTTTTATGTTGGAATCATATTAAAGATTATATCCTTTTTTATATTGAGATAATAGTCACTGCTTACAAAATTTGTTTGATAATATTAAAAGAGAATAAGAAAAAAACTTTAAAACAATCCATAGAAATTTACATACCATTTTATATTTTAGAACAATCAAATGCAATAGGAGTACAATCCTAATAAATCAAAAATTTGTATTCTAGTATAGGGGTCATATTCTAATGCTTATAGCACCCTAATTCAAAATCAAGACCAAATCTCCACCTTTAAATTTTAATATGAGTGGGTGAGATTAAATCTTACAAATCTCAATAAATAATAGACAAAATATCAACAAAAGGGTAATATCGTCATTATGTTATCGTATGATAATTTTCATGAATTTTTTTTATATCAACATAGTGTATTACAAATATCAACAATATGACATAAGAATATCAACACTAGTATAAGAAAATATCAACACATATTTATTGAGATTTTTACATAGTTTTATTGAGATTTTTACATGGTTATCAACATTTACGAAAGCTAAAATAAAAAATATCAAATTTCATCATCCGAACGTCGTCGGAACATATGCAATTGAGATCTCGTTGGAATCCTTATAAAATTATCTTTAGTTTGATATATTTTTTGCGAAAAATTAATTTAAATCGAGAGAGTTACGTAAATTTAAAGTTTTAAGATGATTATAATGAGAGGGAATTGAATTAATACCTTCTAATTTTATTTATTAATTTTCTTAATTAAAAATATAATCTGTGGCATTATTTCAACCACTAGATCTTCTAATCTAATGGCTAAAATTTAATCTTAGTTTGAGATTGCTAATTAGTTAGCAATTGATCACTCCTCCTAGTATAGCTATGTAATTGTGTAAAATAAATCTTTTGGAATAAATAAAAATCTTAGTAATAAATAAATAAAAATTGTAAAAAAATGACTGTATCGGTAAAAAAAATTTAAAAGTTAAAATAATAATTTAGATTAAAAATATTGAGAGAAAAAAAGTGAGAAAAATTGTAGGAGAAGAGATATTATAATGGGAGTAGGTTTTCTTTTCCTAAAAGAGAGATCTTTTCCTAAAATAGATATCTACTTGTCTATTTTTAAGTCGTGTATTAGGATATGTATTATAAAGTGTATTAGGTGATCCCTTCCGTACAATACGTCTATCAACTTTTAAGTTATAGACTGCAGTAGTAGTAGTAGTAAATGTCGCACAATAAATTTTTTGACAAATAAAGATTTGTATATTTTGTTACGACACTATAAATTCTGTCCGGTAAACGTCGTTTAAAGGAACCGAAAACCGACAATTAGATGACGTAAGTATCAAATTCCACATTTACTTGCAACGATGTGAGACATGTGATGTGTGACGCATGTTATGCGTCGTGGGACGGGTGACATTAGGAGTGGCAAAATGGATAGCGGGCAATGTTTTAAAAACCGGATCGGTGAGTGAACCGGCAAGGCTATTGGTTCACGGTTCAATTGATTCGACCGGTTGAACCACTAGTCGAACCCTATCACTGTTTAAATTATATTTTATTATATATATATATATATATATAGGTCCATGATCAATTGAGATTTTTTAGAGTAATTGAGAAATGAGATGCAATATCAGCCACTCATTTTTATTAAATGAGTGGTCCAGATTTTGCCACACAAAAAATATTTTTAAATTAATTTATTATGAAAGGGCAGAATGGTAATTCATATTTTAATTAGTGTTCTTCATTTTGTGTTTGGTGATCTGCGCGAGATATCTCTCTGAATTTGGGTGATTCCAAAAATCATCTAGATCCAAAATTAAAACTGATTATATGACAAATTAAGCTAAATTGACGATCTCGATCGGCAAGGTGGACTATTTATCTCCGTCGTCGCTAACATACGCCTACGGAGAGGAGCGGGCGGCTGATACGCCCGGATTTTGCACTGTTTTAAGGCCATTATTTGGTCCGTTTTTGTTATCAAAATCACTCTACATGTCCATTATTTGCATATTCTATACATTTTGGTATTTTGACGTGTTTTGTGAGAAATGTGCATATTTGAGCCGAAAAGGGGAGTAAAAACGCATAGTCTGGAAATCTGGAGTCAGACGGCGACCAGCGACCGCCGCGAAGTTGTACGGCGACCGCCGGCGCCCGGCGGTCAGAGCTATGTGGCGGCCCGCCTCGGAAATTTACGCTAGGAGAAGAGTCTCGCCCGGCGACCGCCGGAGGACATGTGGCAGTCCGCCACCGAAGGGTCAGAGTCTCTGGACTCCAACGCGGCGACCGCCGGCCAAGGTGCGGCGGCCCGCCGGAGAAAGGCGGCGAATCCGACCAGCCCTAGATTTGCTCCAAGATTTACCAAACTTTGAAGATCTTTTCCTTCTATGATGAGGAATAATCTTCCCCTATAAATAGGACCTCAAGCTTCATCAAAAAGGAGTTTTCACACAACAAGAACACATTCATAGAGAAAGAGAGTGACTACTTGCAACATTCATAGAGATCAAAAGCTAGAGTACTTCAATTGTGCAAGGAGTTGGAGAAGGATTTCAAGAACATCAAGAACGACAAGGATTCAACCTACGGGTTTTATTTGCTTTAGTTTTATGTTCAAATTGTTTTCCCTTCAATCTATGTTTTTAGTTTATTCAGTCATGTGTAACTAAACTCATAGGATTCTAGGGATGTGTTAGTAGCAACTTTGGTTATACAATTCCATTTTCTATTTAATATCCGTTTTGTTTTTACTTTGTTTCTTCCCTAAGTTAATCATGATGCTTCATAATTGAGTGACACAATTATGTATGATTCAATACAACTTGCTTCATAACTGTGACAGAGTTCTAGCGAGTTAGATCCACTTAGTAGACACTACAGTTAGCTTCTTTTAAAACGGCACTGTTAATTGAGAGTGAGGACTTTTCAAGGGTCTTAGGAGCTTTTTGGAGTTACGTGTTAGGATTGACAACCCTAATGTTAGTAATCAACGTTTGTATCGCATGAGCATAAGCTAGGTGACTCGTCCTTTCAAAGTATTAACTGTGCTAGGGTATTGTAGTTTGGAATTTGTATAACCATAAAAGTGAAAGCACATCCCTGGAATTCCCCTTATCTCTATACTTTTCTCTCCGTGATTTGCTTGCATTTAGTTGTTTACTGTTTTTAATATTTACTGTTTTCAAAAGTTTCCAAAAATTCTTGTTTCTCCAGATAGTAATTGAGTTCTAGTAGAAGATAGACACTTTGTGTACATCTTCCCCGTGTTCGATACCCGGTACTAACCTTTTGCTATACTATACCTACTCTGTATACTTGCAGGTATTTATAGTGCAAATAAAAAGTGCATCAAGTTTTTGGCGCCGTTGCCGGGAAAGACAATTCACTTTGAAGTGATATCTTCAAACGATAATTTTACTACTTTGGATTTTTATTGCTTTTTGTTTTAATTTTTTTTTTTTTGTTTTTTTTTGTTTTCGAGTCTTGCAGGTTTTGTATGCGAACGCGTTCTGGGAAGTACATCTTAGAGCCGCTTGATTTAGAACTTGAAAGAACTCGTAGAATAATAAGAAGTGAAAAAGGATCAGGAACAATGGGTGACCGAACAGATATTGAGAAGCTGCAGGAGATGGTGAAGTTGCTGATGGATGAGATGGGTGACCGAACAGATATTGAGAAGCTGCAGGAGATGGTGAAGTTGCTGATGGATGAGAGAGATGCGGAGAGAGCAGCCCGAGAAGCCATGGAAAAGAAGAACAGAGAAACATTACCTGTGATGAACATGTTCAATCATGGGAATATGATCACTTTTCCTAACGGCCCTCGTATTGATGCTAATAATTTTGAGTTACGCATGCCCCTTATCCAAAGGGTCGAGCAAACTCCTTTTGCAGGTAGGGCGACTGAAGATGCTAACCGCCATCTCTCCAAATTCGTGGAAATCGCAAACACTCTGAAATTAAATGGTGTCGACGACGATGCCATACGGGTAAGACTTTTTCCATTCTCATTGATTGATTCTGCTAAGGAGTGGTTTGAGTGTATGCCACCAGAAAAGGTCTCCACATGGAAGGACATCGTAGCTACCTTCCTCGACAAATACTACCCGCCAGGCACTATTTTGAAGCTCAAAAGTGAGATCTTTCAGTTCACACAAGGCCATGACGAGCCCCTCTATGAGGCATTTGCTCGTTTCAAAGCTCTTCTTCGAAAGTGCCCAAACCATGGTTTTTCCATAGACCATCAGGTAGGAATCCTCTATAATGGATTTAATGAAAAAATATGTGCTATGCTTGATTCAGGGGCAAATGGAGGATTTCTAAGAAAGACAGGAGAGGATGCCATGGCGGTGATCGAGGAGTTCGCCACCAACAGTCGGGGGTGGTCGAAGGAAAGGCATGCCACGAGAAGAGTAGCAGCCATAGAAGAGGCCGAAGAAAGTTCTTTTGCTAAGGAGTTAGCAGAACTTAGAGTCAGGATTGATCAAATGGACATCTCGAGGAAGGAAGATCCAATTCCGGCAACTTCCATAGTGGTGGTCAAGGCACCCGAAACTGCCATATCAACTGTGGAAGAAATCAACTACGTGCAAGGAGGCGGTCCCAGAAACTACAATAACAATTATCGCCCTAATCAGGGGGGCGGTAATTTCAATAATTATAATGGGAACCGTCCGCACCCAAATCTTTCTTATTCTAACAATAATTACTTGCAACCCCCTGCAGGATTTAATGTTAGCAAAGGAGGAGTGGTTGAGCCGATGAAGAAGGAAGACAAGTATGAACAAGGAATCACGAAGATTTTGGAGGTAATTACGCGAGATAGGAAGATTAATGACACCAAGATCGGAGTGGTCGAAGCAAGGATAAACAACCTTGAGCAAGGAATGAACACAATCTCGGCAGCTGTAACCAATATTACCACTCAAATGGAGCAAATTCAGAAGAAGTTAGATGAGGATAGAGCAAAGGCAGCAGCAAGAGTGGATGATATTAACAAGAAGTGGGTGGCAAAGCAGAAATCTGGGGACTGCCCAGTCGCCGGCGGACCGCCGAACACCCCGCAGCGGCCCGCCACTGAGACGGCAGAGTCAACCACGCAGGACTGCCCAGTCGCCGGCGGACCGCCGCAAACCCCGCAGCGGCCCGCCACTGAGAAGGCAGAATCGTCCACTAAGCAGGAGCTTGTGCCGCACAACGGGATTGTACTCCCTTTTCAGCCAAAGAGGAAGTTCAAGCTTGAAGAGCAGTTCAAGCAATTCCTTAACATGTTTTGCAAAGTACATACTAACATTCCACTTGTTGAATCGTTGCAGGAGATACCAAAGTATGCGAAGCTACTAAGGGAGGCGGTAATGAGAAAAAAAAAGCCGACTAAAGCCGACCTTAAGCTACCGCATCATTGCAGCGAGATCATCCAAAAGGAAAGGGCAGTGAAGCAAAGAGATCCGGGCCAGTTCATCATTAGGTGCCGAATTGGAGAAGGGAAGGTTGACAAAGCACTGTGCGACTTAGGATCGTCCATCAATCTCATGCCACTGAAGTACTACGAAAAGCTCAATATCGGGCCACTCAAATCTTCAGATGTAACACTCAGGTTGGCCGATAACTCGTCCATCAAGACTGTAGGTATGATTGAGGATGTCTTAGTTAAAGTTGATGATTTTATTTTTCCTGCCGACTTTATTGTGCTTGACATGAAAGTAGACAAGAACGTCCCTCTAATCTTAGGGAGAGATTTTCTTGCCACTTGCAAAGCTTTGATTGATGTAGGTCGTGGCGAGATCACAATCAGTGATAATCATGGTCAATCCACCTATAAGATCGAGAGCGAGATGCTAAAGTTTGAGGAGGCAAAGCGGGCAAAAATGGAACAACAGTGCAGAGCAGTCATGGCTACCGACTTGACCAAGTCCAAAGATCCCTTTGAAGCGGAGGATCCTTCTACCTCCACTATCTACATTGTCAAAGAGGTAAGACACTCTTCTAAAAAGGGTGATGCTAATTCTTCTACATCTGCTCCACAGAAGAAGAAACAGAAGAGAAAGAAAACACCCAAAGAGGACCCCGAGATATACGTCATCAAAACGAAAGAGGGGAAGTACAAGTGGTGGAAGAAGCTAGGGACCAAATTGCTCCCTATGCCAATTTTCAACACTCGAGTTATTGATCCGCCCAACTAGTGGGCCACTTCAAGTCGAGCTAACGACTTTAACAATAGCGCTTATTGGGAGGCAACCCAATTTTCTTTTATTTTTTTTTTATTTTCTCGTTTTTTTTTATGTTCTGTTAAAAAAAAAAAAAAAAAAATTGGTGGCGGTCGCCGCACTTAAAGCACGGCGGTCGCCACACGTGTGTTAACATGTGCAGGAAGGATCGGGCCTAGGGCAGGCTTAGGGCGGGCCAGAGTAACCGCTGCACGGGCCGCGGCGGCCCGCCAGGATTGCTGTTTATGAAGGCCCGTGTGGCGGCCCGCCACGAGAGACGCGGCGGTCGCCACACGCAGTCCAGAGACGGGATTTCCACCATAAAAGGTATGTTTTCCATTCCTTTTCACATTCCTTCTCAAATTCCTTCCTTGCACACAACCCCCACCTATATAAATCACCAAATTCACACACCCACACTATCATTCTCTCAATTCTCTCAAAGTTTAGAGCTCTTCTTCTACAAATTCTCTCCACAAAAAGGTATGAATCCTAACTCAATTTCTGGGTTTTTCTTTACTTCTTCCATGGATTGTGCTTTATTTTGGGTGAATTGTTCGGTAGAATCTCTTAATTCATGATGGGGGATGATTATGTGTATGAATTTTTGAATTCTATGGTTTAAAATTTGCTTGGTTGGTGATTATTAAGTTGTGAATGATGATTCTCTCTTGGTTTTTAGAGTTTAAAAGTAGCAATCATGTTCATAGCATTGTGAGGCTATTATACTTCCATGAATTGCAATATTTGTGATTTTGTAGAGATTGTTGGTTTTTATGGATATTTGGTTGATACGTCTCTGCATGGGGGATGAATTCACGTTGGGGGATGATTTTTTGTGTCCTAATTTGGTTGTTTTTGCTTAAAATGTTATTATGCTAAAAATTAGGATGCTATTTTACCCAAGCTTGCATATAAGTTCTTATCTCTTGATTTTTACTTGGTTGAATGCAAGTTTGGGGGAACTTTTGATCTCCTACTTGTTGATGCTCTTTTAAGAGTGTAATTTCTTTTGTAGGATAATGGGATCAAAAGGGAAACCGGAGAATGCAAAGAACTTTGGCATTAGCCTTTCCACGGAAGAGCAAAAGGCTATGTGGAAGAAAGTGTCGGCCCGAGAAACGGCACCTTCTAGATATCCCCACGATTTCCCTCTCCAAACTTTGGGGATCATGGAGGATTTTTGGAAGTTGTGCGACGTGGGTGATGGGAATGGCCTCGTCTACATGTTCCAAAGGAAGTGGCCATCGTTTCGAAAGTATACTCTCGAGTTCCTCAGCTCGCTAAAGGTTACTAAGGATCGCCACCAAAATTTTCCACTTAGCATCGATTTCCGCCTAGGGAACCGTTGGCACTCGCTCACCATGGAAGAGCTTAGTGGGATCTTCCATTGCTTCGACCCCATCCCCGAAGAGGACAATGAATATGAATTTTCCGAGGTTTGGGGGGCGATGACAAATGAGCAAGAGCATGCAGCGGGCTATGCCAAGTCTTCATCAATTCGCAACCCCGTCTTGAGGTACCTCCATCGTGCTACGACTCAGCTTATGTTTGCTCGTATCGATGGGGGAAGTGTCTCCCAAACGGAGCTCAACGTGATGTGGTGCCTACTCAACAAGAAGGGAATCGATTATGGGACCCTCTTTACTTACTATGTGGATAGGATCACGAAGAAAGACGGGGGCGTCATTTGTTGTGGGGGATTGATTACGGCAATTGGCGAACATTTGGGGGTCTCTTTTGCCGGTATGACGGAGGATGGTGGAGAAAAGTTTATCACTTATGAGGTGCTATTTTCGGTGGGGCTTTTGAAGACCGATCATTGGGGTCAAGGGTATTTTATGCAAGTAGCGGGGGATCACTTTCCCGTTCCACTCCCGCAATTGACCAAGGTCGATGTTTGGGCAAACCAAGCCAATTAGAAGCTCGACACACCCGCCCACCGGAGAGCTATCGAGGCTAACCCCGTCAATGGGGAATTTAGAAAGAGGAACATTCCCTCTCGCATTCCTCAATTTGAGCCCGATGAGGATTCCGCATTTGATGCCATTGATAACTATGAAGAAGGCGCGGAGCATTCACAAGCTCAAAGGAGTGAAGCACCGCCACCACCGCAATCCCAACCACGACGAGAAGAGGAAGAAGAAGAAGAAGAGGAAGTGGAAGGACATCGCCGCCGGACAAGAGCGAACCGCCGCCGCGGGAGGCCAAATCCGGAAGAGGAGTTTCAAGTCAACACCTCCGCCCAATTAGGAGAAATTTTCTCCTATATGCAAAACATGTCCAACGCTTGGGACAATCGATGGGCGGAGCAACAAGCGGAGAATGCCTACAACCGCCAAGGGTGGACGGCTCAAGGCGATTGGCGCACGGCGGAGCAAGAATTTTGGGAGCAACAACGTTTGGAAGACGTTCATCGGCGTCAACAATATGAAGAGCTCCGAAGGATGGCCGCCGAAGCTAGAGAGGAACGAGAGACAATGAGGAGTGATATCACGTACCTCGTTGGAGCTTTCGAGGATCTTAGCGCCCGTTTCCCTCCACCTCCTCAAGATTGAAGAAGTCAAGCTCGATGACTTTAAATGAGCATTTGTACCATGTTTTTGGATATTTTTGAGACGATTTATTTCCTTGTTTTAACAATTTTAGCTTTAATTTTAAGTATTTTTGGTTTTGGTTTAATTTTGTGCTTTGCAAAAATTTTCGCAGGTTCTGACCTCTCCGTGGCGACCGCCGCAAGCTCTGCGGCGGTCCGCCACCTGAACGCTGGAAAGCATCTTTGACGTGCGGCGACCGCCGAACAGCTGCGGCGGACCGCCACCTGGGCATAATTTTCCAGCGCGATTTTTCGAAATTTTTCGAATTTTCGCCCCGCTCAACCTCTACGCGAAATTTTTCAGGGTACGTTTTTTTTTCAGTAGTATACTCACGTCCCTACCGACTCTACAAACTTATTTTACACTTTGTTGTAAATAAGTTTGGGGGGATGAAGTGGTGGACCGTGAGTTTAGGGTTTTCTTTTTGTTGTTAGTTTGTTTTTGCTTTAATTTTCCAAAAACCCGTAGGAGATTTTAGTGTTCTAAAAATGTTTTCTTGAATCCATGTCATGAACATAACATGAAGAACTTAGAAACACGCATGCTTAGGGACACATTAGACCGAGTTGCCAATGATATTATATTCCATCTATGTTTAAGTGTGGCTTAACGTTTTGATATGATGGTTGGGTGAAAAAGGTGCATAATTAGTGAATTGCTTGTTCGCCTTGAATCGTGCTTTTACCTTGTGAGATTTGAGCCTTAAATTCTTTCTTGTGTGATTTATCTGTATGCATGTATATGTTTCTAGAACTTGCTCCTAGTCTGCCTAAGTTTACATAGTGTTTAAGTTGATTTAGGAGGATGTTAGGCCGTCTTTTCTTAGCTACTTTTATATCCAAAATTTTCGACCCTCTCAAATTTTTCCTTTGGAGCCAATTTTGAGCCTTTGAGCCTTTTCGTTGGAAGCCAAAATAAATGGGGGGACAATTCCTTGGGTTAGTATAGTTTTTGTTATCTTCTTTTGTTAAGGAATTGGAGAGATAAGGAGGAAAGTATAAAAAGTAGTGTGCTTAATATTAAGAAAGTACAAGTTGTGAAATTGAGAAAAATTCCAAATATGTGCTTGATCTTAGGAAAAAAAAAGAAAGGATGTGTAAAAAAAAGAAAAAAAAAAAAAAAAAGAAAAAAAAATGTGTGAAAGGTTGTGAAAAGAAAATAAAATCAAAGGATTGAAAGTAAATTGAAGGAGAAAAATAAAGTGTTAGAAGTGCCTTAAGTTTTAGAAAAGTGGAGTCATCTTAACTCTACTTGGGATATTTTTATATTTGAGTCACTTTTTAGCCAAATATTCCTCACCTACCAAAGAGCCTACGTTACAACCGAAAAGAAAGATCTTTCGGACTTTTGATGCTTAATCACATTGAGTAGAGGAGGGATTAGACTTTGAGCAAGCCTATGGTAAACTTTGCATGATGCATGATTTGAGTGATTTACACTTTACCTTTATACACTTTGAGAGTGAGAGAAAGAACACTTCCCATCTTTGGAAGTTTGCCACATGTGAGTGCTTGAATTCAAGGTGTTCCACGAGTTAGTAATGAAAGTGCACTATTAAGCCTTGCTTGATTTGATTGTGTTAATCCATGCTTAATCTATTCTTTCATTTTTTGAGGCAATTATGACGTCTAGTCCTTGTGCATTCCGTGCGTCTATTCTTGTGTCTTTAGTGTTTTGTTCGAGGACAAACAAAAATGTAAGTTTGGGGGAGTTGATACGCCCAGATTTTGCACTGTTTTAAGGCCATTATTTGGTCCGTTTTTGTTATCAAAATCACTCTACATGTCCATTATTTGCATATTCTATACATTTTGGTATTTTGACGTGTTTTGTGAGAAATGTGCATATTTGAGCCGAAAAGGGGAGTAAAAACGCATAGTCTGGAAATCTGGAGTCAGACGGCGACCAGCGACCGCCGCGAAGTTGTACGGCGACCGCCGGCGCCCGGCGGTCAGAGCTATGTGGCGGCCCGCCTCGGAAATTTACGCTAGGAGAAGAGTCTCGCCCGGCGACCGCCGGAGGACATGTGGCAGTCCGCCACCGAAGGGTCAGAGTCTCTGGACTCCAACGCGGCGACCGCCGGCCAAGGTGCGGCGGCCCGCCGGAGAAAGGCGGCGAATCCGACCAGCCCTAGATTTGCTCCAAGATTTACCAAACTTTGAAGATCTTTTCCTTCTATGATGAGGAATAATCTTCCCCTATAAATAGGACCTCAAGCTTCATCAAAAAGGAGTTTTCACACAACAAGAACACATTCATAGAGAAAGAGAGTGACTACTTGCAACATTCATAGAGATCAAAAGCTAGAGTACTTCAATTGTGCAAGGAGTTGGAGAAGGATTTCAAGAACATCAAGAACGACAAGGATTCAACCTACGGGTTTTATTTGCTTTAGTTTTATGTTCAAATTGTTTTCCCTTCAATCTATGTTTTTAGTTTATTCAGTCATGTGTAACTAAACTCATAGGATTCTAGGGATGTGTTAGTAGCAACTTTGGTTATACAATTCCATTTTCTATTTAATATCCGTTTTGTTTTTACTTTGTTTCTTCCCTAAGTTAATCATGATGCTTCATAATTGAGTGACACAATTATGTATGATTCAATACAACTTGCTTCATAACTGTGACAGAGTTCTAGCGAGTTAGATCCACTTAGTAGACACTACAGTTAGCTTCCTTTAAAACGGCACTGTTAATTGAGAGTGAGGACTTTTCAAGGGTCTTAGGAGCTTTTTGGAGTTACGTGTTAGGATTGACAACCCTAATGTTAGTAATCAACGTTTGTATCGCATGAGCATAAGCTAGGTGACTCGTCCTTTCAAAGTATTAACTGTGCTAGGGTATTGTAGTTTGGAATTTGTATAACCATAAAAGTGAAAGCACATCCCTGGAATTCCCCTTATCTCTATACTTTTCTCTCCGTGATTTGCTTGCATTTAGTTGTTTACTGTTTTTAATATTTACTGTTTTCAAAAGTTTCCAAAAATTCTTGTTTCTCCAGATAGTAATTGAGTTCTAGTAGAAGATAGACACTTTGTGTACATCTTCCCCGTGTTCGATACCCGGTACTAACCTTTTGCTATACTATACCTACTCTGTATACTTGCAGGTATTTATAGTGCGAATAAAAAGTGCATCAGCGGCGCTGGTGCATACGTCGTTGAAGAGCAGGAATCGGGAATCAGGCGATGAGAAGTGGGTGCGCTACTCGGAGGTGGTGGAGAGGAAGGTGAAGAAGGAGGAGGTGACGAGCTCCGCCGTGGACCGGCAGCGTGTGTCGCTGAAGCTGGATTACGACGCCAATTCGAGCAGATAGCCTAGATCCGGCCGACGATTCGCCGGAATTCGATGCCAATTCGACGATTCCTTCCTCAACCCCTCCGGATTCGCCGCAATCCGACGCCGATTCGACGATTCCTTCCTCAGCCGCTTCGGATCCGTGACCGGAAGCGGGAGATGCAGTGATTTCCTCCTCGAAGCTCTTCATGAACAAGTCGTGGATGGAAGTTCAAAGATCGGAATCCTCGTCGATTTCGTCCAGCAGATCCTCCCTCAGCCGCTTCACCTCCGGCGAGTCAATCTCCTCCGTCTCCGTTTTCGTTTCGTCTCTGGTTCGTTTCTTAATTATTTCTTCCATTAGATTAAAGCCGAAGCTCCTAGCTCTATTTGAAGTGTGAGAGTGAAATTGAAGCTCTGTGGAGCTGCTGCCAGAATCTATTTTGTTTTTAGGGTTGTGTTATCTCCTGAGTGGTAATGCATTCCGATTGGATATTTCAGCGAGTTTAACTGAAGAAAGTTTCGTATATACAATAAATTCTGGATTTTCGATGACTGTATATGTGTTTTGATATTCAAGTTCAAATTTGCTGATTTGATGCCTTCCGATTGGATATTTGGAAGAAGATTTGTGTCATATATAATTTATGTCAACTACACACGTATAATGTCAATTGCCTATATAATTTGTTAGTTGTTGACATTTTAATACTAGTTGTTGACATTCGATATTCTGGCTATTGATATGTGAATTATAAGTGTTATTTTTTAGTTGTTGACATTTTAATACGAGTTGTTGACGTTCGATATTCTCGCTATTAATATGTGAATTATTAGTGTTATTTGTTAGTTGTTGACATTTTAATACGAGTTGTTGACATTCTATATTCTCGATATTGATATGTGAATAGTAAGTGTTATTTGTTAGTTGTTGACATTTTAATACTAGTCGTTGACATCGATATTCTGGCTATTGATATGTGAATTATAAGTGTTATTTTTTAGTTGTTGACATTTTAATACGAGTTGTTGACGTTCGATATTCTCGCTATTAATATGTGAATTATAAGTGTTATTTGTTAGTTGTTGACATTTTAATACGAGTTGTTGACATTCTATATTCTCGATATTGATATGTGAATAGTAAGTGTTATTTATTAGTTGTTGACATTTTAATACGAGTTGTTGACATTCTTTATTCTCGATATTGATATGTGAATAGTAAGTGTTATTTGTTAGTTGTTGACATTTTAATACGAGTTGTTGACATTCTATATTCTCGATATTGATATGTGAATAGTAAGTGTTATTTGTTAGTTGTTGACATTTTAATACGAGTTGTTGACATTCGATATTCTCGGTATTGATATGTGAATTGTAAGTGTTACTCCCTCCGTCCGCCATTAGGAGTCCCATTCATGGGCGACACGGGTTTTAAGAAATATTAAGAAAAATGGGTGGAAAAAAGTTAGTGGAATAGGGGTCCCACTTGTATATATTAGTTTTAAATGAAATGTGAGTAGAATGAGTTAGTAGATGGTGGGACCCTATTACCATTTATGGTAAAAGTCAACCGGGACTCCTATTCGCGGACGGATTAAAATGGAAAAACGGGTCTCCTATTCGTGGACGGAGGGAGTATTTGTTAGTTGTTGACATTTTAATACGAGTTGTTGACATTCGATATTCTCGGTATTTGTAAAATGTTGTTGTTGATATCGTAGTTGACATAAATAATATAGGTCGTTGACATGAAAATATTTGTTGTTGACATAAATTATTTGTAAAATGTTGTTGTTGACATCGTAGTTGACATTTGTTAGTTGTTGACATTTTAATACGAGTTGTTGACATTCGATATTCTGGCTATTGATATGTGAATTATAAGTCTTGGTTTTTAGTTGTTGACATTTTAATACGAGTTGTTGACATTCGATATTCTTGGTATTGATATGTGAATTATAAGTGTTATTTTATTGAATGTTGAAGATTTGAAGATTTGAATGTTGAAGATTTGAAGATTTTAATGTTGAGTTTTAGAGAGGGTTTTAGAAAATGATTTCAAATACAATTTAATGAAAAGACAATTATACCCCCGTGTTGACATAATGTGATAGCTGTTGACATTAAGTTAATCTTGTGAATTAGTGGTTGAGGTTGCATCTCATTTCTCAATTATGCCCAAAAATCTCATCCTAACAAGACCATATATATATATATATATATATATATATATAGGATTTTGATCAAAACAAGTATGACCTTAAATAAAGAAATACGGACCGTTTCTTGTCCATAGGATTAGCTAATCTCATCTTAAGATATGATTATCTAATGGCTGGATTAATTTGTCAGATATTATTAATTTAATCAATAATATTCATAAAAGGTTACTTTTGTCAATCCATGATGTCGTTGGTTATGGAAATTCCTATAATGTTGCATATTCCTCTCTCCACTAACTAATCATCAGCGTGAGTTATGTGAGTTAACAATCCATAATTTCTCTCCTTCATATCTTCCATGAAGATTCATACGATCTTCAATTTATCTTCGTCTTCACAGCCTTTGAGTTTGCATTCCACAATTTCGAAAACTACCTATTTTCGTTTAACATTTCGTCGTTGCATCAATCTGTTACATTTGTAACTCTTGTTGCCAGATCCAATATTTTTCGAAATTGGATCCGAAACGCCATCTACTTCGCCTGTAGATAATCAATTATCCTCCGATGACATTCTTGAGAATACAGGTTTTGATTTTAATTTTGTGACTGTAACTTTAGTAATATTACAACCATGAATTATCTATCCTTTTGTTTTATTAATGTTACAACCATAACTTATTTATCTTTTTATTATGACATTATTCTGTATGACCTCAATCCGCTCTTAGTATGATATAACGTTATTATCTATTATTTTTATTATTGAGTCTTTATCAGTATTAGTACTAATGTAAGTATTACCTTGTTATGGGGCAACTATGACATGTTTTTGTCAATGCAAGAAATGTCAGGAGTGGGGTCACCACGAGTCAAGGAATTGCGACAAATTCAAAGAGAAAGAAAAACAGTAGTCTAGAAGAGATTCTGAAGTTTGATACCTTGTATTCTTTTTTTTTTTAAGTAACTTCAGTTCATTGTCAGGTTTTTTGAAATTACTCAGTTCGTGTATTGTATGAGGCATTCTGGTATTCAATAGTTTTGTGTCATGACTCGAATAGTGGATTATTATTACCCAATTGACCCCTTAGTTTCCATGACTCAAATATTCGTTTATTATGACCCAAAAGGGCTGACAATGTTTTGGGTTGTTGTTTGTTTATTCTGCGTTTGTAATACTTTTGTGTTTATTTTGATATGATAATGACATTACAAGAATTGAGTATTTCGCTTCACTTTGTTTGAAATGAACATTTCGATCAGAATGGTCGAATACATTCTAGTACTCATTAATGTTATGTCATGACTCAAATGTTGGTTTATTATGACACTAGTTGACCATACAATGCTATGACTCATATATTAATTTACTATGACCCAATGTATTGAGTATTTATTATCACACTGTATTTCGTACGCATGAAACAAGAAGGAAGTATTACAAGGTGTTTCAGAGTACAGTTTTACTCAATGACTAATTCTGGGGTACATAGAGACTCCAAAAAATATCAGCAAGCTGACATATATAAAACATGGTCCATAAAATGAGAATTACAAGATCTAAACATCGTTTAATGAAAATAGTGGTAATCAATACAGAAATGGACAACATTTTTCATTAGTTTTAGGTATGACATAACTAGTGATTAAGATCCGTAGTTTGCTATCATCTTTTCTACGCTGATCTTTGTTTTCTTGCTCTCCTTCGCATAGTGTTTGGATGCGCATCTTTATTCAATAATGCGCAATGATTATTTATGTCCTCCATCAACACACGATTGTATTTAGCTCTCCTTCGCATAGTTTTTGGTCGATAGTCCACAATTCTATTGACCCTCTCTTTCACCCACGTAGACTTCAAGGTGTCTTAGCAAATAAACACCGTTGTCCTCAATATTACCTATCATTCTCCAACTCATATCTGAAACAGCAACAAATGCGATTCTCAAAAAACATTGGTACATAAGGTGAATACTTATAACTTTAACCTTGTTAAAAAGACCAAAGGCTCAACATACTATGACATGTTCTCACTAATCTATGTGTTCAAAATTATATTCCAAAGTGTCAAACAAATAAATTCATATTTACAACCTTTGTCAGCAATGTTTACGCTTGTTGCTGGTTCCATCCCTTTGGTATTTGCCTCCAAATTCGCTGCAAAAAAAACGAGGTTAATAGTGCGGCCTACTCGTTAATAAACAACAATTGTGTAGTTGAGATATTAAGTTATGATTTGTGTTTAATCACCTTTTCCAGAATTCGTAACATCTTTTTCATTTCCTATCCATTTTTCAAAAGCTGCAGAGGTTTTTTTTGTGGTGCTGTATATGAAGAATCAATAATTTAGTATTTAACATTTACACAAACAAAGCATTATAGTATAACCTTTTTCCATCAAATATATCTCATATTTGTCCTATTATAATAGTAAATCACATCTGCCTTCATTCATTCTTCAGAAAACAGAGGTACATAATATACATACATATATGTTTAACCCGGATACCAAATCCAAGTGTTTAGTGACGAACTTTTAAAAATCAGATTAATAAAAAACCCACGAACAAAAATCAAAGTGTACAAAAAGAATTAAAAAACTTCATTCCATCAAATAATAACCCAAAAAATGTATTCGACATACTTTTCTAGTCCTTAGGTTTTGGCGGTGCCTTCGTCTTCACAGTATTTCGTTGATAGACTAGGTTACAACCGAACAAAGGATTTGAATTTTGGGTCAGATTTGGGTTTCGGACAGACTGTAAAAAAAAACTTACAAACCTTTTCCGTCATGAGGCGCGGTACAAAAAGAATTAAAAAACTTCATTCCATCAAATAATAACCCAAAAAATGTATTCGACATACTTTTCTAGTCCTTAGGTTTTGGCGGTGCCTTCGTCTTCACAGTATTTCGTTGATAGACTAGGTTACAACCGAACAAAGGATTTGAATTTTGGGTCAGATTTGGGTTTCGGACAGACTGTAAAAAAAAACTTACAAACCTTTTCCGTCATGAGGCGCGGTCCGAGAAGATCTTGTGTCCACCATGGTTGGAGAAGACGCTCCACAATCGTGCTTGACAAGTTGCATTTTGAAGTCGATTTTGATGCCCAGACGAGACCCTCTTCGCTGATAATGTGCCTAGAGTTTTGTAGGGTTTTGGTGAATTTGATTCCCAGTCGATTTGGATTCTATTTAGTCGAAATTGTACGGTTTCTGGAATTTGTGATGAATTTTTGGTGAGAGAGAATGAATTGAATGGTGCGAGAACTGAAAAATCAACTTAATAGCATATGGAGTAATTATCCCAATAAATCAATTCTTAAAAAACGGAAGGGCGGTTCATTATATTTGCAATTCCTATTTTACCCTTTCATGACACAGAACACTCCTATTATGACCCAAAGAAATGGTTGACCAATCCAGATCGTAGCCATTCATCTCCAGATCTAACGGACCATATATGGTCTGTATTTCTATACTTAGGGGCTTCTTTTGGTAGATTAAAACCCTATATATATATATATAATACATATTAAAATTAGATATAAATAACAATTATGTATATAATTACTCTATGTATAACAAAGTGAGTCACGTTACTCTCCACTTTTGGAGCAGAAGAAGAGTGGTCACTTCTGTTGCAGGCGGCAAGAGGTGAACCATTTTTAATTTTCAATTCCTCATTCTCTTTCTTTGTAGAGAATCTCCCATGGAATTGGAGATAGGCTAGCCATAGGCTAACCGCAATAAAAATAATTCAATTTACGAAATTAAATTTATGACAAATTACGGAATTAAATTTACGAGATATATACGGAAAAATTTATTAATTTCATTTAAATAATAAAAGGTACATTGATTAAAAAAAATTACATTAATTAAAAAAAATTACATAATAAAAAAAACCGGACTTCCACACACGAGCCCCGCCTCTCTCTATTCCTCGTCGCCGTTGCCGCCGCCACCCGGGAACTCCACATCTGTGGCATCTGAGCCCGCGTCTGAGCCCCCCAACTGTGCCCTCGCGGCATCCAAATCGACCCGCATGCTCTCGAGTATCGAGTGAAGAAACCTCTTCTCCATGGGGTCAGTTGCGGCCTTCCAATCTTGGAAGACCGTGTACATCTGCTCCAGCGTTTTTTGACGCGAGAAGAAGGTGAGCGCGGGTGGGGGGGTTGCCGACTGGACCTCCTGGGACGATAGGGGGGATGATCCCCTCGCTGCCCGTTGCGCCCGCCTTTGGCCAACCGGGCGAGTGCGGCGAGCAAACGATGGATGGAAACTCCTCAGCATCCGGGGGGAGGTCGTGGGAACCGCCCCGCTACCGCTGTAATCGCCGAAATAGTTCAGCTTCTGCTTCTTCGGCCACCCAGCGTCGACCCCCGCCCGGAACTTCTCGGAGTCCTTCAGCACCAGATAGCAGTTCCAGTAGGTGAATTCCTTATAAGTCCCCGACACAGGGAACTGACTCTCCGCTATCCTCCGATAGTCCTCCTCGGTCTGCTATCCTCCGTGATCCTCCGTGTCCCCCCCCCTCCCCCGGCGACCCCTGCATCCCGGGCTACATCCCCCTCCCCCCCCCCCCCCCCCCGCCATACCGACATCATCCCATCATCTGTTGTATCATCTGCGGAGTCATCTGCGGCATACCTCCCCACCCCGGCATTGCCTGCCCGCCGCTAGCTTGCCCACCCGCCATCAAACCCATCAACTGTTGCCAAGGGTACATGTTGTAGTGCCCGCCTATCTGCCCCCATCCCGCCCCCACGGGTACCGTGGGAGTCTGAGACCCGCTCGTCGCCGGAGTAGACTCATTGTTGTTGTCCTCTCTCGATGTTGCTCTTGTACAAAAATTTAGATAGAGAGAAAACTCGTTAAAACAAGTGGTGCAAATGAAAATGACGTGAAAATCGCGAATATATAGTGTTTCAAAAAAATTTTAAAAAAAATAATAAAAAAATGCGATGGCTGATCGCTCGTCGATCGTCAGCCTGCAATGGCGGCCAGCGCATCGGCGAGCGAATCGGCGTGCGCTCGCCGGTTGCAGTAGTTCAGCTAGCCGACCGGCTAGCGACGCGAATCGGCTAGCCCACCGGCTAGCCGCTATTGGAGATGCTCTTAGTTTCACAGTCTCTTCTCTATCTGACTAGTTTCACAGTCTCTTCTCTATCTGACTATCTCTCTCTATCTCGCCTCATTCAATTTCATAGAACTAGATTCACTCTATCTTCTCTCTCCTTTTCTTTTCAAATTCACTACTCTTTCTCCCTCACTTGCTCTCTTCTTTTATCTGTTTCGAATTGATACTTTTGTTCGCCGTCGACGAGCAACAACACAACTCACGCTCAATCTCTTTTTTCTCCCATTTCTTTCATAGCAACCCAATAAGAAATCGGACGGGGAAATGATATTTTTGGCAGCAAGCAATTCAATTTCAGAAAAAAAGAATAGAAGTTAGCAAAACCGGCCAAACCGGTTCGCGGTTTCCGGCCAGACCGCCCGGTTTTTCCGGTCTAAAACGGCCCAACTAGCAGACGGTTTTTATGCTTGAATCGGACTGGTTGAACCAGCCGGTTCGGCCCGATTTTTAAAACACTGGTAGCGGGTAATGGGTAATTTCCATCTCAACCCGCTACCCGACAATAACGGGAAACGGGGCGGGATTGGGTAGTTTGTTTTAGAATTTTGCGGGTAGCGGGTATACCCGTTACCCGCGGGTATACTCGTTAGTCCCGATAATACCCGTTATTATTAGTATTAGCCATATTCCATCTTTTAATACTTTCTCCGTTCCATATTAATAGAGGTGTTTCAAATAGTTAAAGTGGAGAAAAAAAAAGTAAATAGTTAGATAATAATAGCCATACATACACACTAATTTTGGAAAATTAAAAATAAATCGTTAGAATGGAGAAAAAATAAAGTGAGAGAGATAATGTAGAGAAGAGTGTTTATATTATTATATTTCCAAAATGAGTGAAGAAAATGAAATGCATCTATTAAGGCAGACCAATGGAAGTACTTTATATAATCTAAGAGTTTTTTAAAAAGATTTTATATTCTAAGGAATATACAATTGAAAACTCACCGGAATTAGCTATAGAGTGTCTCCTCACTTTTATACTCAATCTATTCAACGTTTACCATCGATATTAATAAAGTAAATTAGAGAACATTGACGGTTATTATGATTTTTAAATTTTTTATTAGGATTCGGGGTCGGGTACGGGATATCTGACACGAGTATCGGGTAATCCCGGTATGTCGCGGGGCGGGTATTAGGACAACAAATTTGGCTAAAATCGGGTACGGGTACCCGACTTGTCGGGAGTGGGTACCCGCGGATAACCCGTTTCGCCACCCCTAGGTGACATACATTATGGATTCAGATCTTAGCAATTGATTTTGGGGTGGTCTTTAGGCCTGTTTGTTGTGATTTTTTTTGTCTCAACTTAATCCTTTTGGATCACAATTACATACGAATAAGACTTTGCACAGTTTCTGCATTGGGTTCATGCATGCACATAGGGTTGCCTAGGTGCATCTATCTGAACGACCAACAACATAAACATCAGTCTAACTATGTCTGCCAAATGGCCAATGTCATGAACGCATATCCAGATGCATCTCCAATCAATCAAAAATAGACATAGTTTTGTATGATACAGATTTTAATAATGTATAATTGATAAATTAAGATAGATAGGAAAACAGTAAAAGAGTTGTAGTGTTAGTAGAATATAGAATCCATATTATTATTAGTATTTAAATGTTTAAAACTTTTCATATTTAAAAATTGTTCTAATTTTATGAACGATCCAAATGGTAAAATTGGTTTATTTTTTTTTAAGGCGAGGGTAGTATTTTACAAAGTTATTCTAATTTCAATCTTTTCTTACTTCCCCTGTAAATAGCTACTACTAGTACTATATAATTACTCCTAATAAAATTAATAATATTGCAAAATACAGAGATTGTAAAATAGAAATGGAGACGATATTTTGAATTTTTGTTTTGGCCTTAAAGAAAGAAAAGGAGTGAAGCTGACAACAAAAAGAAATTGATAAACACCACCGTTTTCTCTCTCTAATCGCTCCTCCTAATCTTTGGTGGTCGTTCCGGGTCTCCGGAGGTGTATCATAATCTCATTTTCCCGGAATTTTTCTCCCTTCACTCGCCGATCTTTCGCTAATGGGGTCTTGATCAGGTTATTCTACACTTTACCTTTCCTCTTCGTTTTCGGTTTTATTGATTTCTACGCCTTCTTATTCATTCTAATTGGAAGAATTTCTGTGTGATTTTGTTATTAGAATTTATTGCATCGATCAAGGTTATTTTTTTTTGCTAATTCCGTTGGTTCTCAAATAAATTATATTTTGCGAACTAGGGTTTTGATCCTTAGAAAGGAAGTGTGTAATTGGGCATTAAGATTCAATTTCAATTCGAATTTCTGGTAGCTTGTTGTGTGTGTTTGGATTCAAATACAATTGCGCCAAAGATTTCTGCAACTGAAGTTATGAAATTCTTGAAATTGGAGTTGTATGTGTGTATGAAAAGGGAGCTGAGGATTTTACAGGCAGTATGTGGTTGTTTTTTATGCAGGGGCCTCTGAGTTTCCGTGATAAGAGTAGCTGTTGGATCGATCATATGAGGTGCTTACTCGGTTCATTGGGCGATTCAGATGTACAATTGCTGGTGTGTTTTTAGTTTTCTTGAATTAGCTACGTTGATCTCGAGTATAGTACTTACAAGCTTCAGCTTCAATTTTCTTTGGTTTTGGAGTCATGAATGATTAATCTTCTATCTGAATTCCTACTGGACAGGTGAATTTCGGTGAATTGAGTTCTTTCACGCATAAGCTTGTCGAATTGTTGTATTGGAATTCTAGTAATATACTAGTAGAGGGAGGGTATTATGGCTGAGGGAGTCGAGCAACTTGAACTTAAGTTCAGAATCTTCGATGGGACAGATATAGGTCATGGTTCTTATTCGTCATCCATCACAGTTGCAACTCTTAAACAAAGGCTTCTTTCCGAGTGGCCTCAAGGTTTTCTGCTCTTTATTATTTGTTACTTAACTTTCTCTACATAAGTGGTTCTTTTTCCTAATCAATTCTGAGCATTCCATTTTTTCGAATGATATTCTGTTTTGTCGAATGATATTCTAGTTTCATTGTTAGGATGTGAAGCAATGCCGAATTTTCTTTCTGCGGTAATTTTATTTCCCTTTTTTTCTGGAGAGCAATATATGAGTAGTTGCTTAGACCAGTGTAGATTGTTTGATAAGATGGGATTTTACAACTTTTATGTCTGTTTCATCAACTTTTATCTGAGATAATGATCAACCCTCTTCTCTTCTTCATCAACAGATAAATCAGTAGTCCCAAAGTCAGTAAATGATATGAAAATAATCCATGCTGGGAAGGTTTTGGAGAATGGCAAAACAGTTGCTGAATCTAGAGCGCACATAGGCGACCATCCTGGTGGAGTTATTACAATGCATGTTGTTGTACAGCCAGCTGTTGTTAAGAAAAAGACAGGTTCGTTTCGCTTGACTTGGCATTAAAAGTTTCCCATGTTATGTGCATCCCAATTTTCAATGTGATGGCAGTGATAGATATCAGCATAGTAAAGCTTGTGTTCTTAATCACGATTCACTTGTTGCACCATAAGGTCTAAAGTTGAGCAATCCTCTTGTACTTTCAATGCAGATAAGAATCTATCTGGGAAACAAAAACAGGGCTCCTGTTCCTGCACTTTTTCCTGCACTATCCTATAGGGGTCTGCCTGTAAAGAGCATCAAAATGGTGAGGCCATTATTTCGTGCCCTTTTTTGTTTTTGTTTTTAGTTTTTACTTTCATCGAAATATAATATAGTGCACTGTAGCATCAACGATGAAAGGCTCTTTGAGAAACTAAATGAATTGGCCTCTATAATTTGAAACATTGCGTTCATACATGTAATCATCAATCTTTGTGGATCTAGATTTGTGTACTTATTGTTTTCTGGTCTGCAAATCAACTTTGAGATGAAATTGGAATAAAAAAAAACACAGCTTCTACTTTTGTGAATGTAATAATGGTCTTTAATTTTGAGGCTCAATTGTTTAATTGTTGACGTTATAACAGATTTCAGCAGCCATACTTTAATTTATTGCATTTTAATCCACGGTCATTAAACAAAATCGTACTCAAAAGTATCCACAACGTGGTTTGAGTTTAGTATCAACATGAATGCATGAATTTCATTGCAATGCTTTTAATTTTACTATAGTTTCAATGGATTCAGAAAGTAATTAACTTGTTCTGCTAAAATAAAATACTTATTCAAGCTACAAAAAATTGTTGGCGAAAATGAACCCATGGCTATTTCTATTTGTAAATAGGATGAAAATAAAGTTCAATTATCTAAGATCTTTATCACCATTGATTCAGTTTCTCTTTTAGTATGCAAGAATTTATGCTCATGGAGTTTTAAAGGCCAAAATACCCAACTTATCAAGAACAATTTTACATCATCACAACTCACCAGGTCGGAATCAGAAATGAATTTTGGGAGTAGTATCCAATGATAGAAAAAAAAAAATCAATACTATAATAAATCAATATAATACAGGTTCAAGAGTGGTACTTTGAAGTTTGTATAAGAGAAAGGAAAACAATGAGCCTCCCAATGTGATCGCATTGTCTCCAGCTTTGCAGCATTTGCTAAGAGAGTTTTGTCCCCAAACGGACAGTCCTTGATCTCCAGTTTCTGCAGGCTATCGCATCCAGACAAAACGTGATGGAGGTCCAAGTCACTGTCCCCGGCAAAAGATATGGACAGCATCTCCGATTTCTTAGCATGCTTTCCAACATATTCAAAAACCCGATCAGTGAGGAGGCCGGACATTGAAAGGCATAGTAATTCCTTGCAGTTCTCTACTATGACAACCAGCATCAAGTGGTTTCGAGTATCAAGTAGTCAGGAGCTTGAGTGTCAAGTATTCTCTTAAGGGTGTCTGTTTGGTACCGTGGAATTCGGGCCTTGGAATTGGAGCCTCGAATGAACTCAGTTATTTGAAAAATGTATAATAGAATGATTCATGCAAACAACAAATATTTCTTTTTCTTTTTCTGCTAAATAAGGAACGATTCATACATTTTTCAATGTGGTCACATTTCATACATCCTTTGTTAAGTCAAAACACAAGCAAACTCACACCTGATTCATCATTCACACGCGATCTTGGTGTCGAAGCTGCTGAGGCAGATGGCAAACGCCTGGAAAGCGGAGATTGGGTACTGGTAGTCCATGGTGAAGATGTCCTTCCCAACCTTCCCAAATTGGAGGATAACATTCTCATGCTGCTGCTCTTGCCCGCCAGCTCCATTCTCGAGAGATGCAACGAGCTGGAAGTTCTTGACTGAGGCGACTGTGACACGCCCATTGAAGTTGAGGCACCAGCATTGGAGTTGGTCATGCCATCTAGGAGTCTTGTTTTTTAATACAAGCATTTCGTCTTTGGGCGTTGAGAGGGGTCCGGATTGGAAGCTATCTGAGCGCGTCGATTTTGACCTGAAAAAGGAGAGGGAGGGAAACGAATCGAAGTTTCCTGGTATGAAAGCCGTTTGCGTTGGAGCAATACCACCTGGTTCGATTGCAGCAACTGGAATAGCATCCATCACGCATTGCATCCGCCTCGGTCCCCTGCGTGATGAAGCTTATGTAAATTAGCAAAGAGGGAACATTATATTACGGTTACAGCATGTTTTATGTTGGCACAATGGCAACACAAAACATTGAGTCCAAACACAAACACGAGCAGAAAACAAAGCCCACAAGACAGGAGTGTACTTAATTTGCCGTTTTCATCCGTCCCACAAGAGTGTACTTAATTTGCCGTTTCCATCTGCCCCACAAGAGTGTACTTAATTTTCCGTTTCCATCTGTCGCACAAGAGTTTACTAAATTCCTTTTTGGAAATTACTTCAACTTTTACGCCATTATTTCAACTTAATCACAGCAAAATCAAGGATGACGCACGCCCTTTATCTTTTCACAACAAAAGGTGAGACCTTGTTTGGACCTTTCTCCACCTACCAACATTCTCCGATAATAAAAGGTGGATCATACCTCCACTCAAAACTATCACAACCTAACTTATATTAAAACTCGTGGTGGCAATAAAAAGTGAGCACTCTTATAAAACAGGGGGACTATAACAATAAAAATATTAACACACGTCTTTCAAAAAATATTAATACACGATGAGCCACAGCATTATACAGCAAGAACATTATAAAAGCATCCAATAAATGTAAAATACACAAACTTTTCGCGCATGTTATTGAAAAAATCACTATTTTTCCAGCTTGTTCGCTACACAAAATGATCACCTGATCCCATAATCATGTCAATATGATAATGTCGCAGACCTGGTACGACTAACAGTCTAACTTTATTCCATTATGTTGTACTGAGTCAAGAATTGGCAAACCTAATTAGAGTGGTATACCACTTTCAGATTTAAAAAAGGTACACTATTCATGGAAGTATTAACCATAAGTCCATAACACTGGCTACGTTCAGTCCAACATGATATAGTTTTAGTTTTAACTTTAATGTGAAATTTCTGACTTAGGGGTTTTAGTTCTTCACCTTGAACCCAAGACATTCAACTCGTATGAAATATGGGCCACCGGAAAGTTGCCAGCAGGGACCCTAGGAGAGATTTGTCTCATTCCGACTAACCTTGTTGAACGAGACTTAGTAACTTTAGCTCCAGCATTTGGGGGCTGAGCATCAAAGATTGTAAACTTGGTTCCCAAAAAATTAGACCTGTGATGACCGGAACAAGAGAAAAGCTTAATCTTTTAAGGGTTTGGAAGCAAAAAAACCCTAGACTAAAAGATTTACCTCAACTTTCCAATGTTATTGCTGCTGGTCTTAGATACATCTCCAGCATTCAGAGATATTATGTAGTCAGTGTAAGTTGGTCGTCGACATCTTCGAGCAGCAAGAAGAAACTTCCCGTTATCATTAGAAGCTATGGCAAGATGAAGACATGACTTGTCAGTTGTCATTACAACTTAAAAAGGAAAAAATGGCTTTGTACATTTAGATCTTATGGAATATTGGATAAAGGTGTGTGAAAAAGATAAATTTGTTACTAAACATTTCATGTGGATAAATTAAACTATCCACCAAACAAGGGTAGAAAGGAAATAGAAGGGGTGGGGGAAGCAATTTAAGCAGTTTACCTTGAGTATAATTAAGGTATAGGTGATATGTTTGAGAGCTTCGGTTCCGCTTAATGAAACACTGAACTAGGATGTTTCTTGGACCAGGCTGCGGAAGAACAACAAATAAAATATTTCAGCAGTAATCAGCACTCAACTGAGAGAGGGGTACAAGGTTAACAAATATCCACGCTATCAAAACAGGTACGTAATAAGTCAAATCGAGACACTCAATTTCGATTAACATCAACTACATTATTTTCTCAATAAACTGTGCTGCCTATACATACTAAAATTTCAAAAATATGTAACTTTTACACAGAAGGTCAGCTGGATTAGTTATTTTCCGATGCAAGTCATATAACCACTCAGCTAGGTCTGGATTTCTTTGTGAATATTCAATATGAAAACTGCATGCCATATCCATTAGAAAGGGCTAAATATATAGATCCCCCAAGGCCATTGAACAACTATGTGCATTAAAACATTTGGAAAAGAGAGAAAGAGGGGTTAGATGTATCAAATTCGAGTAAGACTTTCTTACTGAGGCAATTTTTCATCCATAGATATTTTGAAAATGAAATATGACAACGGATATTAGCACCATTTCACATTAAACAAGGGAGCCAACATGGAATTGGAATGAGGACTAAACACCAATCCTAAATCCCAAACAAGTTGTACAAAGCCACAAGACCTTCTTTCTTCTTCATTGAATGCATTTCCCTTCTTGAACATCTAATTTATAAAATAAATAGCAATTGCATCTCTAGAAGGTGTATAATGATTCAAGATTGTCTTATCATACTAAATCTTGCATATGGTCTAACCAAGAAAATTTTGAGCAATATTATGAACTTAGTATTTGGAGGGAACATAACTCTACATGTTTACAGACTAAACATCAGATAAATGAGAATGGAAGACAAACAAAACATCAATTCACATCACATGTAAAAGGAAACCTTTCCAGACACTTCACATTCATATTCACATTCTCATTCACATTCACATCAATTCACATCACGATTCACGAAGCTTCCACAACACAAACCTGCTTCACAGAAATGGGAAAGGTAATCTTTCCAGACACTTCCAAGTTTCTAACAATATCCTTCATGATTTCTCTCCAGCTCCTACAAACACCAGAACAAGCAACAACATTCTGCCTCGAGGGCCAATCACAGTCTGATTCCTCAATGCGCATAAGCACATCCCTCAAGAGCTCTGGCGGCATATTCGCCCAGCAGCTCTGCCTCATAGCATCCACATCAGTCACCATAGACTCCTCAACTACCCGGTGAGACCTAGACCTCCCAAACCTCCCTTCAAAACCCTTTCTAGAGATGCTCCCAAATTCACCCTTCATATCCTGAAGTATACTCTTGAATGACATACTTAAAAAATGATAATATATCAACTCCAGAAACTGATTCTATCTCCTGCTACATATCAGTTAAAATCAAATCTCGTATCACTCTAAGCCTAACGCCTAAAAATCTCAACTTTTGATGAAAATATAATCAAAACTCACTAAAATTGCTCCAGAAATGCTATCATCAACAAACCTTCCTGGCCCCATAAACCGGTATTTCTACTAAAACCCCAAAAAAGCAATCTTTATAACAAAGCAAAAATATTAACAAGTAATTTATTCACACAATTACAAACCTTGAGCTTCAAATCGAGACAAAATTAAATTCGGCACAAGATAAAAAATCCAAAATTTACACATTAGGATAAATGCAAAACAACTAAACAAGGTCCAAACAACAAAAATATCAGCATTTAGGCGAGGAATCCTCCAACGAGAAAAAGCCACACAGATTTTAAACAAAAACTATTCCTTCAAAACGGTAGCAGAAATAATTACGCAAGGAGTTGGGGTCAGAGAAGAAAGAAACGGTTACAGGAGACGCATTTGAGGCTTAATTAGAGATTGATGAACAGTTTACATAGAGAGAAGACAATTGTAGTGATAGTGAAGATTGAGAGATTAGGGTTGGTGAGTGTGTTTTTTGTGAACCCCTTATTGCTGCTTAATGATTTATGATCAGGAATTATGAACTGGGTTTCTCCGCGAGACTGTTAGTTGTATTATATATAGTGCTCCATTAATTAATATCTATCTCCAACTATTTATATATCACATAAAACTAGTTTTATTGCAACTATTTATACTCTCTCTGTCCCAAGATAAACGAGACGCTTCTTTTCCGCCTCGTTTTGAAAAAAATAATACTCTCTCTATTCCACAATAATATATACTCTTTCATTTTTAGTCCGCTCCATAAGAATATACACTTTCTAATTTTGGAAACTCTTTTATCTTTAATAAGATGTGACCAATTTTCCACTGACAATACTTTAATTATTTTTTCTCTCTACCTTTTTCTTACTTTACCAATTTTGCACTAAAGCTCGTGCCGAACCCAAAGTGTATATTCTTTGGGGATGAACGAAGTATAAAATAATTAAAGTGGAGAAAAAATAAAGTAAGAGAGAGAATAATGTACATAACAGTCTTTTCCATATTATTTCTCTTACTTTTATTTTTCTTCACTTTAATTATTTTATATTATTTTTTTAAAACGAGTGATTTTGCTTTTCTTGAAACGGAGGGAGTATTAAATTAAAATTTTACATCATTTTGAAATATATGTCTTACAAAATTCTAAAAAACAAAAACAAATTTAAGTTTGATGTGTGATTTGAAATTTTCTCTGTACCATTTTGTTAACCCAAACACATATTCTAATAGTATCTCTTTAATTTTGAAATGGACGGATCATCAATATAATGTATTGTCAAATTAGAATGAATTACCTAATAGTCTAGTTAATAGTCTAATTAATAGTCTAATTAATGGATGGAGTATATTATTTAATATTCGTTTTAATATTAGTTATACGTTTTCATTCCTTTAGTACTATTAAAACATCTTCAATAAATCTGATAACGATTTAACAAAATACTACTCTAATTCGAACTTTACATGTTTAGGAAACTGTCAACCAAAAAATAAACTCAACCTGCTACTTTAAATCCGAACTTGACCCGCACTTGAAACGAATTCATTAATGTCACGATATAATGTGGGTTGACACGATGCTAAAACAAGATGATAACGATCTGAACCTGATAATGCATTATTAAAACTTCATATTGCACGATTAAACCTAATTATTACACAATTAAGTCTGTGTTTATACCTAATTTATATAATAAAAATCTATTTTACCCCATTTAAACCTGATTTACAAGAAATTAAAGAATTAAAGTAGTATTCCATTCGTCTCACTGAAGATGTCCACATTCTTGAGTGGTGCGGTATTCTAGGAGAAGTAGTTAGATTGAGTAAGACAAAAGAAAAATGTGGAATAGTTGAATATTTTAATGCTGAGAGATAAGAGAAGGATTTAATTCCAAATATAGAAAATGGATATCTTGAGTGGGACAAACTAAAAAAGAAAAAAAAATGGACATCTTGAATGAGACGAAGGGAGTAAAACATGCTCCATCTATCATATGTTACTTGAGTCACTTCTTTTTTTTTTGCATTCGTTTTGTAAAAATTAAAATAGTTAAAGTGGAGAGAGAGTAAAGTAAGTGAGATAATACGAATGATAAGACTTTTCTCTACATTGTTCTCTCTTTTACTTTACTTTCTCCCCACTTTAACTATTTATTACTTCCCCCATTTCTAAAAAATAGACAATATCGTAAATGACATAAGTTTAATGTACGATTGGTAAAGTAAGAAAGAGATGAGAAAGAGTAAGAGAATGAGAGGAAAAGTGCAATGGAAGAGGTGGTAGTGGATTATGTGATTCACATTATAAATAATGTGTAACATTATTATTATTTGTTGAAAACTTTCTATATTTAGACTTGGTCTAATTTTGAGAGATGATCCAAAATAATTTAATAAGTCTATTTTCGGGGAAGGAGGGAGTAAGATTTTTTCAAAGTACATGCAAAAAAGAAATGTGTCATTTATAATAGGACAGAGAGCAATAATAATAATAATTTCATTTTTAATTAGGTTATCTGTATCTAATCCAACCTCAATCCAATAATGACACGGACCTAAAAAGGCTTAACCCAAAAGTCATTATTTTCGTGCATATTTGTGTCGCATCAAAAATTGACGGCACTAGGTACTTAGTTTGCTTGGTCTAAGGAGTTTTGAATTATTTTTCAGCATTCAATTATTCTAAGATTTTCTTATTTTACCCAAAAATTATATTCCCTCTGTCCCCGATTAAGAGTCACACTTATCCATTTCGGTTCGTCCCCAATTAAGAGTCACACTTCATTTTTACCATAAATAGTAAGTAGGTCTCACATTCCACTAACTCAATTCACTCACATTTTATTATAAACCAATATAAAAAAATGGATCTCACATTCCACTAACTTTTTCAACCAACTTTTCTTTACATTTCTTAAAACTCGTGTCCGGTCAAAGTGTGACTCCTAATCGAGGACGGAGGGAGTATGTTATTTCTTATTTATCAAAAAATAATTATTTCTTCGTGAAATAAAAAGAGGAATTATTAATAGTAGGATTATAAAAAGAACCGTCGACATATCTTATCCTCGGCTGCTGAAACTGGTAAGCCACCGAATGAGAAGATGGGAATTAATGTGTTTGGCTTGGCGACACCAGCAATCGTAAACCCAATAATCAACAACGGGATGCATAAATTCGCCAAGTTCGAATCACCAAACAACAACCTTCAACTCCGCCGCGCCGGATTTCCCAACACTAGAAGAAGACTCCATTGCTCGATTCGTGACGAACAACAGCTGGATTCACCTCAAGAACTCAGGGTTCCTAGCCATTGGCTGGAGCCTCGTAGAGCCGCTGAGGTAAATCAATATTTCTAATTACTTATTTTTGTTTCTGTTTTTAGATCAAATTTACTATTTTTCCAATGCAATTATGAGCCATCGAATTTGATTAATTGAGTGGGAAAGTTGGTTTGGGAGAGGATAGTTTTACAAAACAATTTAGAGAAGTTATATATATCCATGGGAGTAGTAATTAAGTTGGCTTACACAAAATGTTTATGTAGCATAATGCCCTATCGTTTTAACGCCCAAGGCCATCTCTAAGGTAAGGGTATACTAAAATCTAAAATGGGTAGGTAATTAGCTCCAATAGTACTAAAAAATCAATCTCATTTTTGGTTTTTGTGTAATACCTATCTTTAGGTTTATACTAGGGAAATTGGTCTCTAAAATCATGAACTTTACCTAAAATTTGGTATTTCCCATAAACTTTGAAATTGGTATATAATATCACGAACTTTGCATTTTGTTTGGTATTTCCCAAACTCACTCAAATAAGATATTTTCATCAAAATCTTATTTAACGTAGGCAACCGTGATATGTTTTATAAAACCACTTTTTAACTTCATAACATGTAGGATAAAAAGTTACGTTGAAAATCACGTTGATTTAATTGTGTGAAGTATGATGAAAAAGCTTCGTAAGTTAGTCAAATATAGTAATAGACATGTCGTGGGAAATACCAAACAAAATGCAAAGTTTGTGATATTATATACCAATTTCAAAGTTCATGGGAAATACCAAATTTTAGACAAAGTTCATGATTTTAGAGACCAATTTCCCTTTATACTAAACCAAAACCAAAAACTTTTTCAAATTTTGTAAGTAAAAAATGTTATAGATAATATTCTTTTAAGTTTGAGTTTAGTATAAATGATTAGAGTAAAACTGTATTTATTGTGATATTTACACTTAAATAAGTTTGAGTTTAGGGTAAATGGTTGGAGATGTTGTAATAAGCTTTTAGTCATTTAATTATTGATTTAATTGTTTTGTTTATCCTATGCTTAACGTGACTACATTCAAAATGTTATAGATAAATTATTAAAGGTTGAATATAAAGTTAAATTTTCTAGAGGCTTGATCATGTGGTATCTGACTTTTAGTAATTTCCATTTGATAAATACGAGTAATATTTTTCAGTGGTTTGTTAATTAATTAAATTGATCTTACTCTCTGCTAGTAGCGAAAACACAACATCTATTAAAAATGTGTTTTCGACTATAAAATTTGTGAAGTTAGAGCTGCAAAATATGATTAGAGATGATTGGTTCAATAACATTTTGATGGTATAGAGAGAAGGAGGTGTTTGCCACTATTCCCAATGAAAAAAGTTGGAGTCATTTTCAGATTATTAATACTAGTAAAAGCCAACTATCTCACATAACATAAGATTGTGGTATTTATATTTTTATGTATTTTTTGCTAAAATATTTATTTATTATCTTGTTTAATTCGACCCCACGATTTCTAGTTTTGGGATCTGCCATTGTTTGTAACAATTTAAGCATATTTATGGTGAGACGTAAATCTGATTGATTGATTTTGTGTTCGAGTTGGTATAGTGGTTAATGTTCAAAGCAAAAGTTTTCTAGTTCGAGTCCACTATGATGTGGCATTTAAAATCTCTATTCATTTACGGGTTAATAGTTAATGTTTGAAGGCCAAAGATCTCGGATGGTAGTGCACAATGATGCAGTTTTTAAATTTTTTTATAAATTCACCTAAAAAACCGTAGAATTGATTGTGATGTGCAGGAATCGGCATGGCTAAGAGCGACGCTGCAGAAGTGGTTGGACGAGGAGTACTGCCCTGAGGCGACGAACATAGAAATAAGCAAGATTGCTGGTGATTCATTTTACAAATCATTGGTAGAAAAACGAGCTGATTTGGGAGATATCCTCTTGAAAATGGCTCTAGAATTGGAATCCATATCCTACCAAGATAGCTTCCATGGAGCCTTCTCCTCTGCAAATGCAGCTGTTAATCTTATTGTTCAGCGAATATTGCAGGAGTAATCAATCAATGTATATATTTCTTAGAATCTATGTAGTGGAAAATATTGTTGATGGATTCAATTTTCATGTCATTGCAACAACTCCTACTTTATTTGTCTTATTACTCCCTCCTTTCCTTGTAAATAGGGCCTGATTGGATGTCTCGGATTTATTAGTAAAGTCTGCAAGAGAAAGAGAAAATCATGTTAGAAATAGAAACTGAACTAATTTTATTTGACGCACTAAAGTAACAAAAGAAGGAAAAATAAACACAAAATTTAGGGGCATTCCGAAAATTGAACTCGGGACCTCTCGCACCCTAAGCGAGAATCATACCTCTAGACCAAATACCCATCTATGTCAATGAAATATTTTCTATATTTAACTAAACTGAAATGGAAGGGGGAGAGGAAACTGACAATGAACTTCTATCATTATCTATGTCAGTTTGTCACAATCCTTTCCAAGAAATACAAAACAACTATTGTCATAAGAGTGTCCACAGTGGGAGGGCCATGACCCTTGGCCCGGGCGCGGCCCCCCATTACTGAGCCGAGAGGAGGACGCGGCCTGGGGGGTGGACGAGCGATGGCCGAGCTCTCGGCCAGGCCGAGGCTCCTGGGCACCTGCCGCGGCTCGCCACTGCACGGGCCGAGAGCCGCGGCCCCCGGGCCATGGTTTCAATATATTTTTTTTTTTTTTTCAGTTTTTATGTTATTTTTAGGATTTTGGAGAAGATGAAGTGAAGAAGATGAAGTGGAGAGAGAGAGTATGTGATTAAACAGTAGTTATCAAAAAACTTTTGCATTAATTTAGCATTAATTTAGGAAACAAATCAATCTCAATCACTAAATCCCTATTAAATTGGTCAACTTTTTAATTAAGGATTGTGATTTCAATTCACACCCTAATTACGGAAATAATTAAAATTCAAATTTTCAATAAATATATTTACTTGTTATTGTCAATTTTTTTAAAATTAATTTAGATTTTTTTTAATTATTATAGTTCAATAATTTTTATTCTAGTTAAATTAAAATATATTAAAAAATGTAAGAAAATAATTTTAATTGGTGGTCGGAGGGCCACCATTGTGGTGGCCAAGTTTTCATGGGCAAAGCCAAGTTTGTTGGGCATGCCCAAGAGGACCACCATTGTGGACACCCTCAGTGAGAACGAACTAGAAAATCTTTAATTCCAAATGGATTGATATCTTTTTTTTTATTAAACTCCTTCTCCTCTATTAATATTTTTATCTAGCATATGTTATGGAAATAGATAAAGACTTGAGAAAAATCATGCTGTCATTTTTGCTTGCAACTTATGCAAATCAAATGCAAGTGTTTGTCGTCAACCATTGGGTTGGTTCAATTTTCTACAAAGGCATTGCAAACAGTCTTACTGTTGGGAAGCTAGTATATTTGATGTCGGATATGTAAGCCATATCTCAACTTTAATAATTTCGATAATGAAATCTAATTCTAGAATTAAATTAATTCTACCATAATATTTAGACTATAAAGTGGAGATAGATCACTAACCTCCATCCATACTTTTCTTGGGTTGAAGAAGAAGTTGAATCCTCCTTTGATGATTATCCTCTCCTCGACCTCAAGCCTTCTATTTGATTCCTTTAATGGATAAAGAATCAAGAGCACTTTTCTATATATATGTATAAGGATGTGATCAAATGAAAACTCTAAATATTGTACAAACTCAAAACTATAATCTGGACCATTGAAAAATGTCAATAGATCACAAAAAGCATCAACAGGAAAACGTCAACAGAATTTCAACGGTAGTCAATGATTGATACTGTGTTGACATTAAAATCTTGAAATTTTACATTGTGTTGATATTGTATTGAAACAGTGTTGAAGAATTTTGAGTTTGTACAATATATAAGTTTGCATTTTATTACTACCCTATATGTATAACTATATATGTGTGTATACGGTATTTTATGGTGCGTTTAAATCATGCATAGGCCATCGCGTATACATGCCACTTCGTGGAGAGACCAATGGATGTGTCTTTTTATTTGGAAACCATATTGCTCTAATAAGGCAATCGACACACCCATTCGATAAAATCAGTTTAGAAACTAATTAGAAACTGATTCCTCACATTACACACATGCACGTCCATATACTTTCATAAACATGCAATACTTATAAATATTACAGTTAATGTATAATTAGGCCTGCTTATTCGGCCGGTTCCGGTTCTACCCGGTCCGGTTGACCGGGTACCCGTTGCAAAATCTCATGAATCTTGGAACCGGAACCGGATCCGGAACCGTCCGGTTCCGGTTTGGAACCGACCGGGTAAGAACTGGCCGGTACCGGTTTCGAACCGGAACCGATTTGTAGTTTTAATTTTAATTTAAGTATACTAATTAACGAAAAGTTGTTTATTATTTACCTAATTTTAATCTGACACCAAACTAGATTTAACTTATACTCCATATAACAACAATTACATTATCTCCACTTAGTATCAAGAAATATGATTCTCACATTAGCCCACAAGTTATCTGTGATGTCAAACCAGAATTACGGTATATTATTTCGCATGTTTCCTCAATTGGTAACCTCCACCTTGACTCCTCTAAGAGCTTTCATGATCTGTTAAAATTATTTTTGTTTAAAGAACTCAAAGTATAATGGTAAATAATGATCCAAACACATAAATTGGAAAATTATATTGTCAAACCAAGAGTAGCATTTATTTTAAGCAATATCAAAGTAGCAAAGGAATACATTCAGTAATACTAAAGAATCAAAACCAACATTGATAATAATAAATGAATTACTGTTAATTACTATACTTCAATTTTAGTAAAAAAAAAATTAAATTTAATATATATTATTCGGTTCCGGGTAGGAACCGGTCGGTTCCGGGTAGAACCGGAACCGGAATTTATGAAAACATTAGAACCGGTACCGGAACCGGAACCGGATTCTTCGGTTCCGGTTCTTCAATTACCCGATCGGTTCCGATTCCGATTCCCGGTACCCGAAAACCGAAGAACCGGTTAAGCAGGCCTACTATAATTAACTGCCATAATTATAGTCAACTTAATTAATGCATGTACGACAACACACATATATAATCAATTCATTTATACATAAATATATGTATTTTTTTCGTATAATATATATTATATTATATTATATTATATTATATTATATTATATTATAATTAGAGGTAGGAGAGGAGGGTTATCAATACACCCGATTCTAATTCTTTAATCGAAACCGATCCATCACGGTGTCGTCTTCAATATTAGAATCTCTTTTAACTTTTAATATTATGATCTTGAACTTTAATTTAAACCAATAGATACATAAGTCATACTCCCTCCGTCCCAAGGTATTAGACCAACTTTCCTTTTTGGGATGTCCCAACATATTAGACTCATTTCCTTTTTTAGCAAAAAGCATCTATCTTATTTTATTCTCCACCTACTTTTTTCTCTCTTCTCTCCCCTGCTTTTTCCCTCTCTCATACTTTACTCTCTCCACTTTAACTATTTAAATATCAATTTCTTAAATTATGTGCCCAAAAGAAGTGAGTCTAATACTCTGGGACGGAGGAAGTATAAGAATATAAATATTCTTACAGGATAAAGAAAACAACCTTTCTCCTACACATCAAAAATTCTTTGTGCAAATTCTCATCACCTACGTTAATATCAAAATATTTTAAGGATTCATTTTAGTACATAAGATGTATGATGAATGAACATATGAATAGAACAAAGATATTATAAGAATTCATTTTAATATTAAGATGTATTATGAATCAACATATAAATCAACGACATTTTAATTTTACATTTTGGCACATACGGAATAAGATGTATTGAGAATCAATACCAAAATGAAACAAAGAAAGATGACATAATTAAGAATTGAACACAAGATTTTATGTTAGAAAGACTAACTCATCTTTTATGATGTACTAGTATCACTCACGTGCCATGCACGATCCATTTTCTTTTATTTAAATTTATTTTATACTGTAAAATGATTTTATAGATTCATAATAAAAATATCATTGTATGAATCTGAAATCATAAATATATAAAATAAAAAATAATTATTAAAAAAATATAAAATTAAGCAAAGGAAAAAAATAACACATACCGAATGAGAAACAATATTATTATTTCAAGTTCTAAACTCATATAACCAAATAAGTTTATAAACTAAAACTTGCACACAAATCACATATCATTTATATCACTTTTAGATCTATACTACAAAAGATCAATCACAAACACATGTCATAAAAATAATGTATAGATCAAAATCATCAACAAAAATACAGCAAAATAGCATGGAATATACAACCGATATGCCGGATAGATTTACTTTCATCACAATAAATTCATATTTTGAATTAATTAGTTAAAATCAGATATAACAATATTTTCTAAGGGTTAAAAATTATAAACGTGTAATACAATTTAAATGTACGATCCAAAAATAAAAAAATAAAAATTAGACAACTTTAGAAATCAACCATCACATACACATATTTCATATAATTGAATTTATAGTGTAAGAGCAGGTCTTGTGAAGAACATTGATATGGTGTTGTGCTCTTGTGGAAGACTATGAAATTGAAAATCAATAAAAGTGAATCTGAATATTCTTTAGAGAAAGAGGTTGGATATGGATATTATATTTTGACAAATGGAATATATAGATACTGCATACTACTATTAATATATGAGCAAACCTAAGCCTACTATTAAGAATAAAATGAAATTAATTTATTAAAATCACATTAGTAAATACTTCAAATACTAACGCGGAGTATAATTCAATGCATATATTAATTAGTAAATTAAAAATAATATTATAAAAAATTTAGTTTTACATAATTAATTAACAAAAATATTTAGTCATATTAATAGTCATTTATAATATTCTAAATAACTAATATCAAAAGAATAAAAAACGTAAATGCAGAACCTATATAGATATATACACATGCTAAAAATTATTAAAACTTAGTCAGCCAACAATAAATACACACCATCCACGAAGATGATTTTGTATTCTACAGATCGTAAAGATATGACAGTTTTTCTTCTACATAATACTGGTTTGAAGGTAATTGTGTGGATGATACTCTTCTCAATGATGCCAAATAATTCCCTATGTGAATAAACTAAATATGAAGAATAATTGTATAATTAAATTATTTTTTTTTCTTAGCAAAAATTTTCTGCCCACTCTCTTGAGGGAATTACAATTAAATTGTTAGTATACGATATAATTGTAATACCCGCTTCTTTAATTATCCCGATACGTTAATGCTTAACGACGAACTAGAGTTTTTTTTTTTTCGTTCCCTTGATTCATGATCAAATTCAAACTGCCACTTTTCGTTGTTTGTGTTTAATGGAGTGGTTCACAAAGAGATAAAAGCTAAAGTAAGAATTTAGCGAACACAACGACATCAACAATATGTAAATGAAAGAAGGACAAGAAGTCTTTTCCCAGGTATAAAGAAATTCAAATAGCATTACATAGATAATAAAATGAACAACTAACCAAAAAAAATGTACATGGAACAAAGGTTTCAAATAAATAAAACAAAGAAGAGAAAGGAGAAATCTTGATGCACTTCGGGCCTCTTCTCCAGGCCCGAACCGCGGCCCGCATTAGATCAGCCCGTCGGGCCCAGGGCAGCAAGCCATTTCTGGACAGCAACGTGGCAGCCAAGCTTCTCCCTCACCTGCAAGATAAAACAAGTTTTAGCTACCAAAGAACAAGAGGAACTAATGAAGCTCTTAATAGAGGAAAGGAAACAACATCTCTTTAACTATGGAGGACTAAGGACTTACCCAAAAGAGGCAAGTCAAAGCTGCCATTCTTGCTCCTCCAAAACAGCCCCTGCACACCAGCTTTCCTAGTCACACAATCAACCAAAATCAGTTTTGAGGGGACTTGTAATCTCTAACTAAAGACCAAATTGCATTTAGTGTAGAGTACTTCTATATCACAAAAGTAAGATAGGTTTCAACATGAGGACAAGGGGAGGATCAGCTTTCAATTAATTCTCCTAAGGTACAAAATCAGCTTATAAAACCCTCCCTCCTCAACCCCACCGTTGGACTCCCTCCAACACTCTTTGAAATTTCAGCAAGTTTTGAAAGCAATTGGGAGAAACTTGGAGTGGAGTTGCCGCATGGTTTTTTTTTTTTCCAGCAACCCATACCTCTCGAGCCTTGAAGAGGAAGGGGCGAGTCTAGAGTCTAGAACCAGAAAACTTGAAGAGACAACAACTACTTCAAGAAGGTAATCTCCACTCCGTTCCAAGTCCAACTCAAATTGTCATGTCATCATGTAGCAAATAGAGCACAAGCATGTAAGGAATATCCCCACTCCACAATCACAGCATACCAGGTGAAACCATGACAACAGCCACTAATTCTCACAAGGAAAACCATATGCTTAAATTATGGGTAAGAGGTAATGAAGAACGGCTAAACGAGAATTTAAGCATGCTTCCTTTTAGTTTTTAACTTGAGACAGAAAACTTAGCTCTTTTCATGCTTTAGATAACATAAAGTAGATTCCCACATCTTAACTTTCACGCTTAGACGAAAAGGAAAATAAGATAAAGGGGGGTAGGGACTTAGCTGCTGCCTGTTGACCGCCGAGACCGACGGCGACGGCGTTGAAGGAGATGCAGTAGCGCGAAGCGGCGGCGCCTCGAGCCTCGCCGAGCAGCAGCAGAGGCAGAAGCCTCGCGGAGGGACGAGGGGCTCTGCTAGACTCCGGCGGTGGTGTGTGAACGCCGGAAGGGAGCAGTCGCCGAGAGGGAGAAGGATTCACAGAGGCGATGCCTTCCCTCTTCTTCCGACTGCGCAGCAACGCGGAGGAGCTGGTTCTGTGACCAGCGGCGGCAGCACCGCGGAGGAGCTAGAGTGATGGCTCCGAAGCCGCTGCTCTTCCTCTGCGATCGATCCCCTTTTCGATTTGGGGATTTTTGTGTTTTAGGGATTTTGAAGTGAATGGGGAAGGAGTTGACCGAAGGAGATGAGAAGAAGTTGGGCCAATTCTCTTAATTTAATATTTGGGCCACTATTATTTGTGTTTTGGGCCTCTTTCAACCAAAAGCATGGGTTAAAGTTTTAAATGGGAAGATGGGCTAGTGAATTAATTATTAAGTCTGTGTCACCAACTAAAATAAAAGTATAGGCTAAGAATTTAATTAAATCATGGGCTCTCCTATGATGTTGATTAAATAATTAATGGTTCGCTAATTATTTTCACGAAGATAAGTCTAATGTTCCGAACCTTAGTTTAAGCGCTCGAATAATTAATTTTAAGAATTTATGCGCTAACGATGAGTAGACCTCGAGCTTATTTTAGTGCTTAAATAAATGGCAAAGGAGGTAACATCCTCTAGTTAAGCGAATAATTTTCCCATTAAATTAAATCTACTGATTTAATTAATGTTCAAGAAATTCTAGAAACTTTTTCTAGAAAAATAAGAAAAAAGAATAAAAGAGCACTCACTTAGGATGCATTCACGTTTAATTTTCTTGACTTCTTAAAGTCTAATTAAGTATCATTTATTTCCTAAAGGGACGTCTTCGAACGTCATCTAAGACCAAGTTAAGGAAATTTCGGAAGGAGCTTTAGCTTTTGAGGTGGGCATTCTTTCAAAACGTGATTTCAGTATGAAAATGTGAATCTTTGCTCAAGTATGTTGTCATGCCATATTTTGTTTATGATTACCTATCTGCTTGGCTATGCCAATTTAAGTTAAATCGAATTCGGGTCCCAGTAGGGCCGCAAACCCTACTCGGACTAGTGTACACATAAGGGGACCGTGAGCTAACAAAGGAGTTGGCCGATCCAGTGACCGTCGTGGAATGTGGCCACATTCCCGGTTCACATCAGTTTCAGATATGGTATATCTATGTTACGTGATTGCGCAATCAAATGAAAAGAAAAGTATTTAGTGACTCGGGTCTTTTAAGTAAAACCCCGTGATCACTCAACTGTGGCATTGACAAAATAAAGATAGAACTGTTTTTGGCAATGTGCTCACTGAGTATATCAAATACTCAGCCCTGCATGTTATTTTCAAATGTGCAGGTTGAACGTGGACGAGCAGGCGAAGGTGTTGGGAACGGTCCTTAAATAAGTTGATAGGTAGCCCAAGGTAGTATGTCCCCATACATACTACTTTGTCTTGGACTTTTCTGCTGCATTAGGATTTTGTACTAGGAATTTATGAACCTAGACCGCACTCTGACTTTATATTGGCCTTGTTTCACATTCGCCTATGAGACTAATGTCCTATGTTCGACTTATCAATCATGTTTATCCCGTTTCATTATTTCTAAAGTGTTATTTAGTCACGTATAGATGCAGTCACTACCACTAGGGAGAATGTGGTCGTGACAGAGTGGTATCAGAGCACCGTTCTTTCGCTCTGGACCCAAGAACCTTCTTTCAAGCTCTAGTCTAGAATGATAGTACTAGACTAGAATATGACTAAAATGGAAAGCTTAAAGGGGCCCAACACCTCGACTCGTCACGTTCAACCGCAGCAATGAGGTAAGAAAGAAGTTCTTACCGGAAAATTTTCAGTTATTTATGAAAGAACTTGATAAAAGGGAAAATGATTTCTTTCTAAATATATTTTGAAGATATTCAAGGTTTTCAAGGAAAAGCATGTAAATTCCATTTTTCCTACGAACTATGGAATTTCAAGTTTAAAATGTTAAGCTTAAGAATGTCGTTGAGACAAATGCTAAAGTATTATTAGTTACGCATGCTCGATTATGTGAAGTATGATAACAGATTTAAGAAGTTTTTTTTTGAAAGTTACGAAATGACTAATGCATGCGAACATAGGATGCCTAAGAAGTACATTAGGTTGAACGCTCTTGAACAGTAATATAAGTTGATGATTCCCAACCGCTTTTCTAAGCGATAAAACGAATGAGTATATGCAAGTTAGGGCAAACCCCTAATTTTGCCAAAAAAAAAGAGAAGAAAAGGGGCAAGGAAATATAGATGAATGAGTCCGAAAACGGACCCTGTGCCTTTTTCCTCCACCTTATGTTTTGACGGAACCACGATTCATGATGTTGTAGTTGGAACAATTCCAAATGTATAAGAATGAACCTTATAAATTATGAATGAATCCATCTATTCTTAGATGGTAATGATCGCACGAGACACGAAAAACTACCTACTACGCATGGGCGTCTATCGAACGTTTTAATGATGTGAACAATAGAAAGTACCATTTGCCTTTATGATCTTAACCATAACCAAAATGAGCGTACCCTCGATCCAGTAAAGGAGGTGTATCCTTACACGAAAAGATATCGTACCTACGATCTAATTAAGTGATCCAGTCTTGCGTAGCAAGCCAAAGAGGCTACGCAATCTCGAAACAACACTTATAGCACGTGGTGAAGCACGATGGAGAGTACAATGTTTTACGAGAATGACTGTTCTGACTTATCGAGAACATTATGAAAATATGACCCTCAACGGCAGTTATTAGTTATAACACCAGGAATCCTAGCTTGGAATGCAGGGTTTCCTAGAACGCTCTGACCATGTTCGAGCTCCGAAAGAACAAACAAGAAAGTGTCACATAAATGGAACAAATGATTATGGTCAACAGTACTTACTTGGATTCCCATTGATTTCTTTCTACAAACCTCCTTAACGAAAATGCCCCCGTCTACTTTAGACTCCAGATTGACTCGCATTTATGCAAGTAATGCCTCACTTTTTCCTTTCCTATGAAAGTTGTGACTCTCTTCTAGTTTGTTGACTATAGTACTTGAGCTCATTATTTAGAAAATGTAAAGTGTTGACTTCTTAAGCTCCGGTCATAAACCTCCAATTCTAAAGTTGCTTACAATCATGACCTTCAGAATAATCTCATTCTTCGGACATTCTCCGAACCCCCTTGAAAATGATGTCCTCTTGTCTATTTAAGACTTTTGATTGACTCGCATTTTTTTCAAGTAATACGACACTATCATCTATCCCACAATAATAATGATTTACTTTCAGTTCTCGAAAGCGGATTACTCCTATTTTCTCAAACACCTTTATTGGTTGTTGTCTTCTATGACTTACAATGTATAAGAACAAACTCTTAAATTCTTTAACTCAGGTGATGAAACTTCATTGTTAAGTTGCTTACTTGACCTCCAAAAGATTTATGCCGCTCAATCATTTTTTTAGGATGGCATATTATGTGGAGACTTTTGTTCACCTCTCTATTTTGCAACTAATGCTTGTGACGATATCTTCCTTTGAGGAACGGAACTCTTTCTAGCTCAGTTCCATCACATATATTGTTTCTAGCTCGTAATTTCTTCTGCAGCACTAAGTTAAGGCTAGTGTATTGCATATCCCTTGATGTATTGGACCTGTTTGATCGTTCCAAAAAGTTCCTTTCACCTTGGTTGCCTCTAACCAAACTTGCGAACCCATTGAATTGATTCCATAGTGTCATATTATAATGTCGTTGAGCCATGACCAACATTGATTCGTGGCAATTGCCTATATTTCTAAACTCTCCCATGACTGATAAACTCAGGCCTTGACATGTTGAAACCATCATCCTTAATGTTCAGATCTTTTTGAGCCGACAATTAAAATATCCTATATGGTAGCCCACTATTGCAATTGAGAGTTAATTTAACTTCATCCTAATTGCATTATCCATCTCATGTTCTTTCAAGCTTCCATCAGAAGTGAGTTCACAATTCCATGGGTTTATCTAAGACCATTTGAAGCACGTAGTTCTCTGAATGGACATGATAAGTTCAATTGACCTTAGTGTTTTCCTTCAAAATAAATTGTCACAACTGGATTAAAGAAATTTTCAACCATGCTTCTTCTATGTAATATCAGATCCTATCCAAGTTAAGACTGTTAGATTAATCTCCAAGTTCTTGATACAAGACTTTCGAGAAAGGCATAGCCTTAATTCCTTTAAGATACGTATGATAAAACGTTTCTATTACCACACGTGCAGAAAATGATACATCAGCCAGAAGCATCGCATAATCGACAACACGAAACGTTAAATATTTCACATCTTCGTACCGCTTGTAACAAGCTGGAAAAGGATCGAATCTTATGCTATTTGGATAGGTAATTAGGCTTAAGAAGAGAAATTTTAAGGAATATATACGGAACAAATGATTTTTTTTTGGAGATGTAGAAGATCATAAGTACAAATGTTTAATGGATCGAAATGCTTATTAGAAGTAAGATAAGTGAGCCACAAGAAATGAAGACTCAATCATGGGTATGTAGTGAAAATCATGAAGAAAATGCGATTTCATTCGTCGTTTATGTTCGATGAAACTAATTCCAGCAACCAGAAAGATCCATCTAATAGTTGGCCAGAAAGAGCCACAGGTTGGAGAGATATCGGAGAAAAGAACGCGTGATAGCACCATTACCCTCACCATCCCTGCTACGGGAGGAAGGAACCAAATTTTTTTTTTCTTTAAGGAGTTATCGCGAGAGAACCGATATGGAATCCTACGAGGTGGAGTAAGAACAAACGTTAGCAAAAAAAAAAATGCGAAGAAATATTCTGTGATATGGCACACCCCGATTAAGCGATCCAAAAAGGAAATGGCGATAGAGTTTTGTGTACTCTAGACATGACACCTAGATCATTTTGGAAGTCATGATAAATTATTTACCACGAATCGTTCAGTCGAACAAAAGGGCACGAAGCCAGCAATAATTGAAGGAAGAAACCAATACCTCGCTATATTATTTATGTATTCAAGGATAAATATAAGTAAAATGAAGTCTATGCTTAATTATGACATAATGGATGACGACAAGCACAAAAGTATCCTAAAGCCTGTTAAAGGTAGACTACCCTAGCTAAGTGAGGGGGATTACGAGGTCAAACCCGCTAGCTTAATGGCTACAATTACGACCGATGCAACTATTAGAGAACTTAGTAGGTGACGATGAAACCTAAGTCGGGGATGGCTTCACCAGTTAGAGAAATTAATTAATCAATGGATACCTTAGAACTGCCTACTGATGAAATCGAACATAAGATGAGGGTGTCCTCACCCATAGGAGGCATTATAGATATCTCACGAACTTGCTCGAGCGTAGAATTCACTATGGGAAACCTTAAGTTAGTGGCTCACAATTTGCATGTGATGCTGATGTGGAGCGTCGACATCATATCGGGAATAGATTGGTTAGCCGAAAACTACACTACCATTTTTTGTAAGGAAAGACAGATCTCGCTGCAATACCCGGGGAAGGAACCCACAATCTTTCACGGAATCTCCATGAGGCGACGAAAGTCCATAAATTCTGCACTACAAGCAACCACTATGATAAGGAAAGGATGCCCTGCATACCTCGTTTATCTGAATGGAGAAGAGAAAAAGGACCGAAAGATAGAGAATGTAGCAGTGATACGAGAAGTTCCGGATGTCCTTCCTGACGCATTACCAGGATTTGCCGCCAGACAGGCAATTGGAATTCACAATTGATATCGAACCAGGATCGGCTCCAGTATCAAAGGCACCATACAGAATGGCGCCTAAAGAGTTAGAATAACTCAAGATACAGTTACAGGAACTACTAGACTTGGGCTTCATCCGACCCAGTGTGTCACCATGGGGCGCACTAGTGCTCTTCATTAAGAGAAGAAATACGAGGAACATCTGAGAATCACCTTAGAGACGTTGAGAGCCGAGAAACTCTATGCTAAGCTTAGAAAATGTGAGTTCTGGCTTAACGAGGTGAATTTCGCTAGACACATAGTAACGGCAGAAGGGATCCGAGTGGAACCTGCAAAGGTGGAAGCAGTACAACGTTGGCAGTCACCAACAACACCTAATGAGATTCGAAGTTTCTTAGGTTTGGCTGGATATTACCGAAGGTTTATTGAAGGACTTTCTAAAATAGCCAGACCAATGACTCAACAGCTCAAGAAAAGAGCTAAGGTCAATTGGACACCGGAGTATGAGGCAAGCTTTCAACTGTTAAAAGAAAAGTTGACCACCGCACCAGTCCTAGCCGTGCCAGCACCAGGAGCAGGTTATGTGGTGTACACCGATGCATCAAAGATCGGACTCGGATGCGTATTAATGCAAAATGGCAAGGTGATTGCGTACGCATCACGCCAACTCAGGCCGCACGAGTTAAACTACCCAACTCATGATCTGGAACTAGCGGCAGTGGTACATGCCTTGAAGATTTGGGGACATCACCTCTACGGAGTTCGATGTGAGATCTTCACGGACCACAAGAGCCTTAAGTACTTCTTCGAGCAGAAGGATTTGAACATGCGGCAACGCAGATGGCTCGAATTAGTCAAGGATTATAACTGTGGTATAAATTACCACCCAGGCAAGGCGAATGTAGTGGCAGATGCCTTGAGCAGGAAGACTACACCCCAAGTGGCCACTCTCCTCACACAAAATGAGGAGCTTATACGGGAATTTGCTAAGATGCGACTGGAAGTAGTGAGAGCACCGGAGACGGTGGAAAGTGGGATCGCCACCTTTGTGATTGAACCAGACTTAAGGGACAGGAGGCTCAAAGGAGTGACGAAGCATTGGAGAAGATTCGTCTTAAAGCGAGGACGGGAAACGAAGAGAGTTACCGCGAGGAGGTGGGTAACGCCATCACTTTTGAAGGAAGATTGTGTGTGCCCAATGACGAGGCACTCAGAAATGAGATCATGAGTGGAGCGCATGAGACACCCTACACTGCCCACCTAGGAGGTACGAAAATGTAATAAGATATGAAGAAACAGTTTGGGATGGCGTGAAGAGGAGTATAGCGTCGTTTGTAGAAAGGTGCCTAGCATGTCAACAAGTGAAGGCTCTACATTAACGACCCTATGGGAAATTGCAACCCCTAGAAATCCCCGAGTGGAAATGGGATCACATTGCGATGGACTTCGTGACAGGATTGCCAAGGTCTGGGTGATTATAGATCGCCTCACAAAAGCGCTCACTTTATACCAATTCGTAACACTTACGGATCAGACAAGTTAGCTCAGATCTATGTACAAGAGATCATACGCCTACATGGAATACTAGTGACGATCACTTCAGACCATTATTCAAAGTTCACTTCTAGATTTTGGATAAGCCTACAGGAAGAGCTAGGCACTAGATTGAATTTTAGCACTGCATTCCATCCACGATGGGCAGTCTGAAAAAAAAAAAAAAAAAAAGAAAAAAAAAGATCCAGACCTTGGAAGATATGCTGGGAGCCGTAGTGCTCGACCGTGGAGGAAACTGGGAACCAGTACTACCACTTATAGAGTTTGCTTACAACAACATACAACTATAAACATGACCCCATATGAAGCATTGTATGGAAAGAAATGTATCAGTGAGAGAAAGATGCTCGGACCAGATTAGTCTTACGCAGATGTTCGCAGAACCGACCTACAGTTCAAGGCTAGAGGGAAAGTTTTTCCTGAAAGTATCCCCGAAAAAAAAAAAAAAAAAAAAAAAAAACGAGGTTACTATAAATCCGAAAGTGCAAGAGCTGGAAAATAAATATTAGCGAAAGAAATGCCATGGTCATGAGGGATCTATTCGGGTTTTGAAGGATAAGACGAAGGAGCATAATTTTAAAATGACGTAAGCAAATTTCGGGATGAAATTTTTGTTAAGGAGGGTAGAATGTAATACCCGCTTCTTTAATTATCCCGATACGTTAATGCTTAACGACGAACTAGAGTTTTTTTTTTTTTTCGTTCCCTTGATTCATGATCAAATTCAAACTGCCACTTTTCGTTGTTTGTGTTTAATGGAGTGGTTCGCAAAGAGATAAAAGCTAAAGTAAGAATTTAGTGAACACAACGACGTCAACAATATGTAAATGAAAGAAGGACAAGAAGTCTTTTCCCAGGTATAAAGAAATTCAAATAGCATTACATAGATAATAAAATGAACAACTAACCAAAAAAAATGTACATGGAACAAAGGTTTCAAATAAATAAAACAAAGAAGAGAAAGGAGAAATCTTGATGCACTTCGGGCCTCTTCTCCAGGCCCGAACCGCGGCCCGCATTAGATCAGCCCGTCGGGCCCAGGGCAGCAAGCCATTTCTGGACAGCAACGTGGCAGCCAAGCTTCTCCCTCACCTGCAAGATAAAACAAGTTTTAGCTACCAAAGAACAAGAGGAACTAATGAAGCTCTTAATAGAGGAAAGGAAACAACATCTCTTTAACTATGGAGGACTAAGGACTTACCCAAAAGAGGCAAGTCAAAGCTGCCATTCTTGCTCCTCCAAAACAGCCCCTGCACACCAGCTTTCCTAGTCACACAATCAACCAAAATCAGTTTTGAGGGGACTTGTAATCTCTAACTAAAGACCAAATTGCATTTAGTGTAGAGTACTTCTATATCACAAAAGTAAGATAGGTTTCAACATGAGGACAAGGGGAGGATCAGCTTTCAATTAATTCTCCTAAGGTACAAAATCAGCTTATAAAACCCTCCCTCCTCAACCCCACCGTTGGACTCCCTCCAACACTCTTTGAAATTTCAGCAAGTTTTGAAAGCAATTGGGAGAAACTTGGAGTGGAGTTGCCGCATGGTTTTTTTTTTTTTCCAGCAACCCATACCTCTCGAGCCTTGAAGAGGAAGGGGCGAGTCTAGAGTCTAGAACCAGAAAACTTGAAGAGACAACAACTACTTCAAGAAGGAAATCTCCACTCCGTTCCAAGTCCAACTCATATTGCCATGTCATCATGTAGCAAATAGAGCACAAGCATGTAAGGAATATCCCCACTCCACAATCACAGCATACCAGGTGAAACCATGACAACAGCCACTAATTCTCACAAGGAAAACCATATGCTTAAATTATGGGTAAGAGGTAATGAAGAACGGCTAAACGAGAATTTAAGCATGCTTCCTTTTAGTTTTTAACTTGAGACAGAAAACTTAGCTCTTTTCATGCTTTAGATAACATAAAGTAGATTCCCACATCTTAACTTTCACGCTTAGACGAAAAGGAAAATAAGATAAAGGGGGGTAGGGACTTAGCTGCTGCCTGTTGACCGCCGAGACCGACGGCGACGGCGTTGAAGGAGATGCAGTAGCGCGAAGCGGCGGCGCCTCGAGCCTCGCCGAGCAGCAGCAGAGGCAGAAGCCTCGCGAAGGGACGAGGGGCTCTGCTGGACTCCGGCGGTGGTGTGTGAACGCCGGAAGGGAGCAGTCGCCGAGAGGGAGAAGGATTCACAGAGGCGATGCCTTCCCTCTTCTTCCGACTGCGCAGCAACGCGGAGGAGCTGGTTCTGTGACCAGCGGCGGCAGCACCGCGGAGGAGCTGGAGTGATGGCTCCGAAGCCGCTGCTCTTCCTCTGCGATCGATCCCCTTTTCGATTTGGGGATTTTTGTGTTTTAGGGATTTTGAAGTGAATGGGGAAGGAGTTGACCGAAGGAGATGAGAAGAAGTTGGGCCAATTCTCTTAATTTAATATTTGGGCCACTATTATTTGTGTTTTGGGCCTCTTTCAACCAAAAGCATGGGTTAAAGTTTTAAATGGGAAGATGGGCTAGTGAATTAATTATTAAGTCTGGGCCACCAACTAAAATAAAAGTATAGGCTAAGAATTTAATTAAATCATGGGCTCTCCTATGATGTTGATTAAATAATTAATGGTTCGCTAATTATTTTCACGAAGATAAGTCTAATGTTCCGAACCTTAGTTTAAGCGCTCGAATAATTAATTTTAAGAATTTATGCGCTAACGATGAGTAGACCTCGAGCTTATTTTAGTGCTTAAATAAATGGCAAAGGAGGTAACATCCTCTAGTTAAGCGAATAATTTTCCCATTAAATTAAATCTACTGATTTAATTAATGTTCAAGAAATTCTAGAAACTTTTTCTAGAAAAATAAGAAAAAAGAATAAAAGAGCACTCACTTAGGATGCATTCACGTTTAATTTTCTTGACTTCTTAAAGTCTAATTAAGTATCATTTATTTCCTAAAGGGATGTCTTCGAACGTCATCTAAGACCAAGTTAAGGAAATTTCGGAAGGAGCTTTAGCTTTTGAGGTGGGCATTCTTTCAAAACGTGATTTCAGTATGAAAATGTGAATCTTTGCTCAAGTATGTTGTCATGCCATATTTTGTTTATGATTACCTATCTGCTTGGCTATGCCAATTTAAGTTAAATCGAATTCGGGTCCCAGTAGGGCCGCAAACCCTACTCGGACTAGTGTACACATAAGGGTACCGTGAGCTAACAAAGGAGTTGGCCGGTCCAGTGACCGTCGTGGAATGTGGCCACATTCCCGGTTCACATCAGTTTCAGATATGGTATATCTATGTTACGTGATTGCGCAATCAAATGAAAAGAAAAGTATTTAGTGACTCGGGTCTTTTAAGTAAAACCCCGTGATCACTCAACTGTGGCATTGACAAAATAAAGATAGAACTGTTTTTGGCAATGTGCTCACTGAGTATATCAAATACTCAGCCCTGCATGTTATTTTCAAATGTGCAGGTTGAACGTGGACGAGCAGGCGAAGGTGTTGGGAACGGTCCTTAAATAAGTTGATAGGTAGCCCAAGGTAGTATGTCCCCATACATACTACTTTGTCTTGGACTTTTCCGCTGCATTAGGATTTTGTACTAGGAATTTATGAACCTAGACCGCACTCTGACTTTATATTGGCCTTGTTTCACATTCGCCTATGAGACTAATGTCCTATGTTCGACTTATCAATCATGTTTATCCCGTTTCATTATTTCTAAAGTGTTATTTAGTCACGTATAGATGCAGTCACTACCACTAGGGAGAATGTGGTCGTGACAATAATATCATTCTTCTATTGTAGATAGGATCCAAAAGAAAAAGTAACACGATAAGAAGCAAAAATAAATTAAATAATCAAACTAAAAACATAAAACAATATGAAAGGAAACTAACCTGTTAAGCTCATGAATTCATCTGCAATAAATGACAAAGGAAAACACAATAGATGAACAATAAACAGAAAGATAGTTTAGACTTTAGAGAGAGGAAAATTAAGCGAACCTTTCAACAATAAACAGATAAATGGTTTAAACAGAAGAAAGTTGAGCAAATATTTTGTGAACATATACCAAAAAAAAAAGATCATTAGATCAACAATAAATAGAATGATATTTTAGAGAAGAAAGCTAACCTCTTATGGCAATAAATTGACCTGCAATATCTGCAAAAATAAAAACATTCACCATAACAATAAAAACACCGAAGATTTAGAGAGGAGAAAAGAAACTTCAAATAACAATTTAATAAAAAAAAGTAGTTTTTATTTAAATAATAATATCTATTTTAAAAGGATATTTCCCTAAATACCCCCCAAAACTCTACTTATTTCCCAACATATCCCTAAAACTCTCCTTTTATATATTTACTAGTATCTCTCCCGTGCTATGCACGACATAATGCAATTTTTCTAAACATACATATTATACGTATATAATAATAATAATGCATAGTAAAAGATTATTTATTCGAATTTATACATAGTATTGATTGAAATTTGTTGAATATCTAATATAAAAACTGCAAATCTAGAAAATGTAATGAAGTAATAACCGTGCAAATAGCAAAAGGAACCAAAAATATCAAGTTTGGTGAGCAAGGTTTGTAATGATTATAAGGGAGTATCAATCTTTCTCCCTTTGTTAAGAACAAAATATCAAATTTTAGTTTTGTTGCTATTCAAAAATACAAAAAAATGTACTCATATTACAACAAAATTTACGATGAGTCAGACGAATACCAACTCACGAAGCGTGTCAATTTGCTGTTTGAAAGTAACGAAAAATAAATAAAAATAAAAGTGTATCAATAATAAGTTACTAAATGTCATATTTATAGTCTAGAAAATAACTAAGCTCTTCAAAAACCTTCAACGTTCTCAATAAAAAAAAATACTTAATTAGCCAATTAGTTCAGTACCCAATTAACTAAAAGAATAAATCTAATCAGTTAAAGACTTTGACTAATCATAATAATAATTCGAATATCGAAAAAGCCTAAACCTTCTGTAACAGCCCGCCTCCCAAGGGTATAATAAATACGGCGACTGCTACGGACTTAAAAGAAATAAACATAGGCTAGGGATTCATTTAAAGAGATTTGACTAAAGTATTTAAAGGAACTATCAAAGCAATAAGTCAACGGTTTAACCTCGAGGCTTCAATAAGTAAAAGAAAGGTACCATAAACTACGATCAAATATCTCAAGAGTTTGACATAATTTCCAAGAAAACCACAAGAAGTCTAAAGCTTCTAAACCGAAAGGAATAAGTGCAAAATATCCAGATAAGTGCATCAAAAATTCAGCGGAAACGACCAAGAGAAAGTGCAGCTATGTATGAAGACACAACTACGCTCGAAGTTCAAAACATCCATCTTAATTAATTAATATGCTCAACACCGCCACCGCTCGTCGTCGTTCAACCTGCACATAAGGAAAACATATGCAGGGCTGAGTATTTTGAAATACTCAGTGAACTCGTTGCCAAAACATTTTATAAGTTATGTCACCCTTACCATAGTGAACTCGAGGTTTTACAATTATCAAAATAAATATTCAACGAGTATCACAAAAATATTTCCATAGATTGGCCAGTCAAACAACTCCCCACTTTTCTCATCAATTTCCACAATCACAACAGTTCCATGGTGCGACGAAAGTGTGGCCACACTTTTCGCCCACGAGACTGGCCGACTAGCAAGGACGGCTCCCGATCCCACCGTGTACACAGCCTGGTAGGGTTTGCGGCCCTACTCAGACCCGAATTCGTTTAAACATATCCATAGCCCTATAGCCCAATGGAGCGAACTCTCAAACTGGGCATCAGGCGCACAATATCACAACAAAACAGACATAGGCATGGTATAACAGTTAAACCACCCTTATCTCTCCACATTCATATATTTGCACATAAAAGAGTTTAAGAGTAAAACTCACCTCGACTGCTTAGATTTCAAGTATGTTCTTTTCCTTTGTTATCCTGCTTCGGAACTGAGGTTTCACCTTCTAATCACATAGGCACATATCATGAATCAGATTCAACACAAACTCCTTACTCATGCATGTCTCAACGCTTTCCCTTTCCCATCGGTTTGTCTTAATATCACCAATCAAAATCATGTTCATCATATAAATCTCATTCGCATCTTAACTCTAGATCTATCATCAACATATGTCACACATGAGTGTTTTGCCAACGCACGCCCACAAACACACACACACGACGCACACACACACACACACGATTTCACACATACACACATGCATACGTTTTCTATGTCCTTCATACCCCACTCTCACTCAATCCAGATGCATGAGGGTTCAAGAATACCGATTAATCGGCTAGAAAGAAGATGATTAATATTAGAATACCTTTTTGAGAAAACGAACGGTAGAAATCAAAGTATTAGCCTTAGTTCTTCAAGATTCTTGGATTAAACTTCAATTCTTCTCCAAAAATGTCGAAATATTGGAGAATAGAAGAAGAAAAATTGAGAGAGTGAGAGAAGAGAGGGAGGCGTGTACTTTGGGGTGGGGGGCGAAATTTTTGATGGCTAGGGTTAGGAGTTTCTCTTATTTATAGAGTTAAATAGAATCTCTAGGTAAATAAAATGGAATATTTGGGAAGATTTGATTCTACACAATTAAATAAAATATTGTGGAGTAGGGAAGAAGAAATAAAAAGAACTAGGATTTCAAGGCATGGAGATTTCAAAAATTATGGCCCTTATTTAGTCGAGATTTCGTTTGGTATATTTTACGGAGTAGAATAAAATATCACGGAGCAAAATAAAAATAAAAATCCTCCTATTGAAGAAAGGAAAATAGGCGTGTTCTATGCCTTTTAAATAAGGCATGGATTTTTAATATTAACTAAAATAAGATATGACAAGATCTCTTGAGGTATGGAAAGCTTTGGTAGAATATTTAAATTCTAGGTATGGAAGGAAATCAAATAAGGGATCAATTAAACAATAAAATAATTCTTCCTTCCCAAACATAGGTGATTTTCGAAAATCACCTTAAAAACAATATGGTTCGATTTTTCTCATTAAGAAATATGGAATAATTGGGTTTTGGATTTAATTTGGATAAATATCCCAAGAATTAAATTAAATCCAGAAAAATAGAATTCTTTCTCCAAAAGTCGAGGGGTTCGAAAATTTCAACAAGGAAAAAAAGGGGTTATAGTATTTATGGAAATTTCCTAATAATCTCACTCACCCTTAAACAAATAATTCACCTCATAATTTAATTAATCGCATGCCACATCATATAATCAACAAGTTTGACTTTTCAAACTTCCAACGTAAAACCCTAGACTCGACTCGGTCAAAGAAACTCATGCAATAAATTCATTCCTCAATTAATTCTCGTCTCCCACGTCATCAATAGAATTCTAGGGCTCTAAAATTAGGGTTCGAAATTCCGGGATGTTACACCTTCTTTCTTCCTTCTTCCATCATCCTTGTAAACTCCATAAAAAGATACAACTTCAAATCTTAAATTTGTAAACCCTCTACTACCGTGCAAAAAATATAGATACTCGTCAACCAACTAACCGAGCAACTATAGACAACTCGAATATGACTGCCCTAATGGTGAAATCACATAAAATAACACAAAAAAACCCTTAGATCTATGGCTCCATCGCTGCCACATATATGAAATAGTCGATTGCCATCTACATCGATGTGTCCTCCGCACCAATAAGGTCTGTGAGGCTCATGTTGATATTCTTCCTGTAATTTCTTCGGACACCAACAATGTCAAAAAAAAATTGCAAATATAAATAGCAATGAAAGAACATGTATTTATAGAAAACTAAAAGTTAACATTTCATGTTCCACAATTCATAAACAAAAGACCTTTTAGTTTCCACCATCTTCAACATAATTATAATATTTACATATGAAACGTTTACTAAAATTTAATATTTGTAGGTGAAATGCTTATAGAAGAAATGCTAATTAAAGGTCACGTACGGTGGTTTTTGGAACGTGGAAAGCAAAACGCTTAGAATATACGCCACCAATTTAAATCATGGACTATTAATAAAAAGCTAATTTAATTAATAAATAACTTTTTTATTAACCTGACATTGAAAATAAAGTTTAATGCCATTTGTTACAAATTATATCAATAATAAATGTCTATTCTTTTTACATTTCAAATCATAAACTATTTATAAAAATTAATTTTAAATAATAAATAAATATATTATTCGAATGGCAATCATGTAAATATCACCGAGCTTCATTCCATTACAATATAGTGATCATATACACTAAAAACCAAAACCTTGAAACCTAAATTCTAAACTCTTGACTTTAAAATATACTCATCATGACCAACAAATGAGCCAAATATCAATAAAATTCTCCGTCCGCCCTGGTTCAATTTTACTTTGTTGATTATTTTGGGAGGTTTTAGATTAGTATTCGATATCTTACACTGCGTTGGCCTACTTGATAACCCTTACTGATAGTAGAGATTTTTTTTTTTACCTTAATCTTGGCTGTAAATTTGTTTATATACTCATATCAAGAAAGAGTGGTTTTAATTAAAAAAACATGATGACATTCTTTTTCTTTCCTAAACTCCAATTTTATATAACTCATAAAAATCTATATGAATATCATTGTAAATATTGAAATTTATAAAATAATTTAGGTTCATGTATTTGATTGGATTAAAAAAAATAATTATTGTTATTATTATTGTGCATTAAATTAACGTTACCACATATTTAAACATTGGAATTCTGTACATAATATAATAAAACATAAAATGCACTAACTGCGCTACAACTCATTTGTAGCATCTGTTTTTTCTTTAAAATATGCAAAATCTATAAATGACTATTATCAATAACATGATAATTATTTAAATTAATTTTTAACTGAAAATTTAAAATCACTATTTGATTTAAGAGTAATGAATTCTAATGTCATTGATAATTAATTAAACGAAACGGTGAGGAAACACAATTCATCTCTGATAAGAGAAAGAGACAGTGTCGTCCTTCAGCTCAGCAGTCTCAACGGCGCTACACCTCTCTTCGCCACCGAGCTCGTTCCCCCGTTTTTCTAGTGCTGTGGCGAGAAAGCGCCATGGATTATCCTCCAAGCCTACAGCCGTTGCTTCCATTAGGATCTGCAACGATCACGCCGCAGTCAAAGAGCTTCTTCGCGGAGAGGGACGCTTTATCCCTATTAACTTGACCAACTTCAAACGTGAAATTGAGATCATCATCTCCTGCATTCACCACGGCTTTCCGTGTGCTCGACTTTTCCACGCATTGAAATGACACCACCGCATGAGTCGTCGATGAATATTGGAATTTCGACGAATGAGGCTGTTTTGGGAAGATATATATAGAGATTTTGCTTGAACGTTCGGATTTTTGTCATTAATATACAAATCATGCATTGTTCGTAAACGTTTGGGATGAGGAATATTAAGAGTTGTATATAAAGTGGTTTGGGATGAGTATTGTTCACAACAATGATGAGAATTTATGTTTTTCAATTAATATGAAATCATGGATAGAATGTATCGTCACAACAAACAGCGAGAAAGAAAATTTGATTATTGACATAAATGGTGAAACTGCCGGCTACCCCTTGAATTACATTCATATAGACCTAAAATGTAGAAATTCATTAAAAAAACAGTTTTAATCAAATTGTATTTTTTCAGCTAAAATGACATTTGTGTAAATATCCCCAAAACTCCCCTTTTATATATGTATAGATTATATAGATATATCGATATTGACCAACAATTTATTTGTACAAACGGGAAAAGTGGTTATGCCATAGTATTTTCCGTCTCGAAATGCACCATTAAGCTCTCTGGAGAGTCTAACTGTCCAACCAGTTAAACACTGAATCTGAAAGGAAGTAAATCAGGCTAATATGTTTATTATAGTATATGATTTCTTTTTTCATGATATTTTCTTGGGGAAATATTTCCTAGTGTCACTAGAATTACAATGACCCTCAATTTTGCCTATATATAAGCTGATCTCTTATTGTAAATTGAGGCCGGAATTATTTAGTGAAATTTAGGTTTTGGCATCACAAGCATGTACTGATTAAACTATTCTTGTGTTCATAATGAAAATGTTTTATTAAGATGAATATATTACAAAAGAATATTTGATCCTAACTAGGCTAACAAAAGAACGCTAAAAATGCTGATAAATTAGTTCATGTATACAAACAAGACAGTATTAATTATTTACATCGTCCGTTGTGGGATTTGATTAGATTTCGTTAGATGATCTTTGCTTCGAAATCGATATGTAAGAGATAACAATTCAGAAGAAATTGTTATTTGATAAAAGAGTCGTCCATCTTAATAATCATGATGTCGTCAATGGTCAACCGTCAATGTATGTTTAATCACTAACAAAAAAGAAGCCAGCGATATATTTTAATGCTATTAAAGACATTAATTTGTGTAAAGTGTACTTATTATTGACATCTCAATTAAAATTGTGGAACACAAATATAAGTGTTCAAAAAAAATTATAGTACTTAAAAGATTAAGATAATTTATCCTTAATTTAGAGATGTTTTTTTTTGTCAACCTAAATTATAATTATTTAAAAAAAAATTCAAACAATAGTAATGGCTAATTGCTTTTCAGTTATTGTGTCGACAATTTTTTTTAGCTAAATGTATTCTACTATTATAAAAATCAAATAATAACTAACGTACACTAATATCAAATTAATTATTACAAATTATTTTTGTTCGCTCAATGATGAGATCCTATCCAGCTAGCCTGCTTATGGTTATGTTTTATATTGATAAACATTGTATTGCAGATATTCACAATTGCAATATATTATTGAATAAACTTTGGTATCATGCGATAACTGCAAATTATACATGAGATAGAGCTGCACATAGAGTAAAAAAGATAAAGATTTTTTTATTTCTTTCTAGCTTCATCTTAATTTTATCAAATAAATAAATAATTATGAGTTTAAAGGCCTAATAGTCTATAATTTTTATTATACTTTATTACTCTCGTATCTAAATATTTGAAACCAGCAATTAAAGGTCTAGAGTTAATAATGTTACTAAGGCGGAAAAGTAAAAAAAATTGCATTAAGCTCAGTGTTGATACTGTAATAATAAATGGATGTTGACATTCACAATTTTTATCTTTACAAGTGATCATATAGAAATTCAGTTTCATAGATAACATTTATATACTCCATTTACTAACATAGATATAAATATTAAGCTTCAAATTATTTATATCGAAATAGGGTTATTCAGCTTCATTATCGACATTTTACAACTCCTGTCTAAGTCAATATCAACTACTCATATTTGCGTTTAAACATAGACAACTATCACAAAATTTTTAATACATAAACCAATTTCAAACAAACACCTTTTTTTTTTCTTATAAACATTGCTTTATTTCTAACTATTAGAATAAGAATTAGTTTAGGATTTATTAGTTGTTATTTTGTGCCTATATATAAGGCTTTCCATTGTACTTTGTATTAACTCTTCCAAAATGTAGTCAATAAAGATATTTTCTCCCTCTCTCTTCTTTCTCCCGTAAATGACGGTTTCTGCAATTCTCCATCCTCCTTTAATGGAGGTTTCTCCGTTCCTATTCAATTCTCTATATTTTACATGGTATCAGTGACACAAGCTTCCACAATCTCTCTCTGATTTCTCTCATATCTCGATCTTCTCTGATCGATCTTCTCCTATCGCGATGCACAATCGCAATCGAGCCTTATCTCCCGATCTATCTCCTTTTTTGATCATGATGAACAATCGTGGTGACTTGTTGCCGCAGAGTTCTCCGATCGACTGACCGCCGGCGAAAAAGTGTTTGTTCTTCTCTCAGTTTTTCAGTTTCCTCTCATCAATCTCTGTTTTTCATTTCATTTTTGAATCGGTTGATTTGAATCTCACCGATCTGATTTTTTTTTTCTCATTGAAATTTCTCTCTGATTTCACTCTGTTCTCACCGATCTAAATCGGTTCTCTCTGTTTTCACCGATAGAAATCGGTTTTCTCTTTACTCACAGATTGAAATAGGATTCTATGAATCTGAAATATCAATTCTGTTTCTCAATCTCAATCACCGATCAAAATCTGTTTTCTCTGTTCTCACAGGTTGAAATAGGATTCAATGAATTTGAAATCTCAATTCTGTTTCTCAATCTCATGAATCTCTATAAATCTCTCGAAATCTCTTTTCGATTTCTCTACAAATCTCCTTCTCCAATTTTTTTTTTTTTTTTGGTTTCTCTGATCGAGATGTTCAAAATCTGGAAAATAGTCTATGATCTAGCATGTTGTTTGGCTTTTGTTTCAATTGGAGGTACAGTAATGCAGTCAATAAAGATATTTTCTCCCTCTCTCTTCTTTCTCTCGTAAATGACGGTTTCTGCAATTCTCCATCCTCCTTTAATGGAGGTTTCTCCATTCCTATTCAATTCTCTATATTTTACATGGTATCAGAGCGGGCCCAAGTCGATGATGGCTTTCTCTTTATCTCTTATCTACCTCACGAGTGGAAGACCGATGTCCTTTCCGGCCCACATCGATGATGGTTCTCTCTTATCTCTTGCATTGCCTACCCACGTGATGGAAGACCTAACTGCAAGACAAGTTTCCTTTGTGATGGAAGTGAATAACAACTCAAGTCTATGTGCTACTGAAATTTGGGGTGGAGCTTGATTCAAACTTTTTCAGCATTTCCTGACTCCTCTCTTATATCAGCAAGAATTAGTTTAGGATTTATTAGTTGTTATTTTGTGATTTGATGCTTGTTGTCAAGATGGTAGCAATTGTTGTGCTTCCATCTTGAGGGAGGCTATTAGAATAAGAATTAGTTTAGGATTTATTAGTTGTTATTTTGTGCCTATATATAAGGCTTTCCATTGTACCTTGCATTAACTCTTCCAAAATGTAGTCAATAAAGATATTTTCTCCCTCTCTCTTCTTTCTCCCGTAAATGACGGTTTCTGCAATTCTCCATCCTCCTTTAATGGAGGTTTCTCCATTCCTATTCAATTCTCTATATTTTACACTAACTAATACTACTCCCTTTGTAAAATTTCAAACAAGTGATTCATAAAATTTCTTTTTGGAACTTTTCGTGGTAAATGAGTCATTTGTTGTTTAATTAGTCTCTTTTTACTTTTTTTTAATTTAATTGTTATTATTATTTATTTATTAATTCTCTATTTAACTACCGAGACTCTAATTTCTTAAATCAAGTGCCAAAAATATTTTTTTAAGGGAACGAATGGAGTAGACTTATGAGTTCCTAATTTTCCTAATTGATTAAATATAATAATAATAATATCTAAAAGTCGCAGTTTACAGAGTCATTTAATAATTTATTAAAGGAAAATGCTACGTGGCCACATTATGGCCAGCCATAAACTGGTTTTATAGAAAAAAAACCGGTTTATTTAAAATTTCCGGTTTAGTTAGTAATTGATTTTACTTTTATATCCTTTTCATATTTGGAGGTGAAATTGGCGCTATTTGGAGCCATGACATTTGGAGCCATGACATTTTGGAGCCATGACATTTTGCGTCGTCACTCTCTCTCTCTCTTCTATTATGTTCAGCATCCTCTCTCCCCCATATCTGAGCCTTTCTCTGTCATCTGAAAAATTATTTTGATGTAGCAGCGACTTTGAAACTGAAAATATCTGGAAACCTCACCCATTTTTAGTTTCTCTCTCTCCCATATCTGGAACCCTCACCCATCTCCACAAAAATATGCAAAAAAAAAGTCCCCAATTTGCAAATCCGCGAAACTGAGATTGAAAAAGGAAATGTGCAGCAATTCTCAATCACACATTTACATTTTTTTGGATAAAATTTGAATAGGTTTAGTGGCAAAAAAGCCCCGATTTACATTTTTTAGACAAACTTTGAATCAGTGGAGAAGTTGTCAAGAAAGAGTCTACGTAATTTTGATATTTTGACTGAAATTCACAATCGATGCAGCGGCGATGGAAAAGACTCCAGTGTTGATATTTTTGTTTTTCTATAAAATTTGGATGGATTTCTTAAATGTTTTCTATGAAGGTATTTTTGATTTTCAGTAAATTTTTGTTATTATTTTTGGTTAGATTCGTTGTAAGATAAAGTAAAATAGATTTATATTGACATGATAAAATGTGAGAATGAGTTTATTAGTATTTGTTGCTCTACACATTGCTACTGCCCTTGGTTGATCTCCATAGTGTTCCATCAGGGTCATCCCTTCTCCCACGAATGAATAATATAAGGGACAAATTATGCAATTAAAGGTTAGAATGCAAGAGTCAGAGCATCCACTATAGGAGGACACTTTTTGGTGGACACTTTTTTTTTTGTCCATAGCCACAAAAAAAAGTTTCCGCAGCAATAGTGGACATTTTTGTTAGCCACATTTCACTTTATTTTTATTCTTTGTATATTTTAATTCAATTAAAATTAAAGTTATTAGACTAAAAATAATTAGAAAACGAGATAATAATAAAATTAAAAAGTGCGATGAGACCAAATATTCTTTGTATTAATGGATACCGGAAAATTATACAACGAACATTTTATAGAATAAGGATAGTATCCGTATCCCGATTCTTCCGTGCCGGGTGAATCTTCGTCTCTCCCGTGCATTTGGTATAAAATTCTGTAGAGTGAAATTGGAGGTGGAGTGAAAATGGGTGTGGAGTGAAAAACAAATTGGTGGGGTATTTATTAAAATAAGCCAAAAAAATAATTAAAAAATCGAAATTTATAAAAAAAAAAAAAAAAAAAATAGGAACCGGCGACCGCCGCGGCGGTTTCGCCGTGCAATAGATAGGCGCGGCGGCCGCCGCGCTTCTCTCTCCTCCAGCTCGTCCTCGCCGCATTCGGGGCGATTGCCCTTCCGCCCCACCAAATCCGTCCGCCTCCGGGGCGGACGCATCCACCGCAATAGGCCGCCGCGGCTTAGCCGCGATCGGGGCGGCCGGCGCGCCGCCCCTATAGTGGATGCTCTTATATTTCTAATTGAATGGACAAAAAAATGAACGAAAAAGAAGGAGCAGGAATTTAAATGTACATGTCTTACATCTAGTGGAAGCAGCATGCTTGTATTGATAAATGGACCGATAAATGGACCGATAAATGAACGAAAAAGGAGTGAGAATTTAAATGTAGATGTTGTAGACAATTAATTGAAATCTTGCAATTAAAGAAGCATCCTATCGATCATCCACAATTTTAAGTAAATAAAATCAGTAACTCCATCGCAAATTTTAACAATAAAATCTGATTCTCAGTTGATTTGTTTAATTGAATTTAAATTCACCTTAATTGTCCAATTAATCTAAAAATGAATGCAAAATGTAATAGATTAAATTGATAATTTGATTCACATGTTTGTTGACTAAAAGTAAAGTTGCCATAAAAAATTACTCCAAAGAAAATGAATCCCGAACGTTCGGGTTTAGAAAATGTCAAAATATTTCAATTTTATATTTAAATTTAGTTTATTTATATTTAATTTTATTTGGATTTTATATCTAATTTTATTTATTTCAACTAAATTAAGAAAAATGTGGAATACAACGTAATATTAATTAAAAATAGATATAAGAATAACTAAGCAACAAATAATCCCTGAATAAATAAAGTTTAATCTAAAAATCTAGTCAAAATTTAAAAATATCGAATCCGATTATCTAATTTAATACTATTATATTAATTTGGTGTTTGATTCAATTGAGTTATTAAATTAAACAATATAATTGGAAGTTATATTCACATGAACAATTCAGTTGAACTTATAATGGATTGAACAATTAATAGTGCATAGATTTACTTGAATTTTAAAATCACATTTATTGTTCAATTATATCTAAACATGCTATATAAAAAAATAATCGATTAAATTGATACACTTGACTACTTGAGAGTTTACTAATACGCCACTACTTAATTCAATTGAATCTTAGATCAAATTGAACAATTCGATTGTTTAAATTTACCAGATTAAAAGATGTTACTAAATAATTCAATTGAATCTAGAATCAATTGAACAATTCAGTAGTGCTTATATTCACTTGGATTCTTCGTTTGAATTTGAAATTCACCTTTGGCCAATTGCATCTAAACATAGTACTACTCCATACAGAAGGTAATCAATTAAAATAATACACTTTAGATTTTTTACATATACTACTCAGTTCATTTGAATTTAAAATTTACCTTTATTGCCCAATTACATCTAAACATAATATATAAAAGGTATTTAATTGATACACTGATACTACTCAATTCAATTGAATCTCAAACCAAATCGAACAATTCAACTATTTAAGATTCAATCGCATAAGATGTGTCTAAATAATTTAACTGAACTTAAAAACCAATTGAACAATTAAATAGTGCTTAGATTCAATTGAATTGTTCATATAAATCTAAAATTCACCTTTATTGCATAATTACATCTAAACATAGTATATAAAAGGTAATCGATTAAATTGATTCACTTATATTTTTTTTTCTGTTACTACTCGATTTAATTGAATCTTAGATTAAATCGAACAATTCTACTGTTTAGATTCACTTTATTATAACATGTAACTAAATAATTCATTGAAAAATTCAATTGTGCTTAGATCCACTTGAATTATTCATTTGAACCTAAAACTAACCTTCATTGTCCAATCACATCTAAACATAGTATAGTATATAAAGGTAATCGAATTAATTGAATTACTGATACTACTCAATTTAATTGAATCTTAGATAAAATCGAACAATTCTATTGTTTAGATTCACTCGACTGTAAGATGTAATTAAATAATTCAAATGAACTTAGAATCCATTGAACAATTCAATAGTGCTTAGATTCACTTGAATTGTTCACTTGAATCTAAAATTCACCTTGCCCAATTACATCTAAACGTAGTACTGTAGTATATAAAAGGTAGTAATCCTTTAAATTGATACACTTGAGATTTTTATTGGTACTATTCAATTATCAAATTGAACAATTCCACTATTTAAAAATTCACTCGATTATAAGAAGTACTCCCTCCGTCCCAGATAATTCGTTCCAGTTTTCCATTTCGGTCCGTCCCATATAATTTGTCCCATTTCACTTTTACCATTTTTAGTAGTGGACCTCATATTCCACTAACTCATTCATACTCACATTTTATTATAAAACTAATACTCTCTCCGTCCCACTTTAGGAGTCACGGTTTACCATTTTTAGGTGTCCACTTTAGGAGTCCCGGTTGGAATATTCCATAAATGGTATTAGGCTCCACATTCCACTAACCTTTTTTCACTCACATTTTATTATAAAACTAATATAAAAAAGTAGGACCCACATTCCACATTCTTTTTTCACCAACTTTCATTTACATATTTTAAAACCCGTGCCGAACTCAACCGGGACTCCTAAAGTGGGATGGAGGTATATAAAAGTAGGATCCACATTCCACTAACTTTTTCAACCCACTTTTCATTACAATTTTTAAAACCTGTGCCCGATCAAAATGACCCAAATTATCCTGGATGGAGGGTGTAACTATTTAGTTGTGCATTTGACTTTAAAATTCATCTAATTGTTCAACTACATTTAAAACTTATAATACAAAAAAAATAGCAGATTAATTTTCTTTAATTGAGTTACTAATACACTTATTTTTAACTTTTTATTTAAAAAATTACACTTCATGCTAACTAAGATTCGGTATTATATGTTTCAAATTTATAAATATATTTTGTTAATATATAATTTAATTTTGTAGTATAGTAAACAATATATTAATCGATTGGGCATATAAATAAAACTCAATTAATTAATGTCTGCTTTGATTCAAATTCCAATTAGAGGGCTATTAAATAGGAAGTGGAGTAGTTATTAATGCAACTTTAATTTATTGAAATTTGAAATAGTATACAGATTCCCTCCTCGTCTGAAAATTTGAGATGAGAATAAATAACTAAAAATAAGGTAAAGGATATACAAGTAATTTTAAGTCATCCACTAACTATAACTAATATTTTATTTATTAATATACACTTATATTTACTGGTTTATAAGAGCACTCCCAATGGAGTTCCCTTATTTCTCCCTTATTTCTCCCTAACTCCTGCCACATCAGCGCCACATCAGCATCACATTTTATCCCCAGTTTTTAGCCAACCCCTACAATGGTTTCTCCCTTATTTCTCCCTTATTTCTCCCTAACTCAACATTTCATTTTTACATCATCACTAATTTAATTGTTTTATTTTTATATATAATAAAGCTAGCTTATTTAATTTATAAAGATAAATCAAATAAATAGTAATAAAGTTCGTTGTATTAAACACGGGTACACATTACAACGAAGAAAATTAAAAAAAAAAAAAGTACACGAATGGAAATAAAAAATCAAAAAAAAAATTCAAAGAAAAAAAAATTCAAGGGCGGTGGGCGCGGTTTCTATTTGCCCACAATTCTTCGATGATATCGTGTTGTAGTGCTTGATGGGCCTCCTTCTGGTGTATGTCCATGAACGCCTGGAACCGTTCATGTTCGTTGTGCGGTACACCCTGGCGGGCGGACTCGGTTGAGACACCGTGACTCGATGATGCAACACTTGGGTCGTTGGTGACGTCGAGGACGCCTTCGTGTTCATCTTCGATGATCATGTTATGCATGATGATGCACGCATACATGATATCGGCAATATCCCCCTGGTAGAAAAAGCGCGTCGGACCCTTTACCAGTGCAAATCGCGATTGGAGCACCCCAAATGCCCTCTCCACATCCTTGCGCGCAGACTCTTGCGCTCGGGCAAAATACCTTCTTCTATCTCCGAGTGGGCATCTGATCGTCTTCAGAAACACGGGCCATTGCGGATAGATGCCGTCAGCCAGGTAGTACCCCATGTTATGCACATTGCCATTGGCCGTGAATTCGATGGAGGGGCCTAATCCGTTGATCCGCTCGTTGAAAAGGGGCGAGGAATTGAGAACATTTAGGTCGTTGTTCGACCCGGCTATACCAAAATAAGCATGCCAAATCCAAAGCCGTTGGTCGGCAACGGCTTCAAGAATGATGGTGGGATGCGTACCTTTGTAGCCGGTAGTAAACTGGCCTCGCCACGCGGTTGGGCAGTTCTTCCACTGCCAGTGCATACAGTCGATGCTGCCGAGCATCCCCGGAAAGCCGTGGGTCCTCCAGTGCCAATCCAGTAGGAACTGGCAGTCAGCTGCGTCCGGCGAGCGAAGGTAGTGCTCCCCAAATATCTCTCGCACGCCCTGACAGAAATTCTTCAGGCACTCGTTGCCAGTCGTCTCGCCGCATTGCAGATACTCATCGAACATGTCGGCGGACCCTCCATATGCCAACTGCCGGATGGCAACAGTGCATTTCTGTAGGGGCGATAGTCCGGGCTTCCCTGCTGCGTCTCGCTGGAGCCGGAACTCGGGGTAACGCGCGGACAACGCATTAACAATGCGCAGGAAGAGGGAGCGGCGCATTCTGAACCGGCGACGAAATACATCTGCCGGATAACGTGGTTCCTCCGCGAAATAATCGGCGAACAGCCGATCGTGCGCACCAGTGTGGTTGCGAGGGATGTATCGGCGCCGCCGGCGGATTGGCCGTTGGGGGGGTGGCTGCTGCATTCGAGCGATCTCGCTTTGTATGCAGCGGGAGATATAGTTGTTGATTGGGTTGTTGGCGAAACCCGCTACATCCCATCCGGTGGGAGCGGGAGGTACCTCTTCTTCGGAAGAAGAATGTGATATTTCCTCGTCGGACTGAGCACGAGACGATGAATCAGAACTCATTTAATAAAGATGGAGAGAAAAAAGATTGAAAATTTGTGTGAATGAAGTTTGTGGGTGATGAATGGAGGAAGAGGATGAAATATTTATAGGGGTGGGATAAAATAGCCGTTCGGCCAAAAAAAAAAAAAAAAATTTTAAAAATCGCCGATTATCGCCGAGCGTCGCCCACAGTGGCCGGCGATCGCTCGGCGATAATCCGGCGATAAATCGCCACTCGGCGAAGCAACGGTAACATTATCGCCGAATTATCGCCGACTTCGCCACAATGGCCGGCGATAATTCGGCGATAATCGGCGATTTATCGCCGAGAATTCGCCACCTCCATTGGGAGTGCTCTTAGAGCACTCCCAATGGAGTTCCCTAAAAACTCCCTTATTTCTCCCTAACTCCTGCCACATCAGCGCCACATCAGCACCAAAATTTATCCCCAGTTTTTAGCCAAGTGCTACATTGGTTTCTCCCTTATTTCTCCCTTATTTCTCCCTAACTCAACATTTCATTTTTACATCATTATTTTTTATATTATTTAATTTTCCCTACAAATGTATTTAATAAATAGACTAATAATGAACAATTCATCGTTGTATTAATCATTGGAAAATATAATACAACGAGAAAAAAAAAACTACAAATAAAAAACGCAAATAAACAAAGATTTAAAAAAAAAAAATCTAAGACGGAGGGGCCGGAGGGGCGTCGGGATCGAGCCCCAGCGTACTCTGCAGGTGTTGGATGCATTTCCAGAGGGCCGCCTTTTCTTCAGGGGTCCCGCCGCCGGTGAAGTACAGCGTGTACATCTGGGTCAGATTGGCGACATTGCTCGAATAAGTGGCTTTTTCTAAGTCGATGACGGATTCCGACGCGACTTCCGACGTTGCGCCCTTCCCCTTCCGCCTCCCCTTCGCCTTCTTCACTCCCTCCGGGCGCTCGTGCGGACCATCCCCACTCAAGTCGATGTGGGCCGCGCTCCCCTCGCTCTCCGAAACGCTAAGTCGCGAGCGCACCGATTTCCCGTGCAGCGCGTCGTGCATTCCCGTCCGGAATTTGGGGAGATCCTTCAGCTTATCGTAGATGTTCCAATACTTGAAGCCCTTCGTCGACAAGTACTGGCTACTATACATCCGGATGGCCTCATCTCGGACCATGTGCTCGTTCTGGCCACTCGTCATGTGAGTCATCAAGTTAGAATAAATACCGTTGAAGTGCCCGCAGTCCCTCATGAGGCGCTCCCAATGCCGACGGATCGCCTCGCTGCCATGGTCCTTCATTGAGGCAGTCTTGTGGCTCCTGTACTTCGCGGCAATCCGCTCCCAGAATATGATCTCAGTCTGGTAGTTGCTGCGCTCCGCGTCCTGTGACGTGTCCGCCCAGCAGTCGGCTATCAGCTCGGACTCTTGCAGAGTGTAAGTAGTCCTTACCCGCTTCGGCCTCTCATCGGAACCCGTATCAGTCGCAGCCGACGACGCCGGCGCCTTCCCCCTCCCGCTCCTAGAAGGCGGCTCGGTGGGCGTTTCTTCCACCTCGAAGTCCTCCGCGCTCAGTGTCGCGGCCTGAGATTCTTGGTCGCCTGGGGTTGATCCGGGGGTGTCGAACTGGGGCCGATACACATCGTCGGCTGGAAAGGGCATTCTGCCGGCAGAGTTGAAGTACGGAGAAAGTCTCCGCGCCGGAGGAGTCTGCAAAGGAGACGGACCCCCGTATGGAAGTTGGCCGGGAGGAGAACCCATCGCCAACAACGACTGCATCCACTGCTCGTTTGCTTCATCCGTGTTGGGAATTTGTGAACTCGACTCTTTCCCCTTACCCTTATCCTTACCCGATCGGGAACTTTTCTTCCAAAAGCTCATAATTTTGATGAAAATTGAAGATTGGGAGAAGAGATTGAAAATGGAGAGAATGAAGATTGTGGGTGATGAATGGAGGAAGTGGAGGAAATATTTATAGGGGTGGAATGTAAAATAGCCGTTGGGTTCAAAAAAAAAAAAAAAAAATTTTAATTATCGCCGATTATCGCCGAGCGTCGCCACAGTGGCCGGCGATCGCTCGGCGATAATCCGGCGTTAGAACGCCACTCGGCGAAGCAACGGCAACATTATCGCCGAATTATCGCCGACTTCGCCACAATGGCCGGCGATAATTCGGCGATAACCGGCGATTTATCGCCGAGAATTCGCCACCTCCATTGGGAATGCTCTAAGGGCCTTAGCCGCCATTTAGCATCACTCTTTATTAAAACACTGGAATTTATAAAATGGAAAAAGCAAAATTGGAATAGAACTTATACAATCACAGTTGGCACGGGAACTGAATTCATTGTTTGTATTCTTGCTTACGTGGCTAGGCAGGACAGTCTGTCACGTTTGTGTTTTGCCCTCATCTTCATGTTTATATACGATTTTGCCACGACATAGTTGAATGTAGAATCCTATGCCTATGGAGTATGGCCATGGAAAGCAAGCCCAGTAATCTACTCCCTCGGCCCTAATAAATAAAACATTTGATTTTTTAGACAAGATTTTGTATAGTCTTATTTTATGAGATTATAAGGAGAGAGTAAAGTAAAAGTGTGAGGAAAAAATTAGAGTGAGTGTTGTTTTCATTTTAAAAAACGTTTAGTTTTTAATGGAATGATCTAGAAAGGAAAACGTTTCATTTTTAATAGGACAAATAAAGTATTAGTGAAATCGAGAAAATTAATCAAAACTCAAATAAAACTTGTTCAGGGTCCGTATACTAATGCTTTTTTTAAAAAATCTTTTTTAAGGTATAATTCTACAAATACTATTTCCTCTATTTTATTATATGTGACACATTTCTTTTGAGCACAAATTTTTAAATAGTACCAAATAAAGAGAGAATAAAGTGGATGAGGATCCTCTGTTGTTCTCTTCAGCACAACAACCTCTGATGTTTCTAATATGACATAAAAAAATGTACTGTATATATTTAATATAATATTTCTTTGATTTTTTTGTTATTGTGTTATATTTCCTTCGTCCCCAAAAAATATGCATTTTGGATTCGGCACATATTTTAATGAAAAATTGATAAATTAAGAAAGAGATAGAGAGAAAAAATAATTAAAGTATTGTTAGTGGAGAATGAATCTCACCTCATTAGTGATAAATAGTTACCAAAATTAGATAGTGCATATTCTTAAAGAACGGACTAAAAATGAAAGAGTGCATATTTTTATGAGACGGAAAGAATAATAAATAGCAAAGCAGAGGATTTTCATCCGAATAAAGTATGAATGAGAAGAAAATAGAGAGAAGAAAATAAAATAATGATAAAATAAGAGAGATATATACTTACAATGTGTTGCTTAAATGTGAGCAATGTGAGCAAGAGAGTACTCCATAAATGAATTTATTCAGATTTTTCCTAATAATGGTTTATGATTTTTAACTTTTTAACACATCAAGCGCTGAATGGCAGATCTCGTAAATAAAAGGAAATAGGAGGGTGGTTTGGCGACGTAAATCCAGGGACGATTTTCCTTGGAAGACGACTCGGAACAAAAATGGAAAGCACTTTGAAAATCATCACAGATCACCGTTAAGGTTAAGCATTTTCCCTCAAACTGAGAAAGAGAGTTGTAGAGAGAGAAAGTAGTAGTAGCTGTAGTTGTGACGCGGCAATGGCGGAAGGAGAGAGCGTGAAGCTCTTCGTAGGGCAAGTGCCGAAGCCGATGTCGGAGGTTCAGCTCCTCCAATTGTTGAGAGATTTCGCCCTCGTCGACGAGGTCAAACTCATCAGAGACAAAGAGACGCGCGCTTCCAGAGGTTCGATTCCATCCTCATTTGCATGTCTGTATCCAAAATGCGATTTATGTTTTTTTGATTTAAAATTAGCTTGAATCAGGATGTTGTTTCGCCATATGCCCTTCTAGAGAGGAAGCAGACAAGGCTGTCAACGCGTGCCATGAGAAGATTACGCTGCCTGGGGTTAGTATCATCACAATTTAGGCAATGTGGTTGTTTTATGTCGCTAGAATGATTTAATTTTCCAATTCAGGCATCTAGGCTGTTGCAAATGAAGTACGCTGATGGAGAACTGGAAAGACTAGGTATATGTAGCTATTTTGTGTTTCCTATTACGTTTCTCTCTTATTTGAATGTTCTCATCTTCTAAATGTATTATCAGAGCATAAATTGTTCGTTGGTATGCTTCCAAAAACTGTTTCTGATGCTGAGGTGTCAGCTCTATTTTCGGTATATGGAACGATAAAAGACTTGCAAATTCTCAGGGGGTCTGGTCAAACTAGCAAAGGTTAATGGCTTGAATCCTCTTTCCTTATGTTCAATTTGGCTTGTTTTGTGAGCTTTGTTTTGCAATATACGTATTAGCAAAGCAAAGCATGCGATCTTACTTGTATTTTAAGCTAACATCCATCTTCGTTCATATAGGTTGTGCTTTTTTGAAATTTGAGACAAAAGAGCAAGCACTCGCGGCGATAGAGGCACTTAATGGAAAGCATAAGATCGAGGTGTGTGTCAATTTAGCAGTTCATGTTTATATGAAATTTTAAGTATTCACTCAGCATGCTTTGATGCATCTACAAACTTGTTAAGAGCCAAACCTTTTCTGTGACATAATTATGCTCTTCACTTAATCTAATATGTCAAAATTCATGTCTTAAAAGGTTGTCTGTACTCAAAGTTGCAGTATCTGATTTATAATCGATATTTTTCGCATACAAGGGTGCTTTAGTCTTCCTTGGGAAAATTTTGTATTTCTCATATGTACTACAAATTGGACCGTTATTGTATAGCAAGTTCCATTTGGTTATTCTTTGAGCATATGCAGGAAACTCAAGACTCTACTTCTCGCAAAATCATCTATACTATGAACATGGGTGTCTTTTTGTTTATATTTATCTGGCTTCTGAAACCACTCCTCCATATCATTTTGAATTTTTAAGCAAAGTTATTTTTTCTATGATGATCCCCAGTAGAAGTATGCATCTCTTATCTTTCCAAGTAAAAACATTCTTCTTGTTGAAATTTTAATCTTACGGTGGTGACAGGGTTCTTCTATTCCTTTGGTGGTCAAGTGGGCTGATACAGAGAAGGAAAGACAGACTCGGAAAGTTCGAAAAGCACTTTTGCAAGCTTCGACTTTGCAAATAGCTTCTGGACAACATCATGCCGTATATGGTGCTCTACCAATGAGTTATGTGCCTGCATATAATGGCTATGGTTATCAGGTTTGTTGGATTTTTATTAGGAAAATGTCCTCTTCAGAAGTTTTCTTATTGTACAATGCAGTTTTGTAGCTAAAGGAGTACTGTTCTCCTTTGGTACTACCGTACTGGTATTTATTACTGAATGTACGTTTATATCAATTTCTCATTTTTGTAGACACCAGGTCCTTATAATTTTGTGCGCTATCGCCTACCTCAGTTGCAGAATCGACCAACCTTCCCTAATTTGGTACCAACTACAGACCAAGGACGTTCTATACGTGGAGCCATACCTGATCCTTCATCCGGAGCTTCACCAAGTAATTATGCAGCGCCATCTGCAAACTACATAGGTTCTGCTTATCCAACCACACCAGGGGTTCATTATCCCTGGACACATCCTAGAGCAATCATGAATAATCAGCAATTTGGAGCTTCTTCAACTTTGTCACCATCTAGTTCTGTAGCTGCTTCACGTGTTAGAGCAAGCTCTGCTGTTCACGTTGAAGGTCGCTGAATCTTCACTCTTATTCTGCTGTCTTTTCCCTAGTTCTTTTATTTTGTAAATATTAGTTGATGTGTCTATGCACTTGATGCATATCTGCCTTTGCAACTATCTTATATGCTGTCAATCTTTCGAAGAGCAGGTCCTCGCGGAGCTAATCTATTTATCTTCCACATTCCTCAACAATATGGTGATATACAGCTTGCAAATCTGTTTCAGCGTTTTGGTAGGGTACTGAGTGCAAAAGTTTTTGTTGACAAAGCAACGAATGTCAGCAAGTGTTTTGGTATAAACTCTCTTAAATTTTTCTATCTGATGCAAGTTATATTTAACGGTTTTCCTTCTAATGAGCCGCTATTTGCAGGATTTGTTAGTTATGATTCACCAGCAGCAGCACAAAACGCAATTAGTGCAATGAATGGCTATCAGTTAGGTGGTAAAAAATTGAAGGTTCAACTTAAAAGGGAGAGTAACAAAAAAAATCTGAACTTTGAGGTAAGTGATGAAGACAGCTGAATTCATCAAGTGTGAATCTTGACATGATTTAGAATCTCGGATATGGAAAATGTTGAGATTGGGCAAATGGGGTGGATACAGCAGTTCTGGCCAATCTTCATCTCCAATTTGTATATTGTACTTGTAGTTTGTAAAACAGTTGCCGCACATTACACATTGAATTTATTTATTTAATTTAATTTATATGACTTGTTTATTTATGAGAACTAGACTGTTTCTGAAGTTATTTTAGTATTTTTAAAAATATCGTCTTCTAAATTTTGACCTTTTGGTGTTCCCTACTTGTGTAAGATTCAACTGCACAAAAAGGTTGGAAATTTTCTGCCATGCCTGCATCGAGCTTCTAAAGCATCCTGCAATCACCTGGAGGCTGGAGTATCAAGGTGAATTCGTGCAAATTTAACTACTACTGCAGTTGTTAATGTGACCAATATTATCATATTGACTGTTGAAACCATATTTTGCTCGTATTCTGGTGGTTTCTTTGACTTGCTTCACTGCAACGGTACTTCCTAGCTGAAATATGTTTTATTTGATTTTAGATTTTCACCTTCTGTTGCTTCTAACGTCTCTGGTCCAGTTTTGTAACAGATGCTTCCTGTTTATGATCCATTATGAATAAAGGTAGTCTTACTTGGATTGAAAACTGTTTTTTTTTTCAGGTTTCCTGCATATATGATTGGTTGTTTGAGTACAATTCATTCTCTCCGTTATGACCAATGCAGGCTACTAAATTTCGTCGATTATTTCATAAGACGATATTTTTTAAGGTTAGAAACATTTACCATGTGAGTCAAATGTTTGTTTTTGGATAGAGAGAGAAAGAGGGGTTACAACCATATGCATCTTCACCTTTAACTAGAGTGAGAACAACCTTGTACTCCTATGTGATTGAGATCTTGGTATCTAATTTATGCTTTTAGGCTTTGGGAGGAAATTTGGCTGTGCTAATAGTACAATATAAGTCATATCAGTGGAAATGGGGGATTCTTTTGTGTCATCTCAATTGGTAGTATCGTTGGATGTTTACTTTTGCTGATAGGACAGACAGATAAACAATACAAGTATTAAGTATGACGATTCCCCTCTAACCAATAGGTTGGGGATTCAAGTCATCACATGGTTAGATGGAGAAACAATCCACCATTTTACTATTGGGGATAAAAAAGAATCGGTTAAGATGAGGGAACGTGTATGCTTATGTGGTTCGCTAGATGAGCTCGGTAGGTGGCGGTTCTATCGATGTGATTTTCGTACCAAATCCTAAATTTGTTCTCAACTATGTATTTCTTATTCATAGTGGTGGATCCAGAACCTGAAATTAGGAACGGGGAAGGAATGATTAAAATTTAATGTAAGGAAAGAAAACTACTCCTCAACTACTTTGTGCCCAGGTCTACAATAGAGTTGTCACATGCACTTATATTTATTCCACATTTAACTTTGCTCACAATATATTCTACCAAGTTCAATTTTTATTCAAGTCACAACACTTTTTACTCATAGGTGGATGGAAAAAAAAATCGGTTTAAACTGTATTTTGTAGTATGTTAAAAATGTTGGAGAATTTTCATTTAATTAATTTTTATAATAAGTGCTTTTAATTTACACAAAATAATAAATATTTAATAATACTAGTAATATTTTTTTGTTGACACGGGCCTTAGAGCATCCACAACAATCATCATTTATCTTTTTCGTCCCTTAACTATTTATTGGTCCGACATCACTTTTTACTACATCTACATATTATTTTAGAGACAATCCCTGCAAATATTCATATTTTAAACATTTTTTACCTTCGCTATTTATGGGTCTATGATGCATGTTGATGTTCCTTGAATAAGGGCTCAGCTCCTCAGAGCGAGAAGCCCTCCGGGACAAGACACCTGCAACATCATCCCATTGCCACCCCCTCCTGGCTGGACTGGGCAACAACCCAACGGGATAACCATTGTGTGTGCTCTTGAGTAGGCCTGTAAATTCGGGTTTCCGTAGGTACCCAAACCCTAAAATTCGGGTATCCGCTCTGGCAGAACTAGCATAGGCCAAGCCCCCGCTTGAGCGGGGGCTTTGCCGGAGCCATCCACCTATTTATACTGAGGAAGAGCAGCGTCTCGGCCCCATTTTTATAGAGAAGCTTAAAAATGAGAGAGAAACGTTGAATGGTGAGGAGGGGAGAGAGTCAAATACTCTACCTAGTTGCATGCTTTTCATTTTTTACTCATTTTGTAGGTATTAATGTAGTATGTAGGTAATATTTTTATTTATAAAATTTTATCCTTTTTTTAAAAAGTTTATAGTTTGGGAAATCCTATAATTTTACTAGTAGTATCGTTTTATCCTTTATTGATTAAGAGCATGGGATAATTTTATTTTAATTGTTTTTTTCTTAACAAAGTTTTCTATATTTATATATTTTTAGCTACCATTTGGAAATTTGTTGTAATAATATCTTATATGGATCTCACTTCATTAAAGAGAAAAAAGTTTCTAAAATTAAAAAGTGTATATTCTTGTGGGACGGACTAAAAAACAAAGAGTGCATATTCTTTTGAGACTTGGGGAGTACTACTTTATATTTTACTCCCTCCGTCCTACAAAGATTGTCCCATTTTTTTATTTCCGCCCGTCCCACAAAATTGTCTAATTTAATTTTTTACCATTTTTGGCAGTGGACCATATATTCCACTACTCATTCCTACTCATATTTTATTATAAAACTAAAATATAAAAGTAGGACTCACATTCTATTAACTTTTTCAACTCCTCTTCATTATATCCCTTAAAACCTGTGTCTGGTCAAAGTGAGACAATCTTTGTGGGACGGAGGAGGGAGTAGCTCATTTTGCCATACTTTCACAATATCACAATCTCTATGTATATGTACTAAGATATGAAGTATTAATATTTGCTTCGCGCCTATAAATTGATAAATATGAAATGTCATTGCAGACAACTGGTACTGCTAGAATTGGCTATCAGCTCTCGAAAATAATAAGGGTGTCGGTGTCACACTATCTTATTGTCAAATTTCAGCACCAGCTTCTTTAAATTTCTGATTCCGCCACAGGGTATCCGAACCCGAAATTTAAAAAATATCATACCCAATACTAGGCCTGTCAAAATGGATATCGGGTATCCAATACCCGATATCCAAACCCGAAAAAGTCGGATAATTGGATACCCGAAATCCGATTTTTCGGATATCGGATCGGGATCGGGTAGTGAGAATTTTGGATTATCGGGTATCGGGTTACCCGATATCCGATCGGGTATACCCGAATTACCCGATTTATCCGATTTATTTTCTAAAATTAATAAATTATATTTTTATTATAATTAAATATAATTTAATTTCTTAACTATAATTTAATTAATACTTAATAGTTAGCATATAAGATATGTAATTTAATTTTTTTAATTATATTTTAATTTCATTGACTTGTGATATTTTGAATTTTTGATGATATTATTGTTAGATCTTGATTCTTATGAATTATTGAATTGTGTATTTATAAAGGATGAATGTTTGAACTTATGAATTTTGACGGTTATTGACTTATTGTGGATGGATTAAAGATGTTAATATGGTTATAACTTATGAATTTTGTATTTTTCAATGTTTTTAGTTATTTTCTTTTAAATTCGAACTACTACAAGAATTTTGTATTTCTAAAAATTTGTAGTTATTTTCTCTTAAATTCGAGCTACTATAAGAATTTTGTATTTCTAAAAGTTTGTAGTTATTTTTACTTGAATACTAGTACTTCAACTTTGTATTAAATTTGAATTAAAATAATATTAAATAAATTCTAAAAGTTTGTAGTTAATTTTCAAAAATAAAATAAAATAAATTCAAAATCACAATTGGGACTGGATACCCGATTTTTCGGGACTGGATACCCGAGTCGGGTATCCGGGTACCCGAAATCAAATTCGGGTCGGGTATCGGGTATTGGATTTTTGGAATTTCGGGATCGGGTACCCGAAAATTTCGGATCGGGTATCCGCGGGTATCCAATTTGACAGGCCTACCCAATACCCTACCCGTATATGAATTCGGGTACCCGAACCTAACTAATCGGGTACCCATAAACCCAAAATTACTATTTCAAATTTATTCTTTTATGTAAATTATATTGTGATAAGAATAGAAATTATTATAAATAACACAATAATACTATTTATTGACTATTATTAAAAGTCTAAACTTCAATTCTAAGGCTTTAGCTTTCTCTAGATTATGATTCTATGACTACATGTATATAGACATTAGACAAATAGAAACTACTTAATTTTAAAATAAAGAAATTTTTGGCATAAATCTACATGTGATTAAATAAATTTACTCTAGATTTATCCTACGGGCCATAGGCCTTGTACTAAATAAAAATATCTATCACAAATACATAATTAATCAGGCATTAGTCGGGTACCCTAATACGAATTAAAAATATTTATCACAAATACATAATTAATCAGGCATTAGTCGGGCACCCTAATACGAATTTCGGATACCCTAAACCCGAAAAATCATAACATTAACTATTCAAACCCGTACCCGAATCCATAATTTCGGGTTTCAGGTATAAAAAATCCATCGGGTATTGGGTCGGGATCAGGTATACCCGAAGCCCACGGACTAAATTTGCAGGCCTACTCTTGAGCTCATTGAGCTTTAAACTCTGGTTTGCCACGATTTCTATTAAGTCAACTAAATTAATATCGGTAAAAAATTATCTAATAAGTTTAAGCAAATGAATTATGAAGTTATAATTTAAGAATTCAAGTCTTGCGTACGATCCTTTCACTACTCAAAATAAATTAAAGATAAAAAGTATATATATATATAGAGTTGTGATCAATGTCGAACCAATTTTAAAGACCGAACTAGAGACCAAATCTGGGCCATCAGATCTAGTTTTTTTGATGAGATGTGCTGCTGTGAAAATTTAGTCTGCTTCATTACTAGCCCATTTACTTCATTGTATAGGTTTATTACTTCATTCTATACCTAATACCTTGAAACTACAACATGTTTTTACTTGCTTCTAGTAGGTTTTGAAATGATTCAACATATGTTTCATTCAAATTCATTGACGTGGGTTTTTGCTTGATTAACATTTAAAAATACAATTTATTCAAGTGAGTTTATTACTTCATTCAGGAACGTTATTACTTCATTGGATAAGATTTTTACTTCATTCCAGTAGGACTTCAAATGCTTCTACACATACTTCACTCCAATAATTTATTACATTATTCCATGTGTTTATTAAACCAATATTAGCGCCATGACGGTGGTGATAGATATTGTAGAGAGAAAGAACGGCACGCGACGGCTAAACCACATTTACGTACTGGAATGAAGTAAAAACCTACTAGAATGAAGTAATATATTTTGGAATGAAGTTAAATCTTCGTTACATGTTAGTATGACTTATTTACCTTCGGATGAATTAAAATAGGCTCGTGATGAAGGCGAAAATAATTTATAAATTTCTGTATCTTATCCATAAAAAACTAGATCTAAAAGCCCTAATTTGGTAGGGTTCGGTGGTTCGGTCTTTAAGAGTGGATTTGTGTATAATGAGACTCTATATATATATATATATATATATATATATATATATATATAGGGGTGTATTCAAATTAAAACCATAATGTATATTAAAACATCAAACCATGTAAATTAATGTACATTATACACACTAATAATGTACATTTTATTCATGTATAATGTACTTTCAGCATAATGTACAGAATTCATATAATGTAAATGTACATTATTAGTGTGTACAATATTTAGAACAGTACATTATACATGAATAAATGTACATTATTAGTGTGTATAATGTACATTATTTACATGGTTTGATGTTTTAATATACATTATGGTTTTCATCTGAATACGCTCCTATATATATATATATATATATATATATATATATAGGGATGTATTCAAATACTTTTTCCATCTTTAATACTTTTTCCTTCTTAATCTCTACCATTTATTTTCCAGATCTTAGGGCTGAAATTAGAGCCTAATTTAATAATTTTTAATCATTAAAAAATTAGAAAAGGGTGTTTAGGAGATTCACATGCATGTCTGTTATGGAAAGTCCAAGATTTACTCCTTCTCAAAATATTGCCGTGATTTTACTCAAATATATCTCTCTTCTTCACCGATTAATTTCCCTGTAATTAATCTGACGAATTTTGAGAAGTCCAAGCCATAATCTGACGATTTTTGCATATTTTTGAGAAGTCGTTGATAATTATATTTTGTCGGAGCGTCACTGTAATTTCTTCTACAATGCAAGAAGGTTGTTCTTCTCCAATGGAAGAAGATTATTCTTCAACAATGGAAGAAGGTAATCTTTTTAGAAAACTCTATGAATATTCTTTCCACGTTTCCTTTATTCCCAAGGATAGACACAATCCTTGTGGCTTGTATGTAGTCTGTAGGGCTTAATGTGATCGTTTCCTAATTGTATCAGTTTTGATTGGTGCTACTACCACAATCGTGTACTAGGTGCAAGAGTTTAGTTATGGTCTCGGCTAGGGTTTAGAAATCCGGGCGGCCAGGGTGTTATTTTAGTAGATAAAATTAATGTAGACTTAGTACTGTGTAATTTAAAATTTAAAACATATAATGCACGTTTTATATTTCGTAATGCGTATGTGTAGCTGAGACTTGTTTTTTGTTATTGTATACAGTGGTTGTTGTTCCTGATTGTTCTTCAGATTTGAAGCCTGTGGTTGGGCAGAAGTTCAAATCACTAGATTTTGGTTTCGTGTTCTATGATGTGTATGCCCGTGCTGTTGGTTTTGATACGCGCAAATCACGACTCTCGGAATCACGACTCTCAAATCACTAGATTTTGGGACATCACGACTCTCGAAATTGTCCAATGCTTAAAGAGATGGAAAAGGAGAAAGAGCTGTGTAAGAGAAAGAGGAAATGTTGATGTATTTTGAATCTCACAACATTATTGCTTTTGTTTTGGGTTTAGGCTTATTATTGTTTTCGATGTCTTAACACTGTCAACTTATTTTTGGTAATGATTGCTCATTTTTAATTGGTATTTGTGCATTATTAATATTTAAATGTTTCATTATTAATTTGTAGTACTTAGTTATTTTTCACCCTTAGTAGAAAACACTATTTTTGTGGAAACACTATTTAAATTAAAACTAATAATCATGCATTACTGAAATGGTATCATACATTATTATTGTAGAAGTAGTACATTACTAAAATAGTATCATCCATTATCATCCCATGAACGTGCATTATTGAGTTTAGTTACTTTCATTATTTGTTTACTTACATCGATTATATATTGAGTTTGTTGTAAAATATTATAAAGTTTACTACTTTTGTTCTACATTATTTCCTTAATATTTTACATTATCAAGCAGTAAAGTGACATTATTAAGTTTTTTGGAGTCATTACAAGTGTGGTGCAGAACACAGTAGTAACAAAATATCTAACATCTTGCAACATTTTTCAGCACAATGTATACTGTTCCAAAACATTCCACGCCACAAATCCGCTATTCCCCCATCCAGCATGAGTTATCAAAAAAAAAAAAAAACTTCTAGTTCATATCAAAATAAAAATCCTTTCCAATCAGCCATCAGAATATCACTCGATCCCATAATTCTCGACCCACCTTTCGAAGCTGAACTTTGCCGGCTTAACCATCCAATGCTTGGTGGCTAGAGTTTGGTTGGTTCCAGTTTTTGAGTTATATGGAGAAGTAAGCAGAGTCGTTGCAAACTTCATTCGCAACATTTCAAGGCTCTTTGTCCCTTTTGCACTTAGTCCGCACTCCCAATCCTTTTCCCGCTCTCCTAAGTAGGTCTCCATATGCCTCATCGCATAGACCTCCGTGTCCACGGTGCCGCTGTTGTCCCTCCAAGGCATTGTCACGACATGCGCATTACATTTTCTCACCTTTGCCGCCATTTTTGGATCCTTAGACTTTGTAAGTGATGCTACGAAGAACATCATCCACTGCCTCGTCAATAGCCAACCGTGGATGCTTGGATGCTGGCCAAAAAAAATACAACAGTGAATTTCAGTAATGTATAACAATAACTGTATAATGTACATAACTGATTATATAATGATGTTGACAGTGCATATAATAATGCATAATTTCAACCTAATAATCCAATAAATGTACAACTAATACATTACCACATACATCAATAATGACCTACAAAAATCAAATAATGCATAAAATAAAACACAAACATGTGTGCTAATTGGAATAACACACCTCCAAACCAAAAAAATGAACAATAATGTACAACAACGCTTACATAATGCATAAGATTTAACCAATATTTAACCAATAATGACTGCAAGCAATTTACTAATCCTTATAAACCACTAAGCAATAATGCTCAATTCCAAACAAATAAGCAATAATGTTGAACGCCAACGAAATAATGCAGCAAATGAATAGAATAATGTGTCAGACATGGACAACACTTCACCCAACAATTAAACAGAGATGGAATAGAGATCAAATGCAAAAACAAAGAACAACAATGTACCAAAACCAATAAATAATGCATCGAACTAAGGTACAAGATACTTTCAACTTTTTAAAAAGGAACAACATTCTCACCTTCGGTCTGCGTAGGCTGGTTTTTGAAGGGGCGTCCTCTTTTCGACATAGAGACACAACATAAACAGAAACCACTTTAGATTTTACACCAACATCGCAGCTAATTCATCAATAGGAACCACCATAAACACTAAACCCAAACTCTTAGGTATACAGAAAAATTCGACGAATTCAGGACGACTTCAAACCAAATACAACTCAGAAACCAACAATATACTTCAAAATTGGCATAACCATAAATATAATGCTAACAATTTCATCTTTTCCCCCCAAAATCGAACTAAATCGAACTAAAAATTGTGACTTTAGAAGCGCACCGTATTCGAAAATCAAAGCAGAATCGTCGACTGGCGGTGCGCGCGAACTGAAACTCGAAATTGGAGACTCCGAATCGTCGACCGACGTCGCTTTTCTCGTCGAGAACGGATGTCACGCCTTGGTCTCAACTTTTTCAGCGGCGGCTAGGGTTTGAGTATTTTTTGAAAAAGAAGAGAATTTGTTTGATCGTGGTTTGATGGGATGGAATGCGAGAGAGTGTAGGGAGACAGAAGGTCCATGAAAATCCCGCTTAATTATCGGAACCTCCGTTTTGAAACGTGTTCCAGCCATTATATGATTATTATTATACCCTCATAATGCACAAAATGTAACCAATAATGCAACACGGGATTAATTGCAGAAATTTAATCTGGACGGTCCATTAATCTAATCCAATGAATGATATTAAGAAGGAAATAGACACTAAGGATGGAAAAGCACCCTAATTCTCCCCTATATATATATATATATATATATATATATATATATATATATATAGAGTAGTGATATGGGGAAAGTGCCCATTAAGTATATAACTAGAGAACAAATCACAGCCACAAGATCAAGAAAATCAAGGGCTAGTTTTAACACATGTGATTTTCGAATTTGAAGGAGAAATCAGTTCACTCTATCACAGATTTACTTCACTATACAAGGCGAGGGTATAATGGACATTTCACTAATAAAATTAGGGTTAACAATTGAATTAATTTTCTCATTTGCAGAATTCATCTTCCGCCATCCCTGCTCATCCCGTCGCCTCCATCACTGCTCATCCCGTCGCCTCCATCCATCGTCGCCGCCGTTTCCATCCATCGTCGCCGTCGCTTCCATCCATCGTTGCTGCAATCGCCGTCGCCTCCATCCATCGTTGCTGCAATCGCCGTCGCCTCCATCCATAGTCGAACAATGAATCCAAATGAGAAAGATTTTTCAAAATGTAAGTTGTTCTACTAGTTTCTGATTTAGATTTAGTTTTAGAATAAAAGTTAGTTTTGAGAATTCTGCAAATTCAAACGACGAGAGTTTTTAATAAGTGAGATATGCAGTAGTTTATTATGGAATCCAAATTGAACAGAACAGATGTTAGCTTACAGTTAATTACTACAGTTAACTACTTCTATTTTTTGTGTAGGTTTTGATCGACTGAAAAAAAGAAAAACAACAACCTTAGACTCCGATCGTGAGTAACAACTACCTGCTCTGTTTTTCATTTAGTGAAGTATTACATTATTAGAGTGAAGTATTCCAGTTTAAGAGTGAAGTGTTTGTCATCGATGCTTGTAGTGCTCTGCTTTTCAATTTCAGTGAAGTAAAACATAGTTAGAGTGAAGTATTCCAGTGTTAGAGTGAAGTGTCTGTCATCTATGCTTGTAGTGCTTTGTTTTTCCATTTCAGTGAAGTAAAACATGGTTAGAGTTAAGTATTCCAGTATTAGAGTGAAGTGTCTGTCATCTATGCTTGTAGTGCTTTGTTTTTCCATTTCAGTGAAGTAAAACATGGTTAGAGTGAAGTATTCTACTTTTAGAGTGAAGTGTCTGTCATCTATGCTTGTAGTGCTTTGTTTTTCCCTTTCAGTGAAGTAAAACATGATTAGAGTGAAGTATTCCAGTGTTAGAGTGAAGTATCTGTCATCTATGCTTGTAGTGCTTTGTTTTTCCCTTTCAGTGAAGTAAAACATGGTTAGAGTGAAGTATTACAGTGTTAGAGTGAAGTGTCTACCATCTATGCTTGTAGTGCTTTGTTTTTCCCTTTCAGTGAAGTAAAACATGGTTAGAGTGAAGCATTCCAGTTTAAGAGTGAAGTGTTTGTCATCGATGCTTGTAGTGCTCTGTTTTTCAATTTCAGTGAAGTAAAACATAGTTGGAGTGAAGTATTCCAGTGTTAGAGTGAAGTGTCTGTCATCTATGCTTGTAGTGCTTTGTTTTTCCATTTCAGTGAAGTAAAACATGGTTAGAGTTAAGTATTCCAGTATTAGAGTGAAGTGTCTGTCATCTATGCTTGTAGTGCTTTGTTTTTCCATTTCAGTGAAGTAAAACATGGTTAGAGTGAAGTATTCTACTTTTAGAGTGAAGTGTTTGTCATCCCAGCTTATCATCCATGTTTGAACCTTTTTGCAGGCTTGCTATGTTGATAGGGTTGTCTACAGGACGAGGATGGTGGTTCGAAGATTTCCCACTGTCCGGAACTGGACAGCCACCCTTCTTAGGGAAAGAGGTCAATTGGAATTCAAAAATGGTGGTGTTATAGGTCGAGGAAGCATAGAAAGCATTGTTGACCCGGTCTCCATTGAAGCTTTATATGTCAATAATGATTCAATCATTGTCACTGCCCCTGTCCCTTCTACCACTGGGAATAATCTTCCACCAACTGATGAAGCTCCTGGGAATACTCTGCCAACAACCAAAGCTTCTTCAACTGATGAAGCTCCTTCAAATGATGAAGTAAAAAGTTCAATAAGGGAGGCTGCAGCTTCTATTAAAAAAATGATGAACTCTATAAAGAATGCTCCGGCAACTGGCAAAGACATCAATTGCTTCAAGGTTGTAGCTGTAACTGCCCTTAGGATGGTGGGTGTCGAGGTTGCTCAAGGCGACCAAGCTGTGTCAAATCCAATTGATAATGTGACACATGCTATGGAAGTCGATCAAGAGGATAATCCAGAGTGGATTGATCTAATGGAAAAGATGATGGAAATCTATGATGAGAAGAGCAAACGAGTGACTGAAGGCACATCAATTTTGCCTGAAATTAACTTGGAAAAGAAAGACGTAAGTTGAAGTGTTGGAATGATGTAAACAATTTGATTTTGATTTTGGTCTGTTGTGTTCTAAAACTTGACATTTGATTCAGGGTGAACTAAAAACATTTGTATGATGTTGTATTCTAATTTATAATACTTTTTGACTTCTTGTTTATATCTACCTTTTAAGTTTTTGTATTTATGGTTAAATACACATCACTATATGCAGGAGACAAATGAATTTTGTGCAGATCTAACTAAAGGAGCATCACGAAACACGCAGTTGAAGGTATACAGATACCTAATACATGTGTATTGTGGTATTTATATTTGATATTCTTTTCTTATTATGAAAATAGGACGACAATGTGGATGCCTAAATTGCATCTGCAATAGAAGCATTCATGGCGATAGGTGATGATGATGACTACATTCAGTCAGAATTGAAAGAAGCTGACCAAAATCCTTCGGCCCAATTAGTAGTTTACGATCCAGATATTGTAAGAATTGATAAAATGCTTATTGTGCTCTTTTTTTCCATTCCAATGAAGTAAAACATGACTAGAGTGAAGTATTCCAGTGTTAGAGTGAAGTGTCTGTCATCTATGCTTGTAGTGCTTTATTTTTCGATTGCAGTGAAGTAAAACATGGTTAGAGTGAATTATTCTAGTGTTGGAGTGAAGTGTCTGTCGTCCATGCTTAAAGTGCTTTGTTTTTCCATTTAAGTGAGGTAAAACAAGCTTAGAGTGAAGTATTCTAGTGGTAGAGTGAAGTGTCTGTTTATTGATGCTTGTAGTGCTTTTTTTTTCCATTTCAGTAAAACATGGTTAGAGTGAAGTAAAACTTGCTCTATTATTCCATTTCAGTAATGTAAAAATACACATCCAGTGAACTATATGTCTTATAAAGTGAAGTATATAAACAATATAGTGAAGTTTTCATCTCATTCTTGCCCTGACAGACAAGTGCTAGGATTGAACAAATGGCAGTACGTTCAAAAGCTGAGAAGAGAATATCCGCTGCACTGCGATCTCCATTCCATGAAAGAATGGTTCAGGCAAAAACAAAGTTTAGCTTGCAAGAGTCACATATATTTTTTTGGATTATGACAACACATAAATTAAATGAGTAAGATTTATATTATAGTTCTTATTTAGAAGAAAAAATATACAAAAGAAATCTTAACACATATACATGTTTGAACATGGACAACATATTGTTTGATGATGATGTTGTAATCGTAACAAAAAGAGAATTTTGTTCACTGTTGCCACATGAGCTAGTAGAAGTGGGTGTGATCAACGCTTGGGCTTCTTATTTGAATAACATGGAAGAATACAGGGCTCTATCTTCATCGAGGCGCCTGTTTTTTACAACATACCAATGTGTAAGAATAGTATAAATTTTGAAAAATGAACTACATGGTATATGTTCATTATAAACCATGTTTACTTCACTATATGTTCACTATAGTGAATTATTTCTATCCAGATTTGACTTGTCTCATCTTTCAGCTGTATACAGTTGTACAACGGCCTGATGGGGTGGACATCAACACCATAATTGATAGATTCTGTAGCAATCTAGAAGATGAGATTAAACAAATTCCGTATTTCAAATGGGTCGACGTAGATTTGGTAAATATTGAATACAAAAGATTCTTTGCTATATTCACTGGTTGTTTTTATTCTGAAATTGTTATCATCTTTGTAGGTGTTCTTTCCAATTTGTGCTGCGGAACATTACTACACCATATGCTTTAGATTTAGCACTAAAACCATAGTGGTGATTGACAATTCAAAGAATGGCAGCGATGAGGACATCACAATCAATTATGGTAGCATACATGAAACTGTGGTAAGTATACATGATATATAGTGAAGTATTTTGTGATTACAGTGAACTAGAATACTCTTTACAGTGAACATAGATATGGAAAAAATGATTGTAAACTTCAAGCGTTCATGAACTATTGTACAAAACTTCATTTAAATTCAATAGTCAGTTCTTATTTTACATTAATATCCCGTTCAATGTTTACTTCACTGTCGAGCTATGTACTTCACTATATGCACAATATACTTCACTATATGCACAATGTACATCATTGGAGTGAAGTAAAACTTGCTTAGAGTGAAGTATTCCACGGTTAGAGTGAAGTGTCTGTCATTTATGCTTGCAGTGCTTTATTTTTCCATTTTAGTGAAGTAAAACATGGTTAGAGTGAAGTATTCAAGTGTTAGAGTGAAGTGTCTGTTTATCTATGCTTGTAATGCTCTGTTTTATCATTTCAGTGAAGTAAAACATGGTTAGAATGAAGTAAAACATGGTTATAGCGAAGTATTCCAGTGTTAGAGTGAAGTATTTGTTATCTATGCTTGTAGTGCTTTGTTTTTCCATTTCAGTGAAGTATTCTAGTGTTAGAGTGAAGTGTCTGTTTATTCATGCTTGTAGTGCTTTGTTTTTCGATTTCAGTGAAGTAAAACATGGTTAGAGTGAAGTATTATAGAGTTAGAGTGAAGTATCTGTCGTCCATGCTTAAAGTGATTTGTTTTTCCATTTCAGTGAGGTAAAACATGGTTAGAGTGAAGTATTCCAGTGTTAGAGTAAAGTGTCTGTCATCTATTCTTAAAGTGCTCTGTTTTATCATTTCAGTGAAGTAAAACACGGTTAGAGTGAAGTAAAACATGGTTAGAGTGAAGTATCTGTCATCTATGCTTGTAGTGCTCTGTTTTTCCCTTTCAGTGAAGTAAAACATGGTTAGAGTGAAGTATTCCAGTGTTAGAGTGAAGTGTCTGACATCTATGCTTAAAGTGCTCTGTTTTTCCATTTCAGTGAAGTTAAACATGGTTAAAGTGAAGTAAAACATGGTTAGAGTGAAGTATCTGTCATCTATGCTTGCAGTGCTTTGTTTTTCAATTTTAGTGAAGTAAAACATGGTTAGAGTGAAGTACTACAGTGTTAGAGTGAAGTGTCTGTTTATCCATCACTGTACACTAAATATACTTCACTGATATGGAAAACAGTACACGATAATCAATATTACTTCACTATAAATGAACCAAAACATGTAATAAGCGAACTAAAGACTTGTAAGCAGTAAAACGAACACATATAAAAGTGAATTTATTCGCAATTGAGCTTAACATAAAAACCAAGTTTGCATTGAGATAAAAATCACTCAAAAGTGTAGTAAAAATGAGTCATTAGTGCTCTAAAAAGGCTACAAAGTGAACTGTTTCTTTCCAAATCCTCACTGCCTCTGTTTTGTCTTCTCATTCACCTTTTTGCAGTTCCTCGAATCATGGTGTCCAATCACATGACAATTTCCACACTTTCGGCCTGGTTTCATTGCTAACTTTATTGCCGACTCCTTCTTCGATTTTCTCCTACCTCCACTTCCCTTTGTACTGACAACATTAGGAGGATGAACTTCAATAATGTTTGGAACTTGTGAGCCATAGAAGTTCTCAATCAATGCTCTTTTCTCTGTCGAAGACAGAACAACACTTCCGAAAAGCTGCTTCTTACCTTCTTCAATAATTGCAGTAAATGCATTGATTTGGTCAATGTTCCCTTCAATACTTTGTGCTATTTCAAAGAATAATGCATACAAGTTTTTAAATGCAATCTTCTTCTCGTCCACAACAGAGAATATTTCTTCATCATCACAAAAACCTCCATGTATTGGCTTCACAAACTGTGACTTCAACCATCTCCATCCACGCAAATTCTCGGGTATCAACTTAACAAACTTATATTTCAACACACAAAATATATGGCTGCACAATAGACCAAGTCTTTCAAACTTTTTACATCCACACACATAGGTGTCATCGCCAATGGAGTAAGTCACTGTCCATGAGTTTGAATCCTTGTCATTTATGTTATATACTTCATTCTCTCTATTGGTAGACATTCCTAGAGTTGAACAAGACAAAAAGAAACATGCATAAACTATCTCCTCTTGAATTGCATTAAAAGCACTACCACTGTATATCGTTGATGCATGTTTCTCAATTTCCAATTCTGTTCGCAATATAGGCACTTTTGTTGAATCATAGTATTCAAGCTTTGCGATGTTACTTCTTTGAGCCTCCAAAGCATGGTTATAGTTCATATAAAATAGCATAAGGTTAGCCCGACACTTTGAGTACCTTTTAAAGAAGCTATTCTGTGATTCAGACAAAGATGTTGTCTTTATCAACGAGCTCATCAGAAAATCACGGAAAAAGGCTGGAACCCAAAACTTTATAGATGCAAACATTGATGAAAACCAGTCATTATTGGCCAACCCATATCTTTCCATTATAGCATGCCAAGATTCTTCAAATGCATCGGCTCTATCAACTCCGACCAAACACATGCATTCAATTCCTTCTTTAGTTCTTCACTACCAAGCATGTTCTTTGGCAATTTGTCAGCAACTTTATTCATTATATGCCACATGCACCACCTGTGTCTCGTACTAAGAAGAACCTCTGCAATAGCAACTTTCATTCCTAAGTCTTGATCGGTTACGATTAGCTTCGGAGCCACACCCATACATTTCACAAATTGTTTAAATAACCATGAAAAGGAGTCGGCATTTTCCTTGGACAAAAGGCCAGCAGCAAATGTCACAGGGCGACCATGATTATCCTTGCCCGTAAAAGGAGCAAATATCATGCAGTACCTACATGTTAAAATCACTATAAGACATGAAGAATATACTTTAATCACAGACACTTCACTCTAACACTAGAATACTTCACTGTAAGCAAGTTTTACTTCACTGAAATGGAAAAACAAAGTACTATAAGCATGAATGACCGACACTTCACTCTAACTCTAGTATACTTCATTCTAAGCATGTTTTAATTCACTGAAATGATAAAATAGTGCACATAAGTATAGATGACAGAGACTTCACTCTAACACTTGAATACTTCACTCTAAGCAAGTTTTACTTCACTGAAATGGAAAAACAAAGCAATACAAGCATGCTCAATACACTTCACTGTAAGCAAATATTGTAGTTCACTAAATGCTCAATATACTTCACTAAAATGAATAAAAACAGTACAGTATAAGCCATGCTCAATATACTTCACTGTAAGCTTATTGTAGTTCACTAAATGCTCAATATACTTCACTAAAATGAAAAACAATACACTATAAGCATGCGGAAATAAACATCATTGTAATCATATACTAGTTCACTATATGAACAATATATTTCACTATATGCTCAATATACTTCACTGAATATAAACTATAAGACATGTGAATGTAATTAGTGTGCACGTACCTATTTGTTGAGTATGTCGTATCAAAAGAAACAATATCACCATACAAATGATAATTTCTCTTGGCAGTTGGATCACACCAAAACAAACGTGTCAGTCTATCCTTTGAGTTGACCTCAAATTCATAGGTAAATGCTCCACAAAGTTCCTTCTTCCTGCGCATCTCATTTAATAGCATTTGTGCATCAGCTCCTTCCACGTATGCTCTAAGGTCGCGTCTGTAGTTGCGCACTTCTAAAACAGTACACCCTACATAATCTAATCCACCAAGTACTTCCTTGAGTAAACTAAAACTTAAAGTTGGACCGATATTTGCATTAGCGCAATCAAGTATGAATTTCTGATGGACTAAATCCAAATTGCGGTTCAACTTCATAAAACGCTTATGGCGTTCCTCAACCATCTCGTGATTATGTTCTTCAACAAAACTTTGTATAACATAACCAACACCCATAAAAAACTTCCAAGACACTTTAGCATTACAAAAGCACTTAATAGAAGAACACTTGCGTTTCACCTCATGTTGTTCATTTTTTCTTTGCTTTGTACCTTCTCGGCTACACACCACATAAATCCAAGTAATGACATCTTTTTCCTTTTTTGATCCCTTCTTACGGGTGTCAAACCCAACATATCGAGCATAATTGTTGTAGAAGTCCAATGCACGATCAAGGGTCATGAAACTTTGTCCAATTTTTGGTTTCTAATCATCGGGACATTTTGGTACGTAAACCACTGTAAGAAATATATACTTCACTGTAAGCGTAAAATACTTCACTGTAATCATGTTTTACTTCACTAAAATGAAAAAATAGAGCACTTTAAGCATAGATGACAAACACTTCACTCTAACACTGGAATACTTCACTATAACCATGTTTTACTTCACCGAAATGGAAAAACAGAGCACTACAAGCATAGATGACAGACACTTCACTCTAACCATGGACTACTTCAGTCTAACCATATTTTACTTCACTGAAACGATAAAATAGAGCACTTTAAGCATAGATGACAGACACTTCACTCTAACACTGGAATACTTCACTGTAACCATGTTTTACTTCACTGAAAGGGAAAAACGGAGCACTACAAGCATAGATGACAGTTACTTCACTCTAACACTGGAATACTTCAATCTAACCATGTTTTACTTCACTGAAAGGGAAAAACAGAGCACTACAAGCATAGATGACAGATACTTCACTCTAACACTGGAATACTTCAATCTAACCATGTTTTACTTCACTCTAACCATGAATCACAAACACTTTACGCTAACATTGGAATACTTCGCTTTAATTATGATGTACTTCACTGTAATGCATAATATACATCACTAAAATGAAAATAATTCACTAAATGCATCAATACAAACAATATTTACTTCAATATAAAGCATATTTACTACACTACAACTCATATTGAGCATATTTACTTCACTGTTCGTCACATATAGTTCACTCTAACGTTTTTTCACATCATACACGATCTAATCATGCTGAGCAACAACACTTAATTGATAATAATTGATAATTACCTTTAGATTCAGTTTCTCCTTCCTCTCCCAATGAAGAGGAATCAGAATCGAAATAATCTTCGGATGAATGTATCGGAATTGAATCCATTTGAAGGAGTCCAGACATCGCGATGAAGGAATGAACGGGAAGAATGAATCAAATTGCGTTGGTCAATCCTGAGCGAATTTGATCAGTTGTGATGAATTCAATCAGAATCAAACAGATTTGATTCGCGCTGGTCAATCCTGATCAGATCGCGCTGATCGATCCAATCAGATTTGAGAAAATCGCGCTTGAATTCAATCAGAACGAAGCTGAATTTGGTTCAGATTTGATTCAGATCGGGAATTTCATATTTTTGGAAGAAATCCTAAGCTAAATTTGGTTCAGATTGGAGAATGATTTGGGAAGATTGTTGACGATAAATTCACGATGGGTGATTATAAATTTCATTAATTCATGTTGAAATATTGAATTCCCAAAATACCCTTAGGCAAGTATTTTTTCATACAAATTTGAAAGTTTATTTAAACCATATGATTAATTTGGAATGTTAAATGTGTGGCTGAAATTAATTCTCTAGTTATACACTTAATATTAGTTAAACATTGATCACTTCTATATATATATATATATATATATATATATATATAGGGGTGCATTAAGGTCCTTACACCCTTTTAGTGTTATACACAAAACACATCACAACCATAGGATAGATGGATTGGATGGATATGATTCAAATCATCCGAGCTACATTATTCATCTATTTTCGTACATTATCGGGGCAAATTTGGTATCACACAATAATGTGGAGCAGTTTCAAAACTGCAATTCCTAAATTTCAGCGAGAGATTAATTTGAGCGACGATTTCACAACCCACTCTCTCTCCTCTCTCTCAATTCTCTATCTGAAGCAAACCATATGCGCCGCCTCAATTCATAGTTCAATCTCCTCTCCTCCCTCAATTCACAGTTCCCCCCTCATCCCAAACCTTAACCGTCCCTTTTTTCAGTCAGAGAACAGGAAAAAATGACGATTGAAGCTGCAAACATGACTGCAAATCAGAACAAAGCTGATTTCATTCTTGTTGTCATCATTCGACGGTCATTTTTGCTGATTAGTCGCTACCACACGTCGTCGATTTTATCTCTAGCCCTAAATCAGGTAAAATTCTCGACTGAAATTTGATGATTGTGCAATAGTTTCAGTTCGCGTACACCTAAATCTACATTTGTAGTAGATTTGAGGTCGTGATTCATTACTCCGTTCATTAATTGATGTTTTGGTATGTGTTTTTAGTTGTTCTATGATTATATGGTAAATTTATACTTTCAAGTTTAGTGATTCATTTCGATTGTTGGGTTTTGTTGAATTCATTTTTTTTGCGTAGAATGTAATATCTGATTTACACATTGTTTCTTCCAATATGAACATTACTTTTTACTCATGTGCTACATTATTAGGTTTTATAGTATGCTCTGTATATTAATTTACTTTTTAAGATACATTATTTAATTAATAAGGGCACATTATCTAATTACATTATTCTCTGATACATTGTTTAGTCAATTGTTTACATTACTTTAGACTCATGCACTACATTATTTGGTTTTGTAGTAAACTCTATATATTAATTCACTTTTTAAGTTACATTATAGGATTCATAATGGTACATTATCTGATTAAATAATGCTTTGATACATTATTTTTGCAATTGTTTACAGCATTTATACTCATGTGCTACATTATTATGTGTTGTAATATGATTGGTGATATGAATTCAGTTGTTAAGTAACATTATATGAATTATAATGGTACATTACATGTTTACATTAGGCTGTGATACATTATTTATGCAGATTTATTGTTTGTTTTAATATGATATCTTACATTAATACATTTAAGAGTTACATTATCTGATTACATTTGGATTTGATACATTATTTATGCAAATATTTACATCATTGCATTAGATATTTACATTCTTTTATACTGATATGTTACATTATGGTTTGCTATTACTTATAATGTAATTATTTGTTTATTATAAATGTAACTAATAAATGTATATATGTCTGAATAGGTACAAAGAAAGCAAGAATTGAGTACGAGGAGCACTTCGACGATGACATCCACCGGCTGTGACAAGAAATGCTTGAAGATGTGGAGGGCGATGATATAAATTCAAATGGACAAATGATCCATGTGGGGATAGGGTGTAGTACCCACCCAGCCAGTAAATGTCAATTCTCACTGAAGTGATGGTGAAAGGAATTTAGCTAGGTGTACATTAATTGTTCCGTTTTTATACATCATATTATGTTATATCATTTAGCCTGTTATGTACATTAATTGGTTTTGTTTTGATGCATCATATGTTGTTACATCATTTAAGTAGATATATACATTATTTGTTTATACCTTGTGTGAATTGTATGGTACAATAAGAGCCGGAAATTAAATCGATTCCCCAAGGGTTTAGCAATCCATGGGGCTAGGATGTAGTATCAACCCAGTAACACAACGTTCAACAAGTGCATTTAGTTAGAGTCATCACAATAGGGTTCATTTATCCATTTGGACTAGGGTATAGTATTCACAACTTGTGTTGGTAATATGCCCTAGCCCCATGTATTGCTAAACCCAAAGTGTATGAATTCAACTTTCGTCAAACATTAAACCGTTCAACATCTACATTATTCAGTACTAGGCATGTAAATTAAAATACAATATTCGTACATTAATTCTATGAAATACAGTTAAAAACAAAAATTATATGCAAGTGTTGGTAATATGCCCTAGCCCCATGGATTGCTAAACCCATAGGGGAAAGGATTAATCTCTCTGCCTTAGTGAAAGTTTTGTTAGTGTAGCGGTACTACAATCTAGCCTCATAGATTGCTAAACCCAAAGGGTATGGATTCAAGTTCCTTTCAACATTATTCTCTTCAATCTGTACATTATTCAGTGTTACAAAGTACATTATTAGATACTACTGGTACATTATTTACTGTACCAAATCTAAAACACACATTAAAAAATAAAATTTAATTCATGTGATGGTACTATACTCTAGCCCCATGTGTTGCTAAATCCAAGGGGAATGATTCAAACTCCCTGCCCTTGGTGATGGTTTCTTTTGTAAGTGTGTACTACAACCTAACTCCATGGATTGCTAAACCCAAAGGGTATGGATTCAACTCTCGCCAAACATTAAATACTTACACAACTACATCATTTAGTATTACGCATGTACATTAAAGGCCACTTGGCGTACATTATTTAGTTCACAAGCTCCATATCAAATATTTATATACACTATTAGAGCGCAACATGAACATTAGACGAAAAAAAAACATGAAACAATGTACATGTCGGATTGGTTCATGCAAAAATAATAATATAACAAAAAAAAACGTCTAATGTGGGTGGCGTGAATAATACGTGATATGGATATGGTATATCATAACAAAAAAATCAACTTAATTAAAGAAAGAATTATCATATGAATTATAATTAAAGAAATTATACGTGATGTGGAAAGATCTTCATTATAAAAAGATATGGTAATTAGAATCATACGTGTAAATAAGAAAACTAATTTTAATGTGGGTGGCGTGAAATTAGGAACATTTAAACCAATTCAAAAAGCATATTTCCTGAAGCACCCTTTTCGAATTTTTTATATACTTTTTATAATTTCCAACTGGCATAATTAGAGACATTAGATGAGAATATCCAACGGTTGTAATTAGTGTTGCGTTTTTCAAATATATAGTGTAAGGATGTGAATACATCCCTATATATATATATATATAGGTTTGTGTTAAAATGACAACACCTCTTAAAGTAACACCATACCACCAATCCTAGCCAATCATTTGTACACATGGACGAATAATCAGCTGCCATGTGGCAATCATAAAAATTATTCAAGGGTAAATTTTCGCGGACTGCAATATCCAATACGCTAGACTGCAATTTTTCCCGCCTGCAATATCCAATACGCTGGACTGCAATCTATAGATTGCAGTCTAGTGTATTGGATATTGCAGTCTAGCGTTTATAATATTGCAGTCTAGCGTGGTGTCACAGTGTCATTTTAAGAGTGTTGTCATTTTAACGCACCCCTAAATATAGATATAGATATATATATATATATATATATAGGGGTGCACTAGGGTGCCACCATAATTAAAATAACATCATACCACCAATATAGTCCGTTAGATCTCATCTATGGACGCCTAGGATTAAGTTTCGTGAAAAAACACGGGTTTGCAGTCTACTGTATTAGATATTGCAGTCTACTGTATTAGATATTGCAGTCGTGGTAAACTGCAATATTGTTGTGGTAAGACTGCAATATTCAATGAACAGCACTGCAATCTGGTAACGTAAAATTAGAAATTTCCTATTTTACCCCTCCGTGTTTTTACACGTGGCAGCATGACAAGCACACGATTTTCAGATCCAATGGCCTAAAATGGTGGTATGGTGTTACAATAAAGAGGGTTGTCATCTTAGTACATCCCTATATATATATATATAGGGGCATGTTAGGGTGCCACCACCCCTTAAAATAACACCATACCACCATTTCTAGCCAATCATTTGTACACATGGACGAATAATAAGCTGCCACGTGGCAAAAAAAAAAAAAAAAAAAACCAAAAAAGACGGGCAGCAATTTTGTGGTCTTTAAACAACAATTTTTCTTGAACAGCAATATCCAACACGTTAGACAGCAATCTATAGATTGTTGTCTAACTGTTGGATATTGCTGTGTAGCTTTTATAATATTGCTGTATAAGCGTTGTCACGTTGTCATTTTAAGGGTGGTTGTCATTTTAACACAAACCTATATATATATATATATAATGTGAGGGTGCGTTAAAATACATAGAATTATCATTACATAACTATGCACTTATAATAAACATTTTTTTTTAATATATAATGTACTTTCCGTTGTAATATAATTTCTAATGTTCATTATATAAGGCAGTAGTCCATTAAAAATACATAAAATATTCATAATTTGTAGTTATATACGCAGAATTGATTATTATGTGCAATAAATAACTTTTGGGAACGAACAACAATTTAATCAATTTTTTAAAAAAGAAAAAGAAATTGGTAGACCCAAATTAAAACTTTTTTATGCTGCGTGATTTTAAAAAATTAGTATTATCATCCGTGCTATGCATGGGGCTATATAATTTTCACTGATTAAACATTTTAATAAAATTAATAAAAATAAGAAATAAGTAATACAATTACATATATTAACTTTAAAATTACAAAAAAATTAATAGTATTGATTAGAACACTTTAAAACACTAATATAATATTCCCACCATCCTATAATAGATTATAGATGTTACACCTTCCTTTTTAGTTTGTCACAGAAAAGATGTCACATTTCCTTTTTTTTAAAAAAAAATTTCTCTCTCGCATTAGTATAAACATACTATTTTGGTTTTGCACTTAACACACAAAAAAACATCACTTAAAATCTCATGCCATTTCCGAAATGTGTCATCTATTATAGTAAGGATTAAGTACTATTATTACATAGAACAATAACATTTCAACGACTAAATAATTCAAAAATAAACTACTATCAATTTGACTGTTACAAAAATGAGAAATAATTTAGTTGTAAAAAAAAATATTGATCAATGTGAAAAAAAGTTAAATGTATATAAAAAGAAATTTGAATATAAATACAAACAAAATAAATATAAAATATTTTTATTTTAGTTTATCCCTAAAAATTATTCCAAAATTTCTAATTTAGGAAACTTTTTCTGTCTAAGAGCATCCACATCCATTCTCTTGCCAAAAGCACGGATGTCGGCCCAGACCCCCTATATTCATTTTTAATTCTCTACTCTTCTGTAAGAGCACAATACCCCATCCATGCTCTTCCCTAGGAGCAGGGAAGAACATGCTCAAGGGTCTCATCATTCTATTATTCAATTTAAATACTTCAATTACTAAAAATATTTTCACAATATTAAAATGTATTAAAAATACCTAAAATACTATTAAAAATTACATAATTAAAATCCTAAAAATTTAAATTGAGAGAGTTGTTTGGTTTCGTGTGATTTTTTGTGTTGAAGTGTGAGTATATATAGATGAAAGTGTGAATTTTGCGATAGACATAATGAAAAATAAGTTAAAAGTGTGAAAAAAACGGATATATATCATTAGGAAGTTGGAACATCTTTTTGTTATTAAATCTGGATTTTTCATATACTCCCTATGTCCCATTAAAAATGCAACGTTTTTCTTTTTTGGTTGTCCCATTAAAAATGAAACGTTTCCTTAAATGGAAACAACTCTATCTCTACTTTTTCATCTCTCTTACTTTACTCTCTCTTCATTAACTCACAAAACAACACTACATAAAATCCCGTGCCGATTCTCAAATGTTGCATTTTAAGTGGGACGGAGGGAGTATTTTTTTAGAAAATGATTAACCAATGGCCAATCAGAGCATTCCATGTCGGCTACTCGTGCTCTTGCCGTCGTCACGATGGTGCTTTTGCGGAAGAGCACGCCCGTGCCGACGGCAAGAGCGCGGCGACGAGCATGGCTCTTGCCGTGCCATCAACACGACGACTGCTCTTGCGGAAGAGCAATGCTGCGGATGCTCTAATGAGGTAAGACTCATTCTCCACTACCAATGCTTCAACTTTTATTATTTTTTATATTTTACTAATTGTGAATTAAAATTCATACCATTTAAATCTATTAATTTTTATAGGACAAAGGGAGTATAATTAAATCCAAATAAATGTTATTCATAATTAATTGCTAATTACATCTTTTTTGATAATTAAATAGAATATGTCAATTATTGCGTTAATATCTTTCATACAAATACATTTTCGGTGTTGAACAAAATATTAATACTCCCTCCGTCCTATATAAGATGTCACACTTGTGTGACGACACGTGATTTTAGGATGTTTTGTTTTGTGTTGTTAAGTGGAAAGAGAAAATATAATATTATATTATTATGAAAGAGAATTTTTTCTAAAAATAGAAATACAACATCTTGAATGGAACAAAATAAAAAGAAAAGTAAGATATCTTTAATGAGACGGAGGAAGTATTATATTGTACATATCATTCTCACCAAACATATTTTTAATTTAGTTGATATTTAAATAGGAACTTGAATTACTCGAATACATTTTATTAAGTCATGACATCACGGATACAAAATAATATATTCCCCCGTCTTTTAAAAATAGAAACTGTTTTTGTTTTAGTACGTCTATTAAAAATAGAAAATATCTATTTTAGGAAACTTTGTTTTTTCCTCTCTAATAAAGCGAGTCTCATTCTCTATTAATAATACTTTAATCACTTTTTCTTTCTACATTCCTCTTAATTTACCAATTGTGCGTTAAAACTCGTATCATTTAATTTTTTTTTATAACAGTGGTAGTATATAATTTAATACTCCCTCCATTTATTAAAAATAGGGATATTTAAAACGACACGTTTTTTAATGCATAATTTGGTAAAGTAAGAGAGAGAGAGAGAAAAATTAGGTAAGAGAGATGAAGAGAAAAAAATAATAAAATAAGAGAGAGAAAGAAAAAAGTAAGAGCATCCGCAATGGTTAATAGGCCAGCCATTCTCTCATCTGCCACGTCAGCAACACTAAAAAAACCACCTGCCACGTCAGATTTAGGCCAGCCATAGGCCAGCCGCAATAAAAACAATTCAAAATATACTACATTTACGGAATTAAAATTACGATTAAAATACGGAATTAAATTTAGACACGTGTACGGGAAAATTCATTAATTGCATTTTAAAAAGTTACATAGATAAAAAAAAAAGTACATGCATAATAAAGAAAAAAAACTATCGTCGTGCAGTCCTCCGTGCCCACAACTCTTCAATTATATCCTTTTGGAGTTGAATATGAGCATCCACTTGGCGCATGCTGGCAAATTCCTTGAGTCGGCCGGCTTCATCGAGGGGTACCCCCTGTCGTACACTAGGGGTGGCCGTTCCGTGGCTTGGACCGGCTTCATCGTCACTGACCCAACTAGTCAGTTGTACGCCTTCGTCTTCGACGATCATGTTGTGCAGGATAATGCAGGCGTACATTATCTCGGAAACGCATCCGACATCCCACAAACGCGTTGGGCCCTTGATTGCCGCCCATCGAGACTGGAGCACACCAAATGCGCGCTCCACGTCCTTGCGCGCCGACTCCTGTCGTTGCGCAAAGTAGGCCTTCTTTTCATCACTTGTTTGTCGGATCGTCTTCACAAAGACCGGCCACCGAGGGTATATCCCATCCGCCAAGTAGTAGCCCATATCATGCCGGTTGCCGTTGGCCACGAATGAGACGGCTGGACCGACGCCCTGGCACTTCTCGTTGAAGAGGGGAGACGAGTTCAGGACGTTGAGGTCGTTGTTCGACCCGGCTATCCCAAAATACGCATGCCAGATCCACAGCCGGTAATCAGCTACGGCCTCGAGGATTATCGTGGGGTTCTTTGACTTGTAGCTGGTCGTGTAGGCCCCCTTCCAGGCAGTCGGACAGTTCTTCCACTCCCAATGCATACAGTCTATGCTGCCTAACATCCCGGGGAACCCATGCTTCTCCCCGTGCATCTGCATCAAATTCTGACAATCTTCGGGAGTAGGGCTTCGAAGGTACTGCTCACCGAAAATGCTGATCACGCCCCCACAGAACTCCTTCAGACATTTCAGGGCTGACGACTCACCGATGTGGAGGTACTCATCCCACATGTCTGCCGCGCCTCCGTAGGCCAACTGCCTGATTGCCGCCGTGCACTTTTGGATAGGGGTGTGGCCGGGTCTGCCAGCCGCATCGTGCCTGAAGCGGAAACACATATATTGACGCTCCAATGCCCTAACGATGCGCATAAACAACTCCCTGCGCATTCTGAAACACCGCCGGAACATGTTGGCGGGAAACCGCGGGTACTCTGCAAAGTAGTCCTCGTACAGCCGCTGATGTGCAGCTACGTGATCCCGATCAATCACTGCTCGGTGGTGGACAACTGGTGGAGGAGGGCGAGGTATCGCCTGCTGTTCCACCATACGCATGTACCGCTCCATCCCGCGGTTCATGTAGGCCTCCATAGCCTCGTTCATCCGTTCGTACTCCTCAGGATCCCCACCACTACCGCTACCGCTACCACCCGCGTGATCCATCGCTCGATGATGCTCTTGAACAGAAAGTTAGAGAGAGAGAAAACTCGTTAAAACAAGTGGTGCAAATGAAAATGAAACGAAAATCGCGTTTATATATGATTTAAAAAAAAAAAAAAAAAAAAATATCGGAAAACACCGCTGGCCGATCGCTAGCCGATCGGGCCTCTGCAATGGCGGCTAGCCGATCGGCTAGCGACGAGCGATCGGCCAGCCCACGCCGATGCGCTGGCCGATTGCAATGGTTCGGCTAGCCGATCGGCTAGCGCGACGAATCGGCTAGCCGGTCGCTAGCCGACCATTGCGGATGCTCTAATGGAATTAATGTTAGTGGATTATGGACTCACTTTATTAGTGGTATAAGTGGGAACTAACAACAATTTAATCAATTTTTTAAAAAAGAAAAAGAAAATGGTAGACCCAAATTAAAACTTTTTTATGCTGCGCGATTTTAAAAAATGTCATAAGAGTCTTATTATGCATCGCAGCTCTCAAATTTTAGGGCACTCGTGAAAAATGAAGACATCAGCTACTCCGGCGAAGCCCAGCGGCGGCGAAGTAACTCGGAAACCTCAATTCCGGCTGGCCAAAGACGATACCAAACCGGCGCTCCGAGACCCCGTAAGAATTGCCCAATTACTTTCACCTCTACTTAATTCAAGTCTATGCCTCCTAATTAGGTTTTTTGTTTGGGGATTTGATTCTCCATAGATTTTGAGATCCGACCCAATTGAGACCGAGGAAGCCGTGCTGCGATTGCCTCCGCTACCAGATAACATTAAATCCAAATAAATTCAGTACGTCTTTGTCCCAATTTTTTCCTTGTAATTTGTCTCTTCTTTTGTGTGATTTATTTATGAATGATTTGAAATGTAGTACTCTACAACTATACATGACGAATTGTTTTCTAAATTCACTGTGAATCCAGACACTTCGAATTTATATAGTCATCTTCTCCTTCGTAGTTTTGTATCACGAGAAAACCAAACACGATGTGATTTGATTATTCGAATTTTGATGCTTGATATCTAGTTAGGAAAATATTCGTTTTATTTTTGTATATAGAAATGCTCAAACTATAAGTGTGGTGAGCAGAGTTTATATCTAAAAAAAAGAGCTTCTCTTTTACATATAATCAATAATAGTTCCCTAGTGATGACTTGAACCTTTGACCTAATGGTTGAAGAAAAAACGTCTTAGAGTTGCATTTCATAGTCAACAAAGCAAGAAGCCAACTAACACCGTCCCTACATTACTTAAGCATGCAACAAATGTCAAGAGAGAGGAAAGAGTAGCAAATAAAGGAGCTGAACATGCAACACAAAACAATAACTTACCCATCGATAGACAAACTACACCAAAAAACGTCTTAGAGTTGCATTTCATAGTCAACAAAGCAAGAAGCCAACTAACACCGTCCCTACATTACTTAAGCTCATGCAACAAATGTCGAGAGAGAGGAAAGAGTAGCAAATAAAGGAGCTGAACATGCAACACATAACAATAACTTACCCATCGATAGACAAACTACACTAAGACTGAGGAACAAGAAATCAGCATCACAAAACATAATCTCCATTGGCAACATAATACCTTAGTCAACAATCATTGTTTGCTGAAAGACATTCCAGGGCCCATCTGTCTTGTATCTCTATCATAGAACGCATCTTCTTGGCGTACTCATAGGGACCGTTCATCCTCTGATCACCATCCTTTGATCCTATAGCTAAGGTGCCAAAACAACCATTTCTTCTCACACTCCCAATTGAGTTTGAACTCTTGTAATGTAATCTTATTCGAATATCCACACTGACCACAATGTGACATAGAATATGGATCCACGTCTTCTTATTAAATCTTTTGAAAGGAGTACAGATCAAAAACTCTTTGACGGTTGATAATTAGAATTTTATTCAGCGTAAGGGCATCAGCAACACAGACTTGCTGGCTGGCTTCTCCCGCAAGAATGAGAGTGGTGGACCGCGGGGGCCGACGCAGAAAACATTGACTGTAAGAGCTGGACTTCACTATATATTTTTTCACGGTCAAATATAATACTCCCTCCGTCCCACTTTAGGAGTCCGGGTATGCCATTTTTGGTTGTCCCACTTTAGAAGTCTCAGTTGGAATATTCCATAAATGGTATTAGGCCCCACATTCCACTAACTTTTTTCCACTCACATTTTATTATAAAACTAATATAAAAAAATAGGACCCACATTCCAATATATATATGAAATTATACAATATAAAAACCGCAAAAACTGTAAAAATGCATATATATTTAATACAAAGTAGTCCAAAATATATTTAATTAAAAGAACATGTCATAGGTGTGGTTTTACATCTAGAGCGGTGGCAACTCAATTCTACGTGTTATCATCAATTGAAAACGTTGCAAGATTTTTTTCGTTATCAATCGTTGAAAACATGTCCTTCTCAATGTACTCAATTAAACTATCATTCATCCACTCATCTCCGTAGCAACGACTCCTAAATTGCTTAAGGAAGCAAATTGAGAATCACATTGTATATTAGCAATAAAATTACTAAGTTGAAGTGGAAGACGTGAACAATCATTTGCAGAGAAGTCCTCGTGATATAAAGTAGCAAGACGGATTACTTGATCATCATTGAATCGAGAGAAAGAATTTCTCGGATCAAGACATGAAATGCATCCTAACAATTCAGTACTAGCATCAGAAAATCGATCATCCATCTCTTGTATAGTTAAATCAACAACCTTGACATTGCAACCACAATAACATAAATTATGATAAAAAAAAATGTATGTATAGAAGACATGAATAGGGATATCATAGTACCAGATTAAAAATCTCCACACGATAATGATGCAAATTCGTGATCAACTCTGCTCCATACTTTTTATAACCACGGCGTGGTATAATTTCATCCATATCAACTAGTGAAATATTATACACTTCACAAAACTTTGTTGCTTGATCATGTATGTCTTCTCATCCGTTGTCTCTAAAACTTTGCAACTGATGTTTCACACTTTGGATCAGTGATATGGCTTGAATAATATTTTGATCTTTCTTTTGTAAGACAATGGATAATTCATTGGTTATTCCCAATAAATGTTTCATCAAATGCAAAGTGAAAACAAACTCATAATTATCCATCCTTTCAATCAATCCTTCAATAGTACTTCTGTTATTACGGAGAGTAGCATAGTCACGTAAAACTTCCAACACTTTCTCAACCGAAAACCACATAGAGCATAGACGAAGCAATGCAAAGTAATGTGAGCCCCAACGTGTGTCTCCAAACCTTACCAAACTAGTTTCTTGATTTTTACCTCTTCCACTTATGACTTCTCAATCATTAAGTTGTTTAACTAATCTGTCATGTTGCAACAACCAAAGTTGGTCTTTTCTCTTACAAGATACCCCGACCATATTCACAATCATGGAGACATAGCTAAAAACATCATTCACAACTCTAATACCCTTGGCAACTGCAACAACAATTAATTGGAGTTGATGAGAGAAACAATGAATATACATGGCATATGGATTTTCTTGCAATACTAAGGATTTCAATCCATTAAACTCACCCCTCATATTAGAAGCTCCATCGTATCCTTGCCCTCTCACTTTAGATTGAGATAAATTATGCTTCACCAACAAATAATCAATAACGCATTTCAAAGTATGCGAGGAAGTGTCAGTTACATGCACGATCCCAATAAATCGCTCAATCACATATCCTTCGTGATTCACATATCTTAAAACAATTCCCATTTGCTCCTTCAATGAAACGTCTCGAGCCTCATCAACCAAAAGAGTGAAAACTTTATCTCCAATATCATTAACCATAGCAAGTGTGACCTCTGAAGCACAAGCATTTGCCAATTCCTTTTGAATTCGTGGTGAATTCATTTGATTGTTAGCAGGAGCATTTATAAACAAAGTTTTGGATACATCATCATTAAGTTCACTAAACCATAGAAGCAACTCAAGAAAATTACCTCGATTTGAAGAACTACTTGACTCATCATGTCCACGAAAAGATAATTCTTGCTTTAAGAGAAACCGAGTCACATTCAATGAGACTGTCAACCAAATGCGATATGCAACTTCCATCTCACGGGTATTTGACTTTAATATACTTGCCACACTAATCCTTTGATCTTGAAAATCTTCGAACTGAATTCTAGCATTATTATGACAACTATTTATGCCTCCAACATGATAATTGAATCTTTATCATGCATTTTTCCAGTTTCTACAACCCGTCTTTGTAAAAGCATCATTTGATTGTCGACCTCCTTTATCTGATTTCTTGAAAAGGTAGCAGCAAAAGCAAAAAGTTGCATCCTTTGATACACTATACTCTAACCATGTATACATTTTAAACCAAATATCTTGAAAACTTCTCTCTTAAATATCATATTTCATTTTTTCGTACTTATGTCCAATTGGTTGACAGGGCCCTTACTCAAGTACCCCCTTCACACTTTATCACGAATTGAAACATTGAACTCTTCAATTGGCTTGCGTTTTCCCGAATCACCAACAATATCATTCAAGTTCAACTCGACTTCTCTTCGGGGCTAATTTTCCATTGCTTTAACAATGGGTTCACTTGGAGAAGAAAATTCATCCCGATGCTTTTTTTTAAAAAGCGTTCCATCATCTACGGTCAACCTAAGCAATAATGATTGAAGTACAATATTAGTTTATATCCATAACTCCATAAGATACTATCAACACTTACTAACATAAACCGTATTCTATACGACAATCACAAATTTTAGCTTGCAACTATTCTATCAAAATTTTACAGAAAACAAGAAATAGAATATAAAATTAACAACTTTAATAAACTCCTTGCCTCACAATTTGTGTAGAATTTGAAAATTAATTTCTCTAAAGTTTCAAAGACTCAAACCCTCCTTTTTTACAAAGTTGCGCCGTTTCTGTATTGCAACCTCTGCTGTAAACTTCAAAAAGACAAAAACCTTTCTGCTTCTCTTTCTTTAATTTTTTAAAATCTTAAAAAACGTATGCCACTTAAAATTTAAACTCCTTTTACTTAAATTTTAATTAAAGAAACATATATCACTTTATAAAAAGTGATAGCACTTTTAAAGAATACAATCTCTTTTTAAAAAAGGTTTTTAAAAAGGAGTTAAAGATTATAAAGTGGGTCCATTTGACTTTTACTTTTATATTAATTAATTCATTTATGAACTAGTGAAAGTGCTCTTCTTCTTCCTTGTTCTTCCAACGCTATTATTACACATTTCTTCTCCAGATTCTTACTTGTCCTTTCTTTAATTTTCAGCTCCTTACAGTTATTCATCCCAAAATAATTTGTTCTTCAGTAGCATTATTTGGTAAGGGCTTAACATAATTATTAAAATTTTGAAAAATTTGAAAGTAGAAAATAAGAAAAAAATTGGGCAAGTATCCTCTGTACTCGTGAGATGGAAGTTGCAAATCAAATTCGGTTGACAGTCTCATTGAATGTGACTCGGTTTCTCTAAGGAGGGATTATCTTTTCATGGACATGATGAGTCAAGTAGTTCTTCAAATCGAAGTAATTTTCTTGAGTTGCTTCTATGGTTTAGTGAATTCAACGATGATGTATCCAAAACTTTGTTTACAAATGCTCCTGTTAACAATCAAATGAATTCACTACGAATTCAAAAGGAATTAGCAAATGCTTGTGCTTCAGAGGTCACACTTGCCGTAGTTAATGATATTGGAGATAAAGTTTTCACTCTTTTGGTTGATGAGGCTCGAGACGTTTCATTGAAGGAGCAAATGAGAATTGTTTTAAGATATGTAAATAACGAAGGATATGTGATTGAGCGATTTATTGGGATCGTGCATGTAACTGACACTTCCTCGCATACTATGAAATGCGTTATTGATGATTTGTTGGTGAAGCATAATTTGTCTCTATCTAAAGTGAGAGGGCAAAGATACGATGGAGCTTCTAATATGGGGGGTGAGTTTAATGGATTGAAATCCTTAGTATTGCAAGAAAATCCATATGCCATGTATTTTCATTGTTTTTCTCATCAACTCCAATTATTTGTTGTTGCGGTTGCCAAGGTATTAGAGTTGTGAAGAATGTTTTTAGCTATGTCTCCATAATTGTGAGTATGGTCGGGGCATCTTGTAAAAGAAAAGACCAACTTCTGAACAACTTAATGATGGAGAAGTCATAAGTAGAAGAGGTAAAAATCAAGAAACTAGTTTGGTAAGGCCTGGAGACACTTGTTGGGCTCACATTACTTTGCATTGCTTCGTCTATGCTCTATGTGGTCTTCGGTTGAGAAAGTGTTGGAAGTTGTACGTGACTATGCTACTCTCCGTGATAACAGAAGTACCACTGAAGGATTGATTGAAAAGATGGATAATTATGAGTTTGTTTTCACTTTGCATTTGATGAAACATTTATTGGGAATAACCAATGAATTATCCATTGCCTTACAAAAGAAATATCAAAATATTATTCAAGCCATATCATTGATCCAAAGTGTAAAGTGTGAAATATCAGTTGCAAAGTTTTAGAGACAATGGATGAGAAGACGTACATGATCAAACAACAAATTTTTGTGAATTGTATAATATTACACAAGTTGATATGGATGAAATTATACCACGCCGTGGTTATAAAAAGTATGGAGCAAAGTTGATCACGAATTTGCATCATTATCGTGTAGACACTTTTAATAAGGTACTATAATATTCCTATTCATGTCTTCTATACATATATTTTTTTATCATAATTTATGTTATTGTGGTTGCAATGTCAAGGTTGTTGATTTAACTATACAAGAGATGGATGATCGATTTTCTGAAGCTAGCACCGAATAGCTAGGATGCATATCATGTCTTTATTCGAGAAATTCTTTCTCTTGATTCAATGATGATCAAGTAATTCATCTTGCTACATTATATCACGAGGACCTCTCTGCAAATAATTGTTCACGTCTTCCACTTTAACTTAGTAATTTTATTGTTAATATCCGATGTGATCCTCAATTTGATGCCTTAAGAAACTTAGGAGACGTTGCTACGGAGATGGTCAAAAGTGGTAAGCATTTGGTTTTTTCTGTTGGTTTATCGGATTATTGAGTTGGCATTGGTTTTACCCGTTACTTCTGTTGAGAGAGCATTTTCTGCAATGAAGACTATCAAGATTGATTTGCGAAATCGAATGGGAGATGAGTGGATGAATGATAGATTAATTGTGTACATTGAGAAGGACCTATTTTCAACGATTGAGAACGTAGAATTTAGTTGTCACCGCTTTAGATGTAAAACCATAGCTATGACATGTTCTTTTTATTAGATATATTTTGGACTACTTCATGTTAAATATATATGCATTTTTTACAGTGTTTGCGGTTTTTATATTGTATAATTTCATATATATATATACTCCTTATATCCCCTAGTGTAAAACATAGGACTAATCTGATCCCTTGGATCTATTAATTTAATGGCTTGGATTAATTGTCACTCAGTACATTATCATACACTTTTCATACATTAAGGGGTATTTCTTACTCACGATCAATTCATTTCCCTCCCACTCTCACCCCTCATTATTTCCATCCTCTCTCCCCCCTCTCTCCTCCCACAATTCAACTCAACCCTAGCCGCCGCCTAGTTGAACCGGTTTCTACAGTCAATTGTACCGACGAACGACCTAGAGCACGACGAATCGGTCAACATCACGACGCCGTCTGATATATAACCTGGAAATTTTGTTTTCTCCCCTGACGAATTCCGAAATCGGGAGGTAAGACTACAACTTTTAAATTGCTTCAAATTGGTGTAGATTCACATTTGAGGAAGTGATTTTCATTGTTCTTCTACATTATTCAAGCCTCAATTTTGAATTCTAAGTTTGGTTTTTTTAATTAGTGTTTTTTGGTTGGTTGAGTTTCTGGTTTTTGCAAAAAATTGAAGCTTTTTGTCAATACATTTTGCCCTATAATTAGCAGTTATATTCCTTTCCTGGCATTTTTTTGGAAGCAATTTTTGGTCATTCTTGTGATGCTCTGTTCGACCCCTTTTATTTGTGTATAATGAGTTCAGTACAGTTGATTAATCAACAACGAAATTTTGATGACATACAGCACCGGAAGAACTTCCTACAAAATGGTGAACAAACGCACTACTTCGAGGAGGCCTGCTAGCCAAGCGACAAGTAAATGGCTTTATTGGTTTACTGTAATGTTTGAACATTGTTAACATCGTTGTTTACATTGTTCCAAATCCTATGCTACATCATGGCTAGTTTTGTTCATCAATTATTTAGTACATTATTATGTGTTTAAATTACATCATGATAAACCAATTTTGTAGATTGTTCATTTTTAGCATGGTACATTATTTGCAATTTGTGGGTTATGCTTCATTTTTTACGTGGTTCTGTGCATTAATAATGTAGCAATCTGTCCTTATGTTCTGGTGGTGCATTGTAAATACATGTATTTTACATTGTTGATACATTTTAGTACATTATAGGCTTCTGCTGTAATGAATGTTGTGATACATCATGTCGGACAAATTGGTATATCCTTTGTTACAACATCATTGTTTGATAAGTTTACATTGATGGTACATTGCAGATAGAGGAATGGTAGATTGCTAATATATTTATAATGCATTAAGCATACAAATTACTACATTAATAGCCTCTGGTGATATAGTTGTTGCTATGCTACATTATCTGTCTAATTTGGTACATCATAGGTTGCTACATTATTGTTTGCTAAATATACATTACTCTGTATAAAATTAGTGACTTAATAATCCAACACTACAACCTAGCCCCAAGAATTTCTAAACCCAAAGGGGAAGGCTCTAACTCAATGAATGCAAAAATAATTTTTGCATTACATTAAAGCAATAAATTTGAAGATTACTACATACTGCATATACGTTCAATTTCTTAATTTGTATATCAAGATATATTACATTAAACATTCATTAACATACATTATATCAAGATATATTCTACGAGAAAATTGTTGATACTACAACCTAGCCCAATGGATTGGTAAACCCTAGGGGAATGAATTCATGTCTATGTTGTGGTATAGTTAGTTTTCTAAATAAGTGGGTACTACACCCTAGCCACATAGCAATCTAAACCCTAGGGTGAAGTTATCTGTAATCATTAATATAAAATGGAAAAAAAAAACGGTGCAACTCCATGCAAATACGAAACCAAATTGAAAGAAAAATGACAATGAACAGATTTAATCAAAGCAAAACGAAGTAGGGTGATCTACACACAATCGTTTTTCGGAAACCAGATAAAAATCAGGCAATTCGATGAACCTTGTACAAATATCAGACATCTGTTTTCAAAAAGTAATTTATCTTCTTCCATCAATGATAAACCCAGATGAACTAAGCAAGGCGATTGAGAATAAGGTTTGTAGAAGCAACAATAAAACAATAATTCTTCAAAATAGCCGCATAGAGAGTTTTCAGGGTAGGGAATTGATAAATACGGAAATCAAATCGCAGATAAATCAAAGAACGTGAATCATGGGATAAAAATAACTACTATTTTTTGCGGGTTCCGTCTTTAACCTTTTCGATTTTTAAAATAATTTAATTAATTCCAAGTGGACCTAATATTAACCATCAGATCACCATTAATCAAGGGATGTAATTAGTTTTAATCTTTAACCAGGTTTTATACATTAACCCTACTATTATATTTGTCTGTGAAAAAATATATAGTGAAGTCCAGTTCTTACCATCAGTTTTTTTTTCGTCCTCCCCTAATTTTATGCACTGATTGGAAAATTTTTGGTGTATACTCTAGCAACTACAAAGGCTCTCATTCGGCAATTATGCTAAATCCTTGAATAGTGAAAGTATTGAGATGAATAGAAATATGGTTTATGAGTTAAAGTGGTGTGTCACATCTAAGAGATGAGGGTTGTGAATACCTAATGGTGTCAAGTTGATCTCAAGTTGAAGTAATAGTTTTCCAAGTGAACTAAACTCCAAGTTAACTGAGTCTCGATATTTGATGCTTGATATCTAGTTAGGAAAATATTCGTTTCATTTTTATAAATAGAAATGCTCAAACTACAAGTGTGGAGAGCAGAGTTTATATCTATAAAAAAAAGTCATTTTTTTAAAAAAGAAAATAAATAATAGTTCTCCATCTACCCAGTGATGACTTGAACCTCTAACCTAATAGTTGAAGAAAAAACGTCTTTGAGTTGCATTTCATAGTCAACAAAGCAAGAAGCCTACTAACACCGAAGATGTCCCTACATTACTTAAGCTCATGCAACAAATGTCAAGAGAGAGGAAAGTAGCAAACAAAGACATGAAGACTTAGTCGGGTGGGATCTCACCACGAACGCAAATACAGAAGGATCCAAACATGCAACACAAAACAATAACTTACCCATCGATAGCCGAACAACGCCTAGACTAAGGAACAAGAAATGAGCATCAGAAAACATAACCTTCGTTGGAAACACAATACCTTAGTCAACAGTTCAACAATCATTGATTGCTATAAGACACTCCATGGCCCATCTGTCTTGTATCTCTATCATAAAAACCATCTTCTTTGCGTACTCTTAGGAACTGTTCTTCCTCTATTCACCATCATTTGTTCCTATAGCTAAGGTGCCAAAACAATCATTTCTTTTCAAATTCCCAGTTGGGTTTGAACTCTTGCAATGTAATCTCATTTCGAATGTCCCACACTGACCACAATTTGACATAGAATATGGATCCACATCTTCTTGCAAAATATTTTGAAAGGAGTACCATGCCAGGAACAAAAACACATTAACGATTGGCTGGGGATACAAACGAATATGTTCCACTGATCACAAACGTAGTTCCACAAGCTTCTAAAGATTTTGCAGCTGAAGAAGAGATGCTCAATAGGCTTCAGCTCTTCTCTGCATTGCACACACTTGTCATCACCGATATCAGTCATTCCAAGTTTGAACAAACCACTTTGGTGTTGTTGACGAAAACAACCTCTCTGGTGTTATTGAGGAACATTTGTTTAGCTCTAGCAACATTAGTTATAATTTTATCTAACTTTGTGAATTCTAAATATTATTTGGATTCCATTCCCCCAAAAGAATATTTGAATTCCATTGAATGTTTTATAATCACACTTGTAAGAGCATGCACAATGGTCCGGATTAGTAGCCGGACTATAGTCCGCCACATCAACATTTCTTAGTCCGAACTATCCTCCTGCAGTGGTGCGGATTAGTGGCCGGATTAGGATCCGCTCTTTCTATTTTATATTTAATTTAATTTTTTTTGTTTTCAAGTACTCCCTCCGTCCCACGTTCCTTGAGGCGTTCCTTTTCGGCACGAGATTTAAGAAAATTGTGTTTAGTGAGTTAAATAAAGTAGATGAGAGAATAAAGTAAAAGAAAGAATACAATATGTGAGATTAGATGTTTTGCTTTTAGTCAAAAAATGAAATGACTCAAGTAACTTGGGACAACCTAAATTAAATTAAAACAAAACACTTACATTACTTAATTTAAAAAAAAAACTACATTACTTAAATTAAATTTACAATTATCATAAAAATATAAACATGCTTTTAGGAAAAAAAGTATAAACAAGAAAAGAATTGAATAAAATGAGAAAAGTATAATAAAAAAATGTTAGAGTTTTGAGTTTGAACGAATAACCTCTATGATTCTTCAAGACACATTTACCACTAAACATAGATTTTGTATTGAAATCAAACAAATTTTTACATAAAGCAACAAAAACTCTATTCTAAGTGCAAAACTAATTGTCCCACATTGAAATCACAAAGAAACTTGGAGTTGAAAACCTATCTATAAAAGGTTTTACTCAAGCAATGCAGAACTTGCTCATCTAGTGTGAAGGGGTATATTCTACAAAATATAATCTTTCACTGATTCACGGATCTGTCTTTTTGTATGGATCATTGTGAAATTATAGTTTTTCTAATTTAATTTTGAAAATTGATTTTTTAAATAAAAATTAATATTTTATAATTAAAAATCATTTTTCTATAATTAAAAATTGATTTTTTATCCTCCAGACCTATCGTACGGGCTCTTGCATGGCTGGATGATAGGTCTAACGATGCAAGGGTGCCCCTTTGTTCGAGGACGAAAGTTCGGGCGTGGCGATCGTCCGTCCGTCTGCAGTGGTAAAGTTGGGCAGATGATCAGCCGGACGAGGGCTCCACAGTGGTGTCTCGTCCGACCTATCGTTTGGCCACTGCAGGTGCCAAGACGATAAAAAATCAATTTTTAATTTATAAAAAAACAATTTTAATCATAAAATTCAATTTTTTATTAAAAAAATCAAATTGTAAATTAGAATTAAAAAAAAAACTACTCTCTCCGTTTCACCACAAGTGATCAACTTTCCATTTTCGATTCTCACTACAAGTGATTGATTTCCTCTTGTAGCAAAAAAAAAAAAACATTTTTACTCTATTACTTTTTTACATCTCTCTTACTTTATTTTCTCTTTATCTCTCTTACATTTTACTCTCTCATACTTTAGCTTAGTAAATAGTATTCTCTCCGTCCCATAGAAATATGCCATATTTCTTTTTTCGTCTGTCCTATATAAATAATCTCCATCCATTTATGGAAACAATTTTCTCCTTCTCTTTTACTTTAGCATTTATAGGCCCCACCATCCACTACACAATTTCAATTATTTTTTTTCTTCTCTCTTACTTTACCAATTACACATTAAAATTCGTGTCAATCCCAAATGGTCTATTTTTATGGGACGGGGGGAGTATCATTTTCTTAAATCACGTGCCCAAAAGAAATTCATCACTTGTGGTAGGACGGGGGAGTAATTTCACCATGATCTATACTAGAAGACGGACCCGTTAATTAATGAAAGATTATATTTTTTAGAGTAAAATCCTTCACACAGATGAACATGTTTTGCATTAATTGAGTAAACCTTTTATAGATAGGTTTTCAACTCCAACTTTCATTGTGACTTCGACGTGGGATAAATGGTTGATTTATAGATAGGTTTTCAACTCCGAGTTTCTTTGTGATTTCGATGTAGGACAAGTAGTTTTACACTTAAAATAGAGTTTTTGTAGCTTTATATAAAAATTTGTTTGATTTCAATACAAAATCTATGTTTAGTCTTGTGGTAAACGCGTCTTGAAAAGTCATTAAGGTTGTGGGTTTAAACCTCACACTCAACATTTTTTCTATTTTGACTTTTATTATACTTTTTTCATTTTATTCGATTCCTCTTTTTATACTTTTTTTTCCTATTAGCATGTTTATATTTTTATGATAATATAAATTTTATTAAATTTTATGCAATTTCAAAGCATGTGCTTTGCGACCTTTTTCTTATTATTCATTTTGTATATCTTCAAATTTTTTTATTGTTTTAAAATATTCTAAATTGGATACGAAAATTGAATTTTTTGTTTAAATCTTTTTTTATATATTTCATATCCTTTATAGGTATTTCTTAAATATTCTTATATGCATTCGAAAACAGAAACACATTTAATGCATAGATATATATTTTCTGTTCTATTAAATCTTATTTATTTTAATATTTTCATTCTTTTGTTTAAAAAAAAATTGTAATGCATATAAAACATATACTATACTTTTTAATCTTTCCTATTTTTTCAAGCCTTTTAAAGCATATTTAGTTTTTAAAATATTCTAATGTATTTAATTATATATTGTTTCATCATAATATATATTCCCTCTGTCCCCTACTTTACCTAAATATTAAATAGGCCACATATTCCATTAATTTATTATATTCACGTTTTATTATAAACCTTATATATAAAAATTGACTCACATTTATTAACTTTGTCAATCCACTTTCCTTTATATTTCTTAAAACTTGTGCCGAAATCGAAGTGGACAATTTTTTGGGATAGAGTAATTAGTTTTTTTAAAAAAAGAAAGAGAATTGGTTAGATTTTGAAGTTCCGAGTCGGTCAGTATAAGTATTTTTCGTACCCCCAGACGAAAAATCTTGTATCCGCCACTGTAATTAATGTACTCCATATACTATTTTGCTATTTATGGGGAGTGATCAATTGCTAACTTATCATTTAATTGCTAACTACAACTAATTTAAGGCCATAGGATTTTAGAAAACGTGTGGTCTACAATTTGCCACGTGTAATTTTCGATTTTATTAATAAAATAAAAAAAGATTAAAAAAAACGCCAAATTAGGGTTTTAGGTGAAAATGTCAATATAGTGTTTCGGAAATATCAACACAATGCTTTGAGAATGTCAACACGATGTTTTAAGAATGTTAACCCATTGCTTATATTGACATTCTACATGTATTATATTGACATATTTTATATAGTATGTTGACATTTCTGCTTTACGAAAAAATAGAAAAATTTTTGAATTTTTTTTCAAATTTTGACGTCGGAACATATGCATATATGATATCGTTGGAATCCTTATAAAATTATCTTTAATTTGATATATGTTATATGAATTTAAAGTTTTGAGATTTCTTTTAAAAGTTGGTTATAACTAAACATGTAGTTAATTGACATTAATACCCCTATTGATATTTTATAGAATTAATCTTATGACTTTTTTGACGTTTTTTGTTGATCATATTGATATTTCTTGGTTGATGATCTAGGCCCTTAATTTGAATATCTAATGGCTATTATTTAGTTGTAGTTAGCAATTAGGTATTGAGTTAGCAATATAACACTCCCCTATGTAAGCATGTGTTTTTTTCCTATAAGTAGGTGTTTTTTTCAATTAATGTAAGTGTTTTTTAAAATTTTGTGTTTTAGTACTCCATATATTATATTTTGCTATTTATTACTATTTGAAAATAAATTAAAAAATTTAATATAAAATTGAAAGGGCGGACACTAGTCCACACTGCTGTAGGTGGTTAGTCCGGACTAAGAAATGTTTGTGGATGCTGTAATGGAGATGATGATAATAAGTTGAGTTGAACTGAATAGTTTTGAGTTGAGTCAGATATTTTAGGTATGTATTCTAGATTGGTGAGGAGCGGCCGTTTTAAAATTAAAAGCGTGCGTTACATGTTAAAGTATTGTGTAGCTGGAATATAAACAATTTGTAGAGAGGACAAAAAAGAATGATCCAAATCCAAGAACTTGTCACAGTCAAACATGCATGTGTTAATTAAACTCATTTTTATGTCTACACGGTTTCACCAGAACTTAGCATGATATCAAATTCCAGAATTTTAAAAGACAAACTTATACTAAAACTATATACCAGTGTACAAATCAAATTCAAAATCATCTGTGTTAGTGTTTTAGTTCTTGTTGCATTTTTCCTCTTCAATTTTAATAATTTGTGATTTACTGTAGTATAATTTCACAACTAGGATACACCAATCCAATTATAATGTTCTATATTTAATTCTCCTTTTATTTTTACAATAGAATACAAAATACTACTATTCAAAAATTTCATTTTTTGTGATAAGTTTTTGTTCGAGGGTTGAATGATAATTATGATATAGTACTAGTAATGAATTGCGAGCAGCTAGTGGTCCATCATCCATTCCATTGTAGAGGCAAATGCAATAAAGAAGGCCCCCCAATTCCTTCTAGAAGTAAGGGTGGCGTGTGGTTGAAATATATCCAATTTTGTACTAGGAAGTAGGAAGAGGAAGTCAATTTACAAAAACCTAAAGTATAAATGCATTTGTCGGCCCACAACATTTCCTTACAGCATTTCGGCTAATGCAACTATAAAGAGAGAGAGAGAGAGGGAGAGTTGTATTTGTAATTTGTAATTTGTAATTTGTAAATTGTAATAGTATAGATGATGACCATGTCTCCAACAATGGTGGGTGCAACAGTATTGGTTGATGCATCTTCATGCATGTTAGTTGAGGCGAGTGGCGATTCCGAATCCCAGTATTATGACACGGGGGAGCAAGCCGGATCCACGACTGAGGACGATGCCGAGTCGTGCACATGCATCTGCGCCTTTTTATCCCACACTAGCGTCGCGGCTCATATTGATGCTGATTTTGATGAGGACGATGGTTGTGCAACTGATCTGGAGGATGGAGTGGTTGATCAATGCAATTCTATTGCCACTCAAAACCACGAGAAGACGGATAGACAATTTTGGGAGGCTTGTTTGGCATCGTAATTAGTTTTACTTTAATATCATGTTCGGATCGTTATCATCGTATTGTTAAAAAAAATTTATATCATGAACTCCAACACGGACACCCAAGAATTTAATGGTTCGTAACAAGTCTTATTTGGTTTGGATATTTATTGGATGATCCAATAAAACTGATGATTTCGAGTTCAGTTTAAGTTAGGCCATATATTGTTGCATTGTTGACCCGATAACGACCCACATTTGTAAGTCTAAGTTGACACGGTGTGTGTGTGTGTGTGTGTGTGTGTGTGTGTGGTCTTGTTAGGATGAGATTTTTGGGCATAATTGAGAAATGAGATGCAATCTCAGCCACTAATTCACAAGATTAACTTAATGTCAACAACTATCACATTATGTCAAAAGGGGGTATAATTGTCTTTTCATTAATAATGTAGAGGACAAAAATAAAATACATTTGAAATCATTTTCTAAAGTCTTCAAATCTTCAACATTCAAATCTTCAAATCTTCAATTCTTCAACATTCATATCTTCAAATCTTCAATTCTTCAACATCCAAATCTTCAAATCTTCAAATCTTCTTCAACATTCAAATCTTCAAATCTTCAACATTCATATCTTCAAATCTTCAATTCTTCAACATCCAAATCTTCAAATCTTCAAATCTTCTTCAACATTCAAATCTTCAAATCTACAACATTCATAACTTCAAATCTTCAACATTCAAATCTTCAAATCCTCAAATCTTGAATTCTTCAACATTCAAATCTTCAAATCTTCTTCAACATTCAAATCTTCAAATCTTCAACAATCAAATCTTCAATATCAATATCGAATGTCAACAACCCGTATAAAAATGTCAACAACTAACAAATAACACTTATAATTTACATATCAATACCGAGAATATCGAATGTCAACAACTCGTATTAAAATATCAACAACTAAAAAATAACACTTACAATTCACATATCAATACCGAAAATATCGAATGTCAACAACTCGTATTAATATGTGAACAACTAACAAATAACACTTATAATTTACATATCAATACCGAGAATACCGAATGTCAACAACTCGTATTAAAATGTCAAAAACTAAAAAATAACACTTACAATTCACATATCAATATCGAGAATATCGAATGTCAACAACTCGTATTAAAATGTCAACAACTAACAAATAACACTTACAATTCACATATCAATATCGAGAATATCGAATGTCAACAACTCGTATTAAAATGTCAACAACTAAAAAATAACACTTACAATTCACATATCAATACCGAAAATATCAAATGTCAACAACTCGTATTAAAATGTCAACAACTAACAAATAACACTTATAATTTACATATCAATACCGAGAATATCGAATGTCAACAACTCGTATTAAAATGTCAACAACTAAAAAATAACACTTACAATTCACATACCAATATCGAGAATATCGAATGTCAACAACTCGTATTAAAATGTCAACAACTAACAAATAACACTTACAATTCACATACCAATATCGAGAATATCGAATGTCAACAACTCGTATTAAAATGTCAACAACTAAAAAATAACACTTACAATTCACATATCAATATTGAGAATTTCGAATGTCAACAACTCGTATTAAAATGTCAACAACTAATAAATAACACTTATAATTTACATATCAATACCGAGAATATCGAATGTCAACAACTCGTATTAAAATGTCAACAACTTTAAAATAACACTTAAATTCACATATCAATACCGATAAAATATCGAATGTCAACAACTCGTATTAAAATGTCAACAACTAACAAATAACACTTACAATTCACATATCAATACCAAGAATATCGAATGTCAACAACCTGTATTAAAATGTCAACAACTAACAAATAACACTTACTATTGACATATCAATATCGAGAATATTGAATGTCAACAACTCGTATTAAAATGTCAACAACTAACAAATAACACTTACAATTCACATATCAATACCGAGAATATCGAATATCAACAACTTGTATTAAAATGTCAACAACTAAAAAATAATACTTATAATTCACATATCAATACCGAAACTATCGAATGTCAACAACTTGTATTAAAATGTCAACAACTAAAAAATAATACTTATAATGCACATATCAATACCGAAACTATCGAATGTCAACAACTTGTATTAAAATGTCAACAACTAAAAAATACTCCCTTCGTCCCCCATTACTTGACACAGTTTGCCATTTTGGTCCGTCCCCCATTACTTGACACACTTCACTTTTTCCATTTTTGGTAGTGGACCCCATATTCCACTAACACATTCCTACTCACATTTATTATAAAACTAATACTTTAAAAGTAGGACCAACATCCCACCAACTTTTTCAACACACTTTCCATTACATTTCTTAAAACCCGTGCCGGGTCAAACCGTGTCAAGTAATGGGGGACGGAGGGAGTAATACTTATAATTCACATATCAATACCGAAACTATCGAATGTCAACAACTCGTATTTCAATTGAATCAAATCCACATCACAATTCCAAAAGCAAAAATAAATAAATTACAAATATACTTAAATATTTTTTAAAAAAAAACGAAAAAAGAAAATTAACAAATGTATGCCAAAAATCCCAGCGCCAAACTGAAGCAGAGCGCTGCAACACCGCCGACGCGGACTCTCTCTCCGTCCCAAGGAAGATGACCCCTTCTTTGGACGGCACGGGATTTTATGCAACTTTATTTTGTGTGTTAAATGGAGAGAGTAAAGTAAGAGAGAGGGGATAAAGTAGAGATAAAGGGGTTTCCATTTTAAGTAATGAGTCATCTTGGTTGGGACAAACCAAAAAGGAAAGTGAGTCATCTTTAATGGGACGGAGGGAGTAATAAACTAATGGAATGAAGTAATAGCATGACTGAATGAAGAAATAAACTAACGGAATGAAGTAATAAACTAATAGGATGAAGTAATAGCATGAATAAATGAAGTAATAAACTAACAGAATGAAGTAATAGCACGACTGAATGAAGTAATAAGTTCATAACATACATTCATTTAGTTCATTATATAGTGAATATAGTTCATTATTTACTAAAGCAAGTTTTTTTCGAATAAAAAAAATTAAAAAATAAAAAAAAATTAAATTTTTTTTAAAAAAAATTAAAAATAATAAAAAAAAATTAAAATAATAAAATAATAAAAAAATATTTTTATTTAATAAAATATTAAATTAATTGTAAATTAATCATAACCATATAAGAAAAATGAGTGGCCCTAATTTGGTCTCTAGTTCGATCTTTAAGGGTGGATTTGTGGTTAATAGGGATGTGATCATATCATAACCCATAATTATGGTGATAACCTAATAACCCTCATTTTATGGACGAAAAATATCATTTTATGAAACAGAATATCATTTTATGGAATAAAAGTATCATTTTATGCATGCTGAAAAAATATCATTTTATCGTGTATAAATATCATTTTTAATAAAAATGATACTTTTGACCCATAAAATGATAGGGTTATTAGGTTATCACATAAATATGAGTTATGATATGATCGTACCCCTATATATAGGATTGTGATCAATTGAGATTTTTTATGCTAATTGAGAAATGAGATGCAATATCAGCCATTCATTTTTATTAAATAAGTGGTCCAGATTTTTCCACATGTACTATATCTTTAGATTAATTAATTATGAAAGGGCAGAATGGTAATATCATGGTAAATTTTATTCAATAAATATTTTTTTAAATTTTAAATTTTAATTCTTTATTAATTTTTTTAAAAATTTTTAAAATTATTTTTATTTTATTTTTTAATTTTTTCTAATTTTTTTTAATTTTTTTTTAATTTTTTAATTTTTATTTTTCAACTACATATACAATTCATATCAATTTATGCCCCTCTGTTGACATAAACTACATGTTGTTGACATTTCACAAATATTTTGGATGAGGGGCTGAGATTGCATCTCAATTCTCAATTAGGTTGAGATTTATCAACCTAACAAGACCCCCTATATATATATAGGGTATTGTTACGTTGAGATTATTTACCTTAATTGAGAAATGAGATGCAATATGGGCCACTAATCCATAAGATTCATGTAATGTTAACAGATAACACATTATGTCAACAAGAGGGTATAATTGTAATTTCATTAATAAAAGGCAGAAAACATAAAATTATATTTCAAACCATTTTCTAAAATCTTCTCTAAAACTATCGCTAAAAACCTGCAAATCTTCATACAAATCTTCATAAAATCGAAGACCTTTAAAATCGAAGACCTGCAAATCTCGCTGAAAATCTGTTGATCTTCAAATTTCAATTCGTAGACCTTCAAAATCGAAGAGCAAAATCGAACAGTTTTGTGCAATGACGATAGAAAAGCAAAATCGAAGACAATCGGCTGAAGCGACGATTGTAGCTGAATCGGCTGAAGCAACGATCAAAGAGAATCGACATTCCAAATCGGCGGTGGTTGAAGCGACTTCTTCAAGTTGATGAATTTTCAAAATCGGCATTCAAAATAGTCGTTCATCCAAAAATTGAAGAATTTTTTAACAACAGACGACTAATTCGATGGAGTTTGGTTGAATCTGGAGTTTTTAGGTTGATTTTATCGACTTCGATTATGTTTTTATGCTTTATTTGTTGATGCCCAGTCAAATTTGTTCCTAATCAGTTTTTTTTTTTTTTTTGCTTTTTCATTTTTAGGTTCGAGTACACTTCATAATCAAAGCCTAAGGTGTCATCTGATGGATTCTTCATCTTATTCAGAGTCGACGTCGATGAATGTTGAAGGTATTTTGGTTTGATTTTCATTAACATGACTTTTTGTACTTTGTTGGTGAATTATACTCTGTTGACATAAATGCAGATTTGCTGACATTCTATGTAGAATTTATTGATATCATGTATACTCTCTGTTGCTATCATGATAATTTCTTGTTCACATAACTGCAAATCTGTTGATATTTGAATTGATGTGCATTCCTACTGACTTCTAATTTGTTTGTCATTCCAGTGGTAGACATGTTCTATTATATTACAGAGATTCTGTGTTGAACTAGGCTAAAGTTTTATTGAAAGCACAAAATGTGAATATTCTGTATTGAAATATTTATTGCAGAACTTCACAAGAAGGAGAGATGTGAAGCTGTCACCATGATTGAAACACCACCTATGGTAATTGTTGGTGTCGTTGGGTATGTGAAGACTCCTCGTGGTCTTCGCTACCTAAATACAGTTTGGGCTCAGCACTTGAGTGAGGAGGTAAAGAGAAGGTTCTACTAGAATTGGTGCAAGTCAATGAAGAAGGCATTTTCCAAATACTCGAAGAAGCTGGAGACTGACGAGGGGAAGAAAGACACCCAGGCACAGCTGGAGAAATTGAAGAAATATTCTTGCGTCATTCGTGTCCTGGCTCACACTAAGGTACAACCAAATTGCGTAAAACTCATAAGAAAATTAACATGAACGAAATCAAAACAGAGCAAACTAATTTTAAGTCAAATCAAAGCATAATCAACGAAGAACTGAACAGATCTACAGACGTTAGACGAAGCAAAACAGAAAACAAAAAGAAAACTCAAATCCATCTAACAACTTTCTTTTCTCACTTCGAATCCAACCTCAGACGCTAAATCCACTCCGGATCCAAGCGTCCAACACGAACTCCAACCAACAGAAACACTTCATCACTTCAGATTTGAACAACAACCTCCAAACAGTCAATAAACCACAGATCTATCATCAAATTCCCACATCAAACACCACAATATCAAAATAAAACAGAGATTGACATAATACTTGTAAAAATAAACTTCCAGCAGAGAGATCTACGTAAATCAACTTGAAATTCAACTACTAAACACAAATAAACCAAAGCGAAAAGGTAATAAGTATCATCAACAACCAAGTCGACTCCCAAAAGTGAAGTTCGACGGCAAAACGAGCAAACAACTGAAATTAAGAGAAATTGTATCTTCGTCCACACTCGGACGGTGTTGCAACGCGAAACTTCTAAAGAAAATAACCCTTCGTACCCGACTACCTCAGATCTCCCATTCCCAAGTGTGTGTAATGTGTGTGAGCTAAGAATAGAATGAAAAAAAGTGATATGATGTGCGTTGCATGCTCTTCTATATATAGGCGTTGGAGTGGGGCCCAGCGAGGTATAGATAAGACTTTGTTGCCCTCAGCTATTGACTCCTCTGTCACGCCTTCTTTTCTTTTAAATCCTGCTCACTTCATTTCTTTCCTTCGCTAGATCATCTCCTTCAGCATTTCCTCGATCTAGCGATTTTTCTTTACACACCTGGCTTAGGAAACGTGTTAGACCCAGCAATTATAACGTTTTTCACATATAACCGATGCATGAAATTAGCCTTATCAAACTGCTCACACTTAAACCATACTTGTCCTCAAGTATAAAGACAAGAAAAGAAAAAATGAATAAGGCGAATTTCAAGCAAGGTTATCTCTTGACCGACTCCTAGACCTAGACACAAAGAAACACTAAAAAAAAGTTTAAGAAAAACATACAAACATATAAACACATATACATGAGCTAGCTTCAACTTTTAATGCTACACCACTGAAGCGTCGGGTTATGAGAGTTCCTCCTTCCTGGGTCAGGCTATTATCATTCATGCCTTCTAAACCATTTCCCCCTGGACTTCGTCCAGCTTATTCCTCCTCTTTTATATATTTTTTTTCCTTTTTTATACATTTATTTTTCTCTGGACTTCGTCCAGCTTATTCCTCCATTTCTCCTCTCTTCTGGACTTCGTCCAGCTTATAACGTCTTACCCGGGACTTCGTCCAGCTTATACCTTCATAACCCAATTCCCATTTTTTTCTCCTTCGCAGCTCTTCTCCCTAAGCATTCAGTGGCGGCCCTTAAACATGTGTTAGCTCGAAGTTATTTAAGGCTTATAACTCACTATTATAGTAGAGTTTCACAACTAAGTAAGTAGAGGCATCCTCCATCGTTCTCACTTCACTCATATTGACTAGGCTTATTTAAAGAAAAAGCTTCTAAGTTGAAATGCCTCCTATCTTCAATTACTTTCACGAAGGGAATCATGCCGTATTGTATTCACTGGCTCATGCGACACAAACAAAACTTGGACTTAAAGACTCTTATCATGCAAACAAAGGTAATGCATTGACTCCTCTCCCCCTCCCACTTCACTCAAACTTGTCCCCAAGCCATCATCGTGAAGGGGGGAACAGAGAGATCAATGCAAAATAACAAAGCAGATTATAAAAACACAAACTTCTCACACTTAGACCAAGCATTGGGCTAAGTGGGAGAAGAAACACAATAAAACAGAAACACAAGAAAAAACACAACAAAACAGAAAATACAAACTTCTCACACTTAGACCACGCAGTGGGCTAAGTGGGAGAAGACACAACAATTATAAAACACACGTAGATAACAGGAATAAAAATAAAATTAAAAAAAAAACTAAAGGAACGAAAAATAAAAGTTACTTGATCAAGAGATGGTGGTTCACTTCTGGAGCTGGCTCCCTCGAGAGCCAGACTGGGGCGGGATTCCGGGTCGGGTCACTTTTACTTTCTTCTTTGCTGGCTGCTCCAGCTCTTCTTCCTGTGCTGCTTGTTCGGGTACTGGCTTCCTCACTATAGACTTTGGTTTAGATGGGGCTGAAACTTGCATGGGAACGGCCGGGGAGATCAACTGTTTGAGCGATTGCTGCGACTGCCTGACGGAGGGACTGCTCTGAGTGGGCTGCCTGACTTCACTGCTGGACCCAGGAGTTGTCCTCGACTGGGTTAAGGGGAGCGTCTGCTGCATCCACTTTAACATCTTCATTGAAAGCTCCACCGCTTCCGTCATTCTCTCATTCTGTTTGGCGCACTTCACCGCCAAATCAGCAATGTTGCCCCTTAGGGTCTTCACTTCCTCCCGATTCCCCATCAATTCCTTCCTTATCCCACCAAGCTCCTTGATCATTTCTCTCCTCATCAACTGCATTTCCTTCTTCACGTCCTGGACTTCCTTGCGTAGCTCTTCAAACTCTTCACTTGGCATGGCTTCCTCAACTTCCTCCGGCTCTGCCTTCACCTTGTCTCCCAACGAATAGAAGAGAGTCTTGGTGCCTTGAGTCTGCAGTAACCCCTTGTTGAAGAAATAATCAACACTAAACACCTCTGGGGGTTCGCACATGACTACCAACGGAGCGGTCTTGGCAATTTTCATTTCTATGTTTCTCTGGAGGTAAGCGCCGATGAGGTGGCAGGTGTACATATGATGCCCAGGGTTGCTCGTCATTTGGTGGCACGCCTGCGCCAGCCAATATCCGAGGTGCACCTTTACACCCTTCGCCATGCACCATGTGAAGTAGAGGTCGGTAGTAGTGAGAGCTGAATTCGCAGTACCCATCAAATTATAACTGACAAACGTTTGAGCAAAGCGGAGAATCCGGTCTTCAATGTGGGAGGCCTTGGAGTAGCTGGACTTAAACGTCCCCGACTTGGGGTGTGTGACCAGTTCCCATGCCGTCTGTACTTTGAAACCAGGCGTGTCCTTCGGCACTCCGACCATCCTATCATTCCACGCCCCCTCTTCATCCTCGGCGTGAGTAAACAACCCCATCCGCAGAGACCACTCCCAAATGCTCATCTCATACTCATCATTAAAAAGCCTGAATGTGATAGAATCTGCGTCGAGATCAGTGGTATTCCTTAAACAAAAAGTGGAGAAATACTCCCTTGCTAGATCCACTGGCACCCTCTCCTGACTGTGCTGCAACAACCACTCAAATCCTATCGCTTGGATACAGGCGCGGAATTCCTTATCACATGCAATCATTTTAAGCTCCCTCGAGCTGTACTGCTTTCCTGACTTGGCCATCTTCCCGGCGCTACATCTCTCCTTGTACACTGCGATCCTCTTTTGGTCGTCGAACTGCCTCATCTCCTCTAGCAATTCTTTAGTCAGCCAGACTTCCGGACGTCCTGGAATCGGCTCTTCCTCGGCTTCCTCAGAGTCATAGCTGGATTCAGGGATGGGCTCGTCTTGTTCCTCGACAAAGGGTTCCTCGGTTACAGGGGAAAGGGTCTCCTCGACCTCCTGGATGGAGGGAGCTTTCCTAGACCGGGTGGATAAGGTCGCTGCCCGCCTTTCCTTTCCTTGCCTTCTCCTTGACCAAGCGGCGCTCCTCTGCCTCTGTTGCGTCAGGAACTAAGTCATCGACTTCGTCGAGTAGGCTCCTCCTGGTGCGCCTCCTTTCTGTCCTCTCATCAACCTTTGGCACATCTTCTTCCTGCCCTTCTCGGGCTCCGGTACTCCAGTCGTAGGTAGATCTGATTCCTCTAAAAGCTTTTCTAGGGTTTCCCCCTCACCAACCAACATCGGGGTTGCCCCCTGATAAGGCTCGTTTCATGCATCGGTTTAGGGTTAAAATTCTGTGCATTTGGGGCGCTAATGTGTGTTATTGAGTTCAGGTGCGTAGTAAATCTGTCAGACCCAGGAGTTGTTGTTACCTGACCTGGCAGATGCAAAAGAGATGAAATTGAAGCAAAAGTCAGAAGTCGTCGTTCAGACCTGGGAGAATCAAAAGTTGGCGACAGGAGCAGAATGGAGCGAGAGCAAATTATCTTAAAGAGTCTTACTCAAGGGCAAGGGCGTAAAATCACCGGAGGGATACCCTAGGGATCAGAGCCTCACATATATAAAGAGCTCAACCTTGAAGAAAAAAAGAAGAGTCCGTGAACAGCCACTTCTGCACTTTCTTAGCTCTAGCTTTCGTTCCATGCTTTAGTTCCACACTTCAAGTTTCTCATTTCGACTGCTGCGCACTTGGACATGGAGGATTCTGGCCACCGTGGTTCTCATCGTCATCGTTGCTATTTTGCTTTGTAACACCGCCTCGTGGAGGCGAAGAAACAATTTTATTTGCTTTCGTTTAGTACCTTGTTGGTTTTAAGTTTCGCAACTCTAGTTTCTTGCTTTGATCTACTGGATTCAGACCTATTTCAAGTTATTATGGAAGTTTATGTTTGCTTTTGGTTGAATATCTCTGAGTTTATGTTCATCTCTAGTTTTTAGCTCTCGTTTTTGTTTGTTGTTGGATGTTTGGAGCTGAGATCTGTGTTTGTTGTTGGAGGTTGGGAATTTGCATATGAAGGTGTTTGGATTTGTTGAATCTTGGTGTTTCGGAGTTGGAGTTTCGCATATTTGATGCTTGATGTTTACGTTATGCATGATTATGGCTATTTACTTTCTGTTTCTGCATCCTTTAGGTCCAGTAGCGTAGATCTGTTAGTTTAGGCTTTAATTTCTCGTTTTAAGTCTCGTTTTAAGTTTAGATTTAAGGTTGCTCTGTTTTCATGGTGTTTAATACCCTGTTTTCTCTGCTATTCTCGTTTGGTTCCCGAAGAAGATGAAGTTGGTGGTAGTTAGAACCAGATCTGCTTTATGTCAGTACTTTTCTGCATGTACTTTACTTTTTCTGCATATCTGCTAGACCTGTCAGTACGATCTACTTTGTCTCTTTTACTTTTCTGCATGCTTTTCCAGACCCTGGTAGTTTAAGGAACTTGTCTTGCTTTTTCACTTTATGCTTGTCTGTCCAAATTAGGAAAGTCTGTCTAGTTAAGTTTACCCCAGCTGTCTTAGAACATTAAAATATCTCACTTTCTCTGAGTCATGTATGTTCCGTACGCTTTCGTTTCTTAGGTCCAGTAGGTAGAGTAAAGTTCTCCTGATCTATTAGACCCAATAGGTAGAGTAAAGTTTCGCTTATCTCTCAGACCCAGTAGTTTAAGTTCTCGACCCACAAAAATTGCGTGGCAGCAGCCAACCCTTTCCCAAAACATCCTCAATTACAGTTCCGTGACACCTGCTTCCTCGTGGGATCGATCCTTTACTTCCCTGTGCTAGTTGTAGTATAGTGGGTTGAGGTTTTTGAAGGGACAGAGTGCACCCAACGACCCCTTTCTGATAAGTCTCATGGTTTTCTAGCTTCTGAAGTCTAGTCGAATCCTCTGGACCTATTAGATCGAGTGATATCACACACAGCACAAACCTGCACTGCACTCTTTGGACCTGTCACCCCCTCAATATAAATGGGGTTCTCCCCCCTGACATCTCCTCGGGTTGCCCCCTCTTCCATGAACTCAGGGGTCGCACCCCTGAAATCAACCGGGGTCTCATCCCCCGTCTCCATAGGGGTTTCCCCCTCTGCAACTTTCTCTAAAATAGTGGTTTCCCCCTCCGCAATTTCATCTAACACAGGGGTTTCCCCCTTACGAACTTCATCAGAAATAGGGGTTTCTCCCTTACAAACTTCCCTACCCTCAAGATTAGGGTTCTCAGTTTCTTGCTTTTCTGTCTCCACCATGGTCTCGTCGTGAGTCGGTTCATCACCTTCCGGCCGTTCGTGTGGTGCCCCCTCTTCCTCCGCTTTTTGTGAAGCGGTTCCTGCATGTTGAGATGTAGAATCTCGCGGTCCTTCTTCAGGAAGATTCGCCGGTTATGCAGCCGAGTCTGCCGGAATCGTCAGTGGTGGTACGACCGGTGCAGACGGCATCAGGCTAGCGGCGAATAGGGCATACACCTCCTTTGCTTTCTCGACGCTCCCCACTTTCTGCGTCAATTCTGCCAGCAAGGTTGGGTCGTACACAGTGCTTTGGGTAGAATCCATCGGTGCAGATCTGAAAAATGAGAGAAAAACTGGTCGAATTTGGTTAGGGTTTATTTTTTTAGAGCGAGAGCGAAAGTAGAGAGAAGGGAGAGTGAATCAGATTTTCGTCGATTTGGGGATAATTGGAGAGAGAAGGACGACGGTTGCTTTTCTGATGAAAAGATGGTGCGGTTGCAGGCATGATGTAAGCAACCGTACAACTTCCATAATTATCGGCCAGATTTTGAAATTCAAAATATCTTTTTCCCTCCTCGATTCCTTCCTCTAGACTTCCCTTGACTTCTTCCCTCAGGTTCTTCTCTAGCTAATTCCCTCGACCATGTCCTACATAACAAAGAAATGAAGGCTCCAGACTCCTAGGTCAAGGTTAGAGTATAAAATATCGGTTCCCTTTGGAGTCTGGTGCTTTGAAAATACTTTTGGATTTTTTCTAAGTTTAAAAAGCAATTAAACTATTTACACACTTTTTGTATTTCCGAGATTCCCTGGTCCAGTTTGTATTTTCAAAGTTGTCAACTTACTCCTTGACCCAGGAATTCATCGGAAATATCCCCCGTCCGTTTAGGCGATAGTAGGGAGTGCATGTGGTGGAACTTCGTCCACAACACACAACTCGGAATTATCCCTATAGACTTTCACTCTATGACCATTGACAAGGAAAGGAACAGAGTTTGGAGCACTTCCCTGGATCTCCACTGCTCCATTTGCTCGGATGCCGATGATGGTATATGGGCCGATCCATTTAGACTTCAGTTTTCCTGGCATTAGCTTGAGCCGAGACTGAAAAAGGAGCACCTTCTGTCCGACATGAAGTTCCTTGACCCGGAGATTCTTATCATGTCATAACTTCGTTCTTTCTTTGTACCACATGGCAGACTCAAATGACTCCAGCCGAAGTTCCTCAAATTCTTGCAATTGTAACTTCCTTTCTTCTTCGCAAGCTATCGGCTTCATGTTCATTTCTTTCACTGCCCAGTACGCCTTGTGCTCAATACCAACAGGTAAGTGACACATTTTGCCAAACACATGTCTGTAAGGCGACATTCCAGTAGGCGTCTTAAAAGCAGTTCTGTAAGCCCACAATGCGTCCCCGAGTCTCTTGCTCCAGTCCTTCCTTGATGGATTAACTGTTTTCTCCAATATCGCCTTGATCTCGCGATTAGAAATCTCTGCCTGGCCATTAGACTGAGGATGGTAAGGAGTCGACACTCTATGGTGAGCACCATATTTCTTCATCAAAGCCTCAATGGTGCGATTACAGAAATGAGTCCCTTGATCTGAGATGATGGCCCGAGGAACTCCATATCTGTTGAAAATATTTGCCTTCAAAAATTTTGCCACCTCCTTCGATTCACATGTTATGGTGGCCTTAGCTTCTATCCACTTAGACACATAGTCCACTGCAACCAATATATATGTATTTCCACAAGATGATGGGAACGGTCCCATAAAGTCCATTCCCCACACATCAAAAATTTCGCACACGATCACCGGGACCTGAGGCATCTCGTCTCTTCTTGAAATCCCCCCCCCCCCCCCCCCCCCCCCGCGTCTGCTGGCACTTTTCGCAACATTGGCAAAAATCAAAAGCATTCCTATTTAGCGTCGGCCAATAAAAACCGTTGTCCAAGACCTTCCTCGCTGTCTTCCTTGGTCCAAAGTGGCCTCCACATGCTAACATGTGGCAATGAATTAACACATCTCTTTGTTCCCATTCGGGAATACAGCGTCTAATCACTTGATCTGAGCACATTTTCCACAGGTAAGGATCGTCCCAAAAGTAATATTTAGCTTCACTTCTAATCTTCATCCTCTGGGCCCGGGAAGTCTTGTCTGAACTTGGCATCTCTCCCGTGACCAAGTAGTTGGCTAAATCGGCAAACCATGGTTCTGCATTCAGTGTGCGCTTCCCCTTATCCGATTCCCCTAGACCGGTCAAAGCCAAAACTGCTTCCCAGTTAGGTGGTCTAGGAAATTTCTCCAGAAGGTACAAATGCTCCTCGGGGAAGGCATCGGGTATGGCCTCTTCCGTTTCCCCCTGATGTATTCTGCTCAAGTGATCAGCCACTCTATTTTCCGTTCCTTTCTTGTCTCTTACTTCCCAATCAAACTCCTGCAAGAGTAACACCCAACGGATTAATCTCGGCTTAGACTCCTTCTTAGCCAGCAAGTACTTAATTGCAGCGTGATCCGTGAAAACTATAACCCTTGACCCAAGGAGATAGGGTCGGAAATTTTCAAACGCGTATACGACAGCCAACATTTCCTTCTCCGTGGTGTCATAATTTTTATGAGCCTGATTCAGCGTCTTGGAAGCATAGAAGATCACATAACTTTTTCCATCAATTTTCTGTCCTAGGACAGCTCCCACAACGAAATCGCTTGCATCACACATTATCTCGAAAGGATGGCTCCAGTCTAGTGCTCTGATAATTGGTGCTGATACTAACCTGTCCTTGAGCAGCTGGAACGCCCTTTCGCATCCTTCGTCAAAGACGAACTCCGCATCATTATGTAACAACCGAGTGAGCGGTTGTGCGATTTTTGCAAAATCCTTGATAAACCTCCTATAGAACCCTGCATGGCCTAGGAAACCTCTCACCTCTTTTTGATTCGTAGGGTATGGTAATTTTGATATCACATCCACCTTTGCTTTGTCTACCTGAATACACCTCTCAGAGACCACGTGACCCGGGACAATGCCTTCAGTCACCATGAAGTGGCACTTCTCGAAATTCAACACTAAATGCTTCTCTTGGCATCTCTTTAACACTAGATCAAGGCTGGCTAAACAAGTATCAAATGAATTCCCATATACAGTGAAATATTCCATGAATATCTCAATGCATACTTCCAACAGATCCGAGAAAATGCTCATCATACACCGTTGGAAAGTTTCCGGTGCATTACACAATCCAAACAACATTCTTCGGTATGCATATGTACCAAAGGGGCACGTGAATGTGGTTTTCCCTTGGTCCTCTGGATTAACGTAGATTTGGAAGTAGCCGTTGTATCCATCAAGGAAACAAAAGTACTGTTTGCCTGCCAGTCTTTCCAACATCTGATCAATGAAAGGTAAAGGAAAATGATCCTTCTTTGTGGCTTCGTTCAACTTCCTGTAGTCAATGCACATCCTCCATCCTGTCACTAATCTGGTGGGCACCAACTCATTCTTCTCATTCTTGACAACCTGTATTCCTGATTTTTTTGGTACCATATGAACAGGACTGACTCACTCGCTGTCAGGAATGGAGTAGATGATCCCTAGAGCAAGCAATTTCAATACCTCCTTTAGGACCTCCTCTCGCATGTTCGGGTTCAGCTTCCGTTGTGCATCTCGATGAGCCTTCGCACTTTCTTCTAAACGAATATGGTGCATACAAAGATCCAGACTTATTCCCACCAAGTCTGAGAGAGTCCATCCTATTGCTTTCTTGTTTCTTTTGATGACTTCCAATAACTCCTTCTCTTGCTCCTTGGTCAAGTTGCTGTTGACTATTACTGGAAATGTCTCATCCTCCTCCAAGTAAGCGTACTTGAGGCCCGGTGGAAGTGTCTTCAGCTCCTTTTTTGTTCCATTCGTCTCCTGGGGCAAGGGATTTTTGTCTGTTATTTCTGGTAAGGTCTCCTTCCCAGATCCAGGAGATTTTTCCAGACTAGCCACATAAGCTGATCCCTTAGATCTAGCTGATTCAGGGCTTCTGCAGAATTCCATAATGGCCTCTGTGAGTTCTTCATCTGTTAATTCTGCTGTGTTCATTGCCGCACACCATCCTACAACTTCTCTGTCAATCGAATGGCTCAACTCCGAGTTGTCGATTTGTTCCTGTATCAATTCCGTCTCAAGATATTCTTGGACTAAAGGGTTAATAACATCAATAGCATAGAGATTCTCAACATCTAAAGGCCTTTTCATCCCCTCATCTATGCTAAAGGTATACTTTTCTCCATTATAGAAAATCAGCAGGATATAGAAAATCATGCACCTTGACTATAACATTTTCCAACACTCCTTCAGGGCAAATGCAAGTTCTATCTGCTAACTGGATCACTACCCTGGTAGCAACCATTCTTACCCCAGTCAACTTCTTATAGATCGAAAGTGGTAAAACATTTATTGACGCCCCTAGATCACACATAGCATGCCCGACCTTGATATCCCCTAGAGAGATGGGTAATGTGAATGTACCTGGGTCGGTGCATTTTGAGGGCATCCTTCTCTTTTGTATCACAGCAGACACAGTCTCCCCGATCACAATCTTCCCATCTGGCTTGGTCTTCCCTGCAATAAACTCCTTGATAAACTTACTGAAGGCGGACATTTTCAAGGCTTGCAAGAATGGCAGATTGATTTCCAACTTGCTGAAAATCTCCATGAGATCCTCTGTATCATCCTTTTTCTTCTTCGCCTCCCCACGATATGGAAATGGTTTTGCTCGCTTTACTGCATTTCTGGAAGTCCCAGCCTGGGTTTCATCAACTCCCTTGTTTCCTTCCTTACTCACTTCTTCAGGTTCAGGGTCTAGGAAGAACGGGTCCCTTGATCGAGGTAGGGATCCCCCTAAATCTCCCTTCTGGAGGTCTCCCTGAACAAGGATTTCCCTCGGTCTAGCGCCTTCCTCTTGATGTTGCTAACTCCGTTTCCCTTCACTGGCCTGCATAGGCACTTCCTCATCAATTTCCAACGTCGGCCCTTCATAACCCCGCCCAGACCTCAAGGTGATTTGACCAATGTTTGCTCGGTCCGGCGGTTTGACGGTAGCAGGAAGTTTTCCTTCATTCCCTCGCATATCATTCAAGGAAACTGCGATCTGAGAGAGTTGTTTTTCCATCATGTCCATGGCGGCTTTATGTTCAGACTGAGCATCTTGTAACTTGTGCACCATTGTTGGAGTGTAGGTTACCTTGCATGAACTGCTGTGAATTCACTAGATCATGGACCATGTCATCCAAACTCCGTTGTGGTCTAGAGTTGAATTGACCAGAATTTGGTCCTTGACCTTGGTTCTGACGATAGTTGCCTTGATGATTGTTGTATTGGTTGTTAGACCCTTAATTTCCCTGATGGTTATTGTACTGGCTACCAGACCCTTGATTCCCTTGATGATTTGGTTGGAATTCTGGTAGTTTCCTTGATTATTTCTCTGATGAGGTGGCACATAGGAACTCCCTGGATTGTTCTGATTTCTGTTTCCCCAATTAGTCTGATCTTGATTCCTGTACCCCAGCTGCAATTGTCCCTCTTGACCTTTCCATGACCAGTTGGACTGCCTCTCCGGAGGGTGTGCATAATTCGTGAGCTGAAGTGGAGGTGGCTGGCCTTGATCATGGTCAGTCCATCTGAAGTTTGGGTGAGTCCTCCATGGAGCGTCTCTCTGTCTTCCTTGATTCCAACTTCCATCGGGATTCCAACTTCCCATCTAATTTGCTTGAGCTTGACACTCCCCTTCGCAGGGCTGACTGTAGTACGGTTGAAGTTGTCTTTCCTCTTGACCACGGGGTTTCTCAATTTCCACTGGAGCATGCGGATTGTATTTCTCAATTGCATTTAGCAAGGCCTTTTCCAGTTTATCGATCCTATCTTCCACCTTCTTGTCTTCTTGATCCATCACTGCATTAGCTGATCCTCTCCTCAATATGCTTCGCGGGTTATCATAGGCCTTCTTTGCCTCGATCAGTCTTCCCAAGGTTTCCCGAGCTTCACTTGCCTTATTCTTGGTAAAATTTCCCCCGCTCGAGGAGTTCATCAAGTCCTTTGATTCAGGGTTTGCACCTTCGTAGAACAGATAGTAAGTCTCCGCTTCTATCATCCTGTTGTTCGGACAAGCATCCAACAGCCCCTTGAAACGGGACCAATAAGAACTCAGAGACTCATCGTATTCTTGTATGCACTCCTGAATCTCCTTCTTCAAGGCATTCGTCTTGTTGGATGGAAAAAAGTAATCCAGAAATTCCAGTTTAAAATCCTTCCACGTGTTGATCGAGTCCGGTGGAAGCCTTAGCAGCCAAGTGTTCGCCTCCCCTTTGAGAGCAAACGGAATTGCTCGAAGACGGTAGTCCTCCTCTGTTGCCTCGTTGGGTCGCTTTTGAATGCTGCATAGTTTACTGAACTCGTTCAAAAATTCATAGGGGCATTCGTTCCTACGCCCAGAGAAAGTAGGTAGAACTCCAAGTACATTCGTCTTGATGTCGATCGACCTCCGTCGTGGGTTCGAGACTATAGCATGAGCGGGTTCACCGTCAAGATGTGCGGTGAGCGACCCTATTTCCGGATCGGGATCTAGCAGATGAGCCATATCTAGGTCCTCCTCCTCCTCGGTCTCGGAATGCTCTGGTTCTGTTGACGACCCTGGGTTCTCCTCTGTCGACGAATTCCACTCCTTTTCACTTTCTGACTCGAACGGGAATGGATCCTTCGTCCTCAGTCCTGATCTGGTGGTGATGGTAGATGTAAATTCCTTGACTCGCCACTTGTATTGACCATTCCCTGATCCAGATGAGCTTGCCCAACTTCCAGATTGGAAGCCTGCTTTCATAAACTGTCAAGGAGAAAGAAAATAACAGAAATTAAAATATTTACTCCAAATCCTTAAACGAAATAACAACAAACGTCATCCATCCCCGGCAACAGCGCCATTTGAAAGGTTACAATGCTGGATTGTGCGTGTTTACAGTGTGTTCAAAAGGAAATAACAGGTTCCCTAGGTCCAGCAAATCCACTAGATCACGCGGTCTAGGAACTCGTTGGTCGCAGGAAATCCCGGTCGTCGGACACACAGAGCACTTCTTTCAAAAACCCTCAACCACTTTACTAAACCTAGTATAGGGAAGTAGGGATCGATCCCACAGAGAAGGATGCGTAATACTCATATTCAAGGATTTGGGTGTGTTTTTGGTGTTGGCTGCTGCCACGCATTTTTGGGTTGAGGAAAACAAATTAAACTTGACTTGGGAATCTTTAAAACTCCTAAGCTAACAGCTAGACCTAGGTGAAATTATAAGAGAACGTTGCAAAGGAAATAAACTGCTCAACACTTGATCTAAGAAAACTGCTCTACTTACCTAGACCTAGGAAACAAACTGACTGTGGGGACCATGACTGAAAAACCAGAGTACGTACGAAAAGCTGGCAGAATAGCTAACTCTAGTACTAACTAACAGCGACATCATCTTCTACAACCAAATTGCGTAAAACTAATAAGAAAATTAACATGAACAAAATCAAAACAGAGCAAACTAATTTTAAGTCAAATCAAAGCATAATCAACGAAGAACTGAACAGATCTGCAGACGCTAGACGAAGCAAAACAGAAAACAAAAAGAAAACTCAAATCCATCTAACAACTTTCTTTTCTCACTTCGAATCCAACCTCAGACGCTAAATCCACTCCGGATCCAAGCGTCCAACACGAACTCCAACCAACAGAAACACTTCATCACTTCAGATTTGAACAACAACCTCCAAACAGTCAATAAACCACAAATCTATCACCAATTTCCCATATCAAACACCACAATATCAAAATAAAACAGAGATTGACATAATACTTGTAAAAATAAACTTCCAGCAGAGAGATCTACGTAAATCAACTTGAAATTCAACTACTAAACGCAAATAAACCAAAGCGAAAAGGTAATAAGTATCATCAACAACCAAGTCGACTCCCAAAAGTGAAGTTCGACGGCAAAACGAGCAAACAACTGAAATTAAGAGAAATTGTATCTTCGTCCACACTCGGACGGTGTTGCAACGACCCCAGATCTCCCATTCCCAAGTGTGTGTAATGTGTGTGAGCTAAGAAGAGAGTGAAAAAAAGTGATATGATGTGCGTTGCATGCTCTTCTATATATAGGCGTTGGAGTGGGGCCCAGCGAGGTATAGATAAGACTTTGTTGCCCTCAGCTATTGACTCCTCTGTCACGCCTTCTTTTCATTTAAATCCTGCTCACTTCGTTTCTTTCCTTCGCTAGATCATCTCCTTCAGCATTTCCTCGATCTAGCGATTTTTCTTTACACACCTGGCTTAGGAAACGTGTTAGACCCAGCAATTATAACATTTTTCACATATAACCGATGCATGAAATTAGCCTTATCAATGATCAAATGCGGGTGTGTGGGTCCTAAGAAAAGTGTTGTGACTCTTCGTCAATCTCTCCTCAAACAGACATCTCGTGTTGCCCTCGATGAGATTAAGCTGAAGTTTGTGGATACCTCATCCAAGTTTGGACATGGATGTTTCCAGACCACTGAGGAGAAGCTAAAGTATTATGGTCGGGTCAAGGCATAAATTATTTACTGAAAAGTAATTACATTATTTGGCATCTAATGGTCGGCTCATTTTTGCACTAGTCTTGGACAGCTTAGTTTTTTCTCAACTTGTTTTTCGTGATAATTTGTGAGAGTTACATTGTTGTATTGAGTTGTAATCTTCTGATTGATTTTTCATTCTTTCCAATTGTTTTTTTAACCCAATTGGCTCGTAGATTTTTCAACTTTGCATGCTGTGGCACATGACATAAAGAAATAAGGCAGCAGGAATGAGTCAAGTTGGGCTGGAAGCAAATGTCATTGAATCATATCAACTTTACATAAGAATACAAAATTTTCAAATATCAAATTATTACAAAATAGTCAAAAGCCCTTGCTGTTGTGTTTGTGGGTGGAGGAAGGGGTTATGAATAGGGTTGAGAGTCCATGGTAGGGTTGCAGATTCACTGGAGAAGCTAATGGCTTGTATGTGCAGTTGACATGACTTGTATGTGCAGTTGATACGATATGGCTTGTACCTGTAGTTGACATGGCTTGTACGTGTAGTTGACATAGCTTATAATTGTTGTTGACATGGCTTGTACGTGTAGTTGACATGGCTTGAAAGTGCAGTCGACATGACTTATAATTGTTGACATGGCTTGTACGTATAGTTGATATGACTTGTACGTGTAGCTGACATATTATATACCATAGTTGACATGACTTGTATGTGGAGTTGATATGTACTGCAGTTGACATGACTTATATGTGCAGTTGACATGATATGGCTTGTACGTGTAGTTGACATGGCTTGTATATGTAGTTGACATGACTTATAATTGTTGTTGACATGGCTTGTACGTGTAGTTGACATGAGTTGTACATATGGTTGACATAGTTTGAAAGTGTAGTTGATATGACTTGTATTAAAATAACACTTATAATTCACATTTTAATACGGAGAATATCAAATGTCAACAACTCGTATTAAAATGTCAACAACTAAAAAATAAACTTATAATTTACATATCAGTACCGAGAATATTAAATGTCAACAACTCGTATTAAAATATCAACAACTAAAAAATAACACTTATAATCCACATTTTAATACCGAGAATATCAAATGTCAACAGCTCGTATTAAAATGTCAACAACTAAAAAATAACACTTATAAATAGCCAGAATATCAAATATCAACCGCTTGTATTAAAATGTCAACAACTAAAAAATAACAGTTATAAATAGCCAGAATATCAAATGTCAACAGCTCGTATTAAAATGTCAACAACTAAAAACTAACACTTAGAATTTCATATCAATAGCCAGAATATCAAATGTCAATAACTTTATTAAAATGTCAACAACTAACAAATAACACTTATAACATATCAATAGCCAGAATATCAAATGTCAACAGCTCGTATTAAAATATCAACAACTAAAAAATAACACTTATAATTACATATCAATAGCCAGAATATCAAATGTCAACAACTCTATTAAAATGTCAACAACTAACAAATAGCACTTATAATTCACATATCAATAGTCAGAATATTAAATGTTAACAACTAAAAAATAACACTTATAATTCACATATCAATAGCCAGAATATCAAATATCAACATCTCGTATTAAAATGTCAACAAATAAAAAATAACACTTATAATTCACATATCAATAGGCAGAATATCAAATGTCAACAACTCTTATTAAAATGTCAACAACTAAAATAAAACTTATAATTCATATATCACTAGCCAGAATATCAAATGTCAATAATTTATAGCAAAATGTCAACAGCTTTCACCGACGACGACTTCTATTGGCGTGCAATCAAGAAACTGCAATTAGAGTTGAAAGACTAAACAAAACTGAACAATGTTTGTATAAAATAAACCTTGTTTGGCTACCAACAATGGTCAGTAAAGCACCACTAATTCACAAACAGAATCATCATCTACTCTACCCATACCCTCAGAATCTGTAGCTTGTTCGAAAACGCAATCGCCACCCAATCTGGCTGCGAAGACGACCATTGCAGCTGCTCAATCTCTGCCTCGGCAGTGTACGCCACAATCGGGACCAATCCGTCCTCCACCGGCTGCCCCATCGACAAGAGGTCCCAAATCAAAGCCTGTGAATCATCTCCCACCGTGCAAATGTGGCAGGAGCTATGCGGCGCCCACGCAATCGCATTCACACCGACCTGATGCCGCTGCAGCTCCACCACCAGCAGCGTTGGGAAGATTCGAATTGAACCGAATATGAAGTGTACTCCTATTTCTCCTACGAATTGAACCTTCACCCATAGGCAAACGCAACAAGATTTCTCGAAATCTGAACAACTGCATAAAAAATTCAATTCAGCCAAACAAAAATTAATAAACAAAAAAGAAATTTGCAGAAAGATCAAAGCAACAACAACTGGTATATCCAAACGAATAAAGAAGCCTCAGATCTAGGAAATTTATGCAGAAACAAAACCTCTCTTTACTGTAGAAGTATTCAATTGAAAACATAGGATACCTTGAACACTCAAAATCAGTGAGACAAGTCTGAAATTGAGAACAGTTGTTGCTGATGAAATTGAGATATAGTTAGAAGGATTAAGTTGCTTCTAATCATGAAGATCATCAACACCACATTATCATCATGGTAATTGATTGAATTAAACAATTAATTAAACTCCTAATTCATCGATTTTAGATTCAATTTACCACAAGAGTTATTCCTCGCTAGATCGGGGATGACAACAGCACGATCGAGTGGGCGATGGTGGAGCTCCTCCGCCACCCGGTGGCGAAGGACGAGCTCCGCCGCGTCGTCGGATAAGGCAACGGATTCGAGGAAGCGCGGATCGACGATTTGTCGTACTTGCAGGCGGTGGTGAAGGAGACGTTGCGGCGGAGAAGGAGCCAGCCTCGGTTTCATCGTCGGAAGAATCGGTCAGGCCAGAGCAGGTGAAGAAGCGGCCGATTGCGTACAGATAGGCGGAGAAGAAGCGAAGATTAGATCTTCATGAATTGACGAAAAGGAGAAACTGAGAGATGAAGACGAGACTGGTGAACGAGAGCAGTGTTTGACGGCGATCAGCAGCAGCGATATGGCGGCGGTAATCGCCATTGTCGTCGGCGAAATTGGAGGGATGAAGATGGAGGGCGATTGGTGGTAGCGATTTGGAAAAAAATGAATTTTGAGAAGAGGAGAGATGGATGTGAATTACCATTATGCCCTTTCATATTAAATTAATCTAAAAATATTTATTGTGTGGCAAAATCTGGACACTCATTTAATAAAAATGAGTGGCTGATATTGCATCTCATTTCTCAATTAGCCTAAATATATATATATAGAGGGTCTTGTTAGGTTGAGATTTATCAACCTAATTGAGAATTGAGATGCAATATCAGCCACTCATCCAGAATATTTGTGAAATGTCAATAGCATGTAGTTTATGTCAACAGATGGGCATAATTGTAATTTTATTAATGTTTTTTATTATTTTTAAAAAATTTTATAATTTTTTAAAAAAAAAAATTTAATTTTTTTTTTTTGTATTTTTTATAATTTTTATTTTTAACTTTATTCAATAGTTGACATTATATTGTGTAGTTAACATGAATTGTATATGTAGTTGACATGGATTGTACACAACTACACATAGTTGACATTATGTGTGTAGTTGACATGAATTGTGTGTGTGGTTGACATGGATTATACACATAGTTGACATTATATGTGTGTAGTTGACATGAATTGTATATGTAGTTGAAAAATAAAAATTAAAAAATTAAAAAATAAAATTTAAAAAATTTTAAAAAAAATTACAAAAATTAAAATTAAAAATTAAAAAAAATATTTATTGAATGAAATTTACCATGATATTACCATTCTGCCCTTTCATAATTAATTAATCTAAAAATATTTTCCATGTGGTAAAATCTGGACCACTCATTTAATAAAAATGAGTGGCTGATATTGCATCTCATTTCTCAATTAGCATAAAAAAATTGAGATCCCAATTGATCACAATCCTATATATATATATATATATATATATATATAGAGAGAGAGAGAGTCCCATTATCCACAAACCCACTCTTAAAGACCGAACCACCGAACCATACCAAATTAGGGTTTTTAGATCTAGTTTTTTATGGATGAGATTCACAAATTTATAAATTATTTTCTCTTTCATCACCAGTCTATTTTTATTCATCCGAAGGTAAATAAGTCATACTAACACGTTACGAATATTTAACTTCATTCCATAATATATTACTTCATTCCGGTAGGTTTTTACTTCATTCTAATAGGATTATTACTTCATTCTAGTACGTAAATGCAGTTTCGCCGTCACGTGCCGTTCTTTCTCTCTACAATATCTATCACCACCGCTACGACGCTGATATGGTGTAATAAACACATGGAATAATATAATAAATTATATGAATGAAGTATGTGTAGAAGCATTTGAAGTCCTACGGGAATGAAGTAAAAACCTTATCCAATGAAGTAATAACGTTTCTGAATGAAGTAATAAATTCACTTGAATAAATTGCATTTTTTAATGTGAATAAAGTAAAAACTCATGTCAATGAATTCGAACGAAACATATGTTGAATCATTTCAAAACCTACTTGAAGCAAGTTAAAACATATTGTAGTTTCAATGTATTACGTACAGAATGAAGTAATAAACCTATACAATGAAGTAAATTTGGCTTGTAATGAAGAGCGAAAAAAATTTACACAGCAACATATCTCATCAAAAAACTAGATCTTATGACCCAGATATGTTCTCTAGTTCGGTCTTTAAGAAGGGTTCGACATTGATTACAACTCTATATATATATATATATATATATATATATATATGTATGTATGTATGTATTATTTATATTAGGTGATACCAAAAAAATTACACATTTTTATGTTAATGAATCAAATAATATAACTAAACAAAACTTGAAATTGTATTTACTCAAATGTGTTGGAGAGTAAAATCAAATTGAAGGTACGTACAAGTCGCTTATTTGTAGCTTAAGAGAAATAACTTGAATACAAAGATAGACTTTAATAAATGAAAAACTTTAATCATAAACCTCTAGATAAGCTCTATCTGAAGAATGTTTAGGTTGGATTGTAGTTCAATCGGTAAGAGCACCGTATCAAGGCGGCAGCTGCGGATTGAGTCCTGCCAATTCCGACGGGTTCAATAAATACATTAATTCATTACTTCAACTAGTACCAATTGATAGTATACACATGTATATACGCGTATAATTTATAGTTTAGTTGTTTATACCTTTTTTTTTGTGAATTAATTAGAGCATCAGTCACTATAAATCGTGAGCGGATCTCCTGCTCCAACAATGGTGCATCATTCCCATCCACACTCACAACAAAATAAAATAATCCCATCATCACTTACATGTTTATAAGATTGTTTTATTAATGACATTAGCTCATAAAATACTGAGGACGTGTTCGCTTAACCAGATGAGGAAATGCTTGGATTTGTATGTTGGGGCAGATTTAGGCTAGTAGGGCCCACAGATTTGGTTATACTACCTCCGTCCCAAGATATTAGACCCTTATTCCTTTTTGAGGTGTCCCAACATATTTGAGTCATTTCTATTTATGGTAAAAATTTACTTTACTACCTCACTCCACTTATACCGCTAAACAACATCTCCTAAATTCCTGTGTCCAAAAGAAAGGGCTCTAATATCTTGGAACAAAGGGAGTACTATATTATGCATTCGGTTCCAAAATTAGAAACTGACCATCTCTTGATGCAAAAAAGACGAGAAGAACCTTCAAATATTTTTATAATTCAAATGAAAACAACACGAGTCGATTAATTACTCTGAATTAGATGGAACTCGTTGATTTTTCAGCTGCTCAGGTTCGAAAATGATGGTTTTCGATGGTGGAATCGTTAAACTTGATGATAGGTCGACAATGGGGTGTAGGTGGCGGAGTTTAATTGCAGATGCCGTCATCTCCTCCACGTTGCCCCTGCTCACCGTCGTCCAGTGGCTCAGGTCTGCCCCCCTTTTCTATTTGGTCTCTCTCTTACATCTACTGCATCAGCGCTCGCCACGGCGCCGTCACGGTCGTCAGTCTCCTACTCATCTCCTCTCCCTCTTCTATTCGGTCTCTCTCTTTCATCTCCTGCACCGCGCTCGCCGACACTGGTTCAGTCCCTCACTCTTCCATCTCGATCTCCGCTATTCCCGTCCAATTCTTGGAATCATAAGCTCTAATCTATGGAATTCAATTATTTAAATATTTTCGCAACAGAATTGCTTCTCCAATGACAAGAAATTAAATAGATAGAGAATGGAAAGATGAAAGTTAAAACTGTTTTTACTATGTGAACCAGCAATGATTCTATTTCAACAAAATTTTGACCTCGGCATCAAAAAGGGAAAACAAACAACAATATAACAGAGATCAATCCTATCAAAAACATGACGAAGCATTCTCCAAAACTCCAACAAAATCTTGGTAGATCAAACAGAACTCATCTCATAAACTTCACCTTCTAGCAGCAATCATCAGCATCGGTGAAATTATCCCCTGTATTTCAAGCAAAGACTGCTGTATTCTGATCTCCTCCTCAACATCTCTCTTCAGATTCCTAATATAATTTCTTAGTTGATCTGAAGATCTTATATCCTCCGCCCTCAACTCGACAACCTTATTCGCCAACCTCGTCAGCAGCCCTGCGTATCGTGGCATGGTGGAGTACTTCTGCAGAAACGCCAACAGCAACCCGAGCTCCTCCATGTCCAAATTGGATACACATTTCACCAACTTCCTACGCGCCACCAACTCCTCCATCACAGCCACGACACTCTCCGGATTTCTCTTATTCAAAGCAGCTACCAGCGCCTCCCTGTGCCTAAACTTCTTCAACAGCTTATCAAACTCAGCCATCTTCACCTTCTTCGGCCTGTTGATCAAGTAATCCCCTTCCGAGGGCTTCAAGTTCTGCCCTCGTTGGAAGTACCTAAAATACGAAGGCCTTAGAACCTTCCTGCCCGGCTCATCATCCACAATTTTCCACTGCAAATTAGCAACTCCCACCTCCTCACTCTCCACCTTCGCCTTCCTTCTACCGATATACAAGTTCCCTTTGGATGTCCCTATAACACGAGTCGAGCAATCAGGCGAAAATCCAACTGAGAGAAGTGGCTCAGGGAACCTCATGGAGTGAGTGATCTTCAATTTGGCATAATCAAACACCTTCATATATCCATCCAATGCAACACTCAATATCCTATTCCCCTCGGCTTCTTCCTCTCCACTCCCTCGCGCGACATTCCCCATACAGAGGGCGGTAACGGTCTTGATATGGCTCTCCATCGAATACAGCAGCTTCCCACCACCAATCACATCCCATATCTTCACGAAATTCCCACCGGCCGTGGCAATTAGGCCACCGGAGGGGAGGTAAATCACACTCTCCACCGGCTTCTCGTGATTCAATTCCAACACAGAGCCCGAATTCGAGACTCGCACATCCCAAACCCTAACCCTATGATCGTACGATCCGGAAACGAACATTTCATCACTAATCGGGGAAGCATCGCCGCAGCGCACATAATCCTTGTGCCCTAGCAGATTAAACACGCATTTCTCCGTTGTGACATCCCAATACTTAATTACCGAATCGTCTCCGCCGGAAAAGAGGTGGAGCTTATCTGCGGCGCGAGGGTAATTTACTAACCGGACGGCGGCGGTGTGGCCTTTCAGACGGCGGAGGTGGCTGCGGGACTTTGCATCGAACACGTGGACGGTGCCGGTCAAGTCTCCGGCGGCGAGGAGTTTTCCGTCGCAGCGGAAGGAGACGGCGGCGGCGGTGTCGGAGAAGGAGGAGATTGGGGGTTTAGGGTCCAGAGTTTTGCCGGAGAAGATGGAGACGCTGGCGGAATGCGTGGCGACGAAATCGTGAGGGGCTGTGGGCGAAAAGGCGATGGAATTTATTGGGAAAGTGAAGGATTTAGATGGTGTGGTTTCGATGTCTTTAGGAATTTTGAAGGATCGCCAGTATTTGGCCTCCGGGGTGGGAGTGAGTTTGCTGGAGGTGGGGCGGAGCTTCGGCTTAACAGGGAAGGATTCCGCCATTGTTGAACGGCGGGTAATTAGGGTTTAGGAAATTGGAGAAGGATTGCTGCTCAAACAGGAAATAGGGTTTATGACCTCATATATATATATATACCTTGGTCACTGTTTGAGGTGCTCCATTTTTTGGGAATTATAAACTTATGTTAAACTATATATTAAATTAAGAGTTAAGGCAAAATTGCTCCTTAACATATGGTTGTTTTACCAATTTGGTCCCGAACATTATCTTTTTGATTACTTGGTCCCTCACAAATTAACTCTGACCCGAATCGGTCTCAACTTGACGGAACCGTCAATAATAGACCGGTAACCCCTCCGGCGCCTCAACCCGCCGCAACCCATGCCTCCTCAAAACCCTCATGTAATTACCGTCTATTATTGAGAGCTTGTTCTACACCAGCACGACTCCGTCGGCGGCGGAGTATGCTTGTGCTCGCTATCGAGACGATTTGGTGCGGCTTGCATTTGAGATCCTGATCCAGATACGGATCCACATCGGAGAACACCGACATGTACTTCGGCGACCCGGATTCCTCAATTTTGCTATTCGGGTCGAGCAGGAGCCACGACGCTGCCTCAGCCTCCTCCTCGGAGCTGGCAGCGGCGGCGTCGGCGTCGTAGAAGCGGGAGACGGGGAGGCGATCGTGGCGGCGCAGAGGGCGGCGGCGTCGGCCTTGCAGGTGAAGGAGGCAGGGGCCTGCTCGCAGACCTCGCAGATCCAGATGCGGCCGTGGCGCGAAGCCAGCTCGTTTGTCGCGTGGACGTCGGCGTCGCACGCGCGGCAGAGGAAGGCGGAGTCGGCGCGGCAGAAGACGGCGGCGGAAGCCGACTTTCACGAGTCGCAGAGCTTCGCCGTTATCATTACCGTCTATTATTGACGGTTCCGTCAAGTTGGAATTGATTCGGGTCAGAGTTAATTTGTGAGGGACCAAATAATAAAAAAGATAATGTTCGGGATCAAATTGGTAAAACTACCATATGTTAGAGACCATTTTGGTCTTAACTCTTAAATTAAATTAAAAATAAGAGAATGTGCCTCAATTTTTAGGCACATAAATTAAAAAGTTATATTAAATTGATTAAATTAAATTATATTAAAAATAAGAGAACTTAAAGTAGGAAACGAAATATGGTAGGAGTGATTTGTTGTCTTATTTTTTACTAAAAAGAAAATAACGTTCCATATAAATAGTCCAAAGCTATTTATAGAAATATTTTTTCTTCTCTTTTAGTACTTTATTATTTATGGTCCCACGGGTTTGACCCCACTCTCCGTCGTCTTCGTTGAACCGATGATGGAGGCATTGTTTAGCAGTTGACGAAGAAATTTTCTTCGGTTTTTTCAGTGTTGAATTTGTAGGGTTTGGGGTTGTTTTGGTAGTATTGTAGTTGCAAATCTGGAGATTAGTCGTGGTAAGGAGTCGATAAGGTGTAGTGGTGTAAGATGCGACGGCGATTCAGAGCAGAAGACGCGGTTTTCCAGCGGAGGAGATGACCGTAAAGCTAGGGTTTTCAACAATAGGCGCCGACATCAAATAATTAGAAAATGGCTTATATACGTTGTATAAAGTAGTGTTTTGTTCCTTAAGTGTGTTAATTAAAATTAATCTATAGTCTAATTAAATCAATTAATTTCCCACTAATCTATTGTATAAGTTTGGACTTATACGAATTGGGGCTGCATTTTTTAATGTATGGGCCTAATTTATAAATCGGTTTGGGCTTATATATTTTTTCTATTTGGGTATGTTTTTTTAACGTGTTGGGCCATCTAATTGTGTATTACTCTTTATAATTATTATATAATAATTTTGTTTAATATTTATATATAAAAATCAAAACTATTTTTGTATTATATTTTTTTTAAGTTTTTATTTATTAGTTTATAGGTTAATTATAAAGTTTGTTGTATTTATTTTGTTCATAATTTCATGTAATTAGTAATATCATGTACAATGTTATTAGTAATATCATGTACAATGTTATTAAAATCATGTTTCAAATTTTTCTTTAATAAGTATGAAATTCTTTTTAATGTGTTGGGGCATTTAATTGTGTATTATGTATATTTAATAAGTACGAAAATTTTTTAATGTGTTGGGCCATCTAATTGTGCATATGGTATATTTAATAAGTTTTAAAAATTTTGTTAATTATATTTAAATAGTTTATGTATTAAAATTATGAATTAATTTTTCGTTATCTTTATTCTATTAATATTTTTTTATTGTATGTCTTAATAGAAACAAATTATGAATTAATTTTTCTTTTACTTTTTTTTTCATCCACTTTTCTTTACAATATCAAACAATTTCTTAAAGTCCGTATTGATAAAAAAAATAAAACATTTAATGCGGACTAGAGATAATATGTTATGTCAAACTCTCTTTAGATTATGGGTAAATAGGTAATTTCACAAACCATAGCATCAGTGCTTATGACAGTACTCTCACTCCTCCCAACATCAGAAAATGAATTTCCCTTTCAATTTTTCAAATAAAACAATTGTAGACACACACCAAAATCAGGTAAGAGCAAATAAAAATTATCTAGAAAAGAATAGGGGTGAGAAATAAATTCTAAGAAGAAAATATCGGGATATCCAAAGCAAAACAAACCCTTTAAGCTTTTTTCTCTCTACTACATGCAGAATCGAGTCTCACCACTTCTTACTATAACCCCTTTGGCTTCTCTCTCTCTTTCTCTACTTGTGTTGCAGGCTAATTCCCGAAGAAGTGGAGCTGATTTTCTACCATCTCGACTATTTCCAAGGCGTAGACTCTGAATTTGAAGCCGCATTTGGAAAAGGGCATTTCGTTTCTCCGTTGGCTCTCCTCCCTCATGTCCTTTCATTACACTATATTTCACGATTCGAGGATCGTTAATAATAGTAGTATTTTCTTTAAGTAGCAGTATTTGATTTATAATTATATAAATCATATGCTAAATGTGAAATGATTAATTTGTTTTTGATTGAATTTATTATGAATTATTTACTTTTCCAAATTATTTTATTTATTTGCTTTAGTATTTAGTATTTCTTAATCATTTGTTTCTATGTCGTATTCAATTTCTATTTTTTTCTTTCGTTATTATGGATTGAATACAAAATTTAAATAGTTTCCGTTCTTGATTTACAATAATTTATACATATTTTCTTTATATTCCTTATTTTTATTTAATTCGTTTTAAATATATTTTCTTATTTTTAAAATTTTTACATATTTTCTTTATATTCCTTATTTTTATCTAATTCGTTTTAAATATATTTTCTTATTTTATAAAAATCCTTTGGCCCGTTCATAGCACGGGTGGTAAAACTAGTTAAATTAAAAATAAGAGAATGTACCTCAATTTTTAGGCACATAAATTAAAAAGTTATATTAAATTGATTATAAATTAAATTATATTAAAAATAAGAGAATTTAAAGTAGGAAAGGAAATATGATAGGAGTGATTTGTTGTCTTATTTTTTACTAAAAAGAAAATAACGTTCCATATAAATAGTCCAGAGCTATTTATAGAAATATTTTTTTCTTTCTATTTTAGTACTTTATTATTTATGGTCCCACCATTTTATTATTGTATTATTTTAACTATTTTTTCTCTTACTTTACTAATTACACATTAAAACTCTTTGTAATTCTCAAATCTCAAATGACTTATTAATATGGGATAGAGGGAGTACGATGTTATCATGAAAATCATACTCTCTTTTGTTCACAAGAGTATGCGCTTTTGGTTGGATACGAGTTTTAATGCATAATTAGTCTAGTAAGAGAGAGGTTATAAAAAAAAATTTACGGTATTGTTAGTGGAAAATGAAAAAAGACTTTCCAAAATTAGAAAAGTACAAATTCTTCTGAGACTGACTAAAAATAAAAAACGCATACTCTCGTGGAACGAAGAGGATAAAATTTTGTGTCATAAACCGTAAAAGTAATTGGATAAGCATAAACATACTCCCTTCGTACAGCCGGGCGGCCAATGGAAATTGGGAGCCTGCAGCGGCAGCCCATGTCCATGTATCAAAGTAGAAAGATTCTAAAGTTTCTATTTTTAAGGAACGGCCCAAAATGGAAATAGTTGCTATTTTTTTAAACCGGAGGGAGTATTATTTATTGGAAAACATAAAAAGAAAATCATTCTTTTATGATGGCGTTCGGTTGCCATAACTAATAATCATGAGACTATCCATCTAGGATTAAGTTGTGGGATTACTTTAGTTGGAGGGGGGAGGGCTTGGACTAATTATCATGAGACTATCCATTTAGGATTAAGTTGTAGGGTTCAATCTCATGAACAAAACATGATACATATTTAACCATGTGATTTAATCTTGACAACCGAGCACCCCTATAAGTAAATAAACAAATTCAATATGCAACGCATTCAGAGAGATTAAGAAAAAAGGTTCATTCCTCATTGTGTGTCTGCTCTTTCTTTCTCTACACATAATAGATAAATTTGCAAAACCAATGTGAATCTGCTAATTACACTCGATATATTGAACTCAATAGCACATCATCTACGTACACATATATCCACCATTAACTTATCGTATGTATTTCTTTTTTTCCGTACCACACAATGACAAAACAGAAAAAATGTGACAATTTCTTCTCAATCTTTGTATCTCTCTTCTATACACCAATAATCCTATTCTCATCTACTGCATCTGTGTGAAGTACAGCAGTCCTCGGTAGAAATCTTACCACGATAGCAGAGCCAACTGCTCCGTCCCGTACCAGCAACACTGGAGAAGCATCGATGCATGCAAAAATCAACATGTGATGTTATATATAGGCGAGTGAGCCTCGGTCAAGGTCCGGCTGCGGGCGTCCTCTTGTTGGAGTTGGAGGTCTTTGGATGTTAAGCTCCTAAAGAAATCACAAGTCAAGATTATCTTCTACTCCACTAAACAAAAACAGCACCACAACTTGGGTATATCGTGAATGACGTACCTGCATCCACGTCTCCTCTGTCACACGTTCTGGGGAATTTTCTGGGGAGTGGAAAGGTGGTGGAAGTGGATGAATCAATTTCGTGACGATGACCAATTCCCTGCCAATGACCAATATTGCTCCAGCATTGTTCGCCGTTCCTGAAACAAGGTTACGTACATCAGATATGCATGCCTTCAGCTATTCCACCACATGATTTGATGGATTGAGCAATTTTGAGCTCTTTTTATTTCAAATAATCAATTCTATCGATTGTCGAATTTAATCTATCAGCCAAAATAAACGCCTCCTATGTGGAACGATAATATGAGGATGACTTGAATCACTGAATGCATACCACAATAATTGGTAGCAGAGAAAATGGTGATCAACTGGCCCTGGGCAAATCGTTCGAATCCATCCATCACACACTCATGAGCTCTTATGATAAGCTGCAACTTGTTCCTCTTACAGAAATCTGTGACCCGATCAGGCTGTAGGAAATAAATCGATAAGCAAACAGTGTGACAATGTAAAATTCTGGAGATTCATACAAGCAATTTTCATTTCCATGCATTTGGTAAATAGTGACATGAAATAGAATGTCGTGATGAAATCGTGAAATAAGCTAATCATCATTGATTTAAGATGCGTCATCAGAAGCATACCCCAAATGTCACAAGTCCGGGTCCTCTAGCATTTGGTCTCAAGCCCTCAACGCTATCATTTTCAGTCGGATCCGACCTGATGAGAAATGCGATAAGCACAAGATGGCACTGGATATAAGCTGAATAGGGCTGTGAAGTAAAATATACCATAACAAATCCATTAGCACTACTGAACCAGCATCCATTGTTATGGGCCTCTGCAGATTCTCTATCTGTTCGACTGAATTAATCGACCTCCCTATGCCACCATGCATGCAAATGATCTTTTTCTCAATCAACGCAGCAAGTGGGAGATAATTAAACAACTGGTTGAATCGCGTCCAAGCCCAAATCCCATCACTTTCCCCCTGCAAGAAAGTCAATCAACCTTTATCAAAATCATGTTGACAGGGAATATTTTGTAAACTTGAGATATATACCATTCTTTCAATACATTCAATGCGAAAACCAAAAAGTGCATTGATGTCTGCAGTTTCATGATTTCCTCTTATCAGGTGAACATTCTCTGGGTATTCGATCTAAGGCACATGTAGTCAACAGTTAGGATAGGCCAAAAAGTGAATATGCAATTGACGAAAACATTCAGTTATTAATTCAAAATCTTGCCTTAAGAGCAAGGAGCAAAGTTATAGTTTCCAAGCTGTGCTGTCCGCGATCAACATAATCTCCCAAGAATAAATAGTCTATGTAACTGAAACGCAAAGGATACAAATTAATCAGAGTAAATGAAGAACTTGTCATTTGCAGAGTGGAAGAGGTACAACCTCCACAAGCTCTAACAAGAAACTTACGTTATGTCTCCAGCAGTTGAAGGAAATCCATATTCGTCAAAAAGCCGCATCAGATCACCAAACTGTCCATGAAGGTCACCGAAAACTTTTACAGGAGCTTTCAATTGGAGCACTGTTTGCTCTTGCATGAAAATCTGCTCAGCAGCAAAACAAAGCTCACCGACTTCGTAAGAGTCCAAAAAGAACTTTCTATTAACAGGAGGCTTCCAATTCTGAGGCCTCAACAAAGTTGATATGATCTGCATAAACGATGATCAAATAAGCATTAGATGACATTTTCGCATGTTAACAAACTTTTACTTTTAACATACAGAAGATAACTGAACCCAGTGAAGCTTGCCTTTTTATGCAAGCCTTGAGGTGATCTCTGCCTTTCAAACTTTTTAGTAGGATTTGATAGGTCATTATGTGATGGTAGCATTCGCCTACTTTCATTTTCAAATTGATCCAAGGATAATTGTCGTACCATACCCCCCAAGTTTCCTACAGTTTCTTTTGCAATTACAACCTGCAATATTGGAGAATATAAGCTTTCGTTGTTCCCAGCATCCCTATACAATGTACTGCTGTGCTGAAAAAACAAGAGCAAATCTTACGGCTCTAGGATGAAGGCGGACATCAACTTCAGTGTCACTACCCTCAGAAGTGGTCTCCACAGACTGCGAATTGACATCTGACAACGATGCTTCCTCGGGGATGGCTGAAGCAGCCTGAGCTGATTGCCAGACAGCACTGGCAACCTCAGCTTCAGCGGCAGATGCCTCTGCGAGTTTCTCCAAGGACTGTCTGTCCATTCTATAGAAACCAACAAAAGAGAGAGAGGTTACAGGTTACTAAAAGTAGCTTGTCTGGACAACAGAAAGATTATCATAATGGACAAAATCAGCAGACCCAAAATTTCCAGATGAAGGTGTTTCAAACCCGCAATCTGGGGTTGATCCAGCGGAAAATGGAGCAAAAGTAGTATTGTTTGACCTTGGGCTAGAATTTATTGAGGCTCTGTCAGGGGATAATGGTGGATTGATTTCAGATTGATATTGAGAGTTCTCTGCCACAAGAAAATCATCTAGCAAAGTATCTGCAGTGCAAAAAAAAATATAAGATCTTTAAGCAGTTCAAGTCTTTAAGAAACCCCATCTTTAGATTTAAGGATCATTTGAATTCTGCCATTTGCCTAAAAATTAAATTGGGATGGAGTAAAGTTGTCAGCTCAATGTTCCCACAGATCAGAGCCAATTCCCTTTTCTGGACTCTAGTAGTACTAAACTGAAATCATGTACACTTTTACTTTTATGGGCCGGTATGCAGTAGGAGCAAGAGAGAGTAACTCAAAATATCTAGATGAATTCCTACAATCAGAGCTAATTCCCCTTTCTGAATTCTAGTACTGAATTGAAATTATCTAGATGAAATGCAAAAATAAGTTTTACATGTACACTTTTAGTTTTATGGGCACATATGCAATAAGAGCATGTACGAGCAAGAGAGAGCATCTCAAACTACATCCATAATCACATACACATCCCAAAAGTGTGAGAAACTTATATCAGAAAATTATCTGTAATTTCTTCCTATTGTGATCTTGATAAAATATCATGCTAGATAAGAACAGGTCATGCAGCTAAGTGCAAATCTACCTCCTTTAAAATAACTGTAAGAATATGTTTGCATAAACTATTAAAAAAAGATGATAAGCTCGAGTGGCTTAAAGGCAGACTTCACCTCCTTTCAAACCACCATGAACATATATTCGGAAACCAACAGATGCAGCTGCATGGCGACATCGCCGCATAATCTCCAGAGAAGGATCAAGGTCACTCTGTGCTTTGTTTCCTCGTGATGTGACCAGCCCATTTCTATCAAGCCAAACTCCAGCAGCAGTATCCAATACTTCAAACAGAACAACAATAACATCAAGATACTCTTCACTGGAAATAAACATCAAGACTTGCAACAATTTCCAGTCAACCAACTTAAAACAACATTAATTGGTACCTGAAATTACAGCGTCACCTTCTACTGATCGACCACCTCTGACAACACCTCCACTTACATGCAATCTAGCACCTACAAAGACCTGGTAAAGAGCATTATTCACAAATCATAAAGTAGAGGTAGCAAATAGATAAGGCATGTTATTGACTAGTGATGCAACATCCCTGAGCTTCTCCTATAGAATTGTATGACCTCCAACCTCAAACAATTGAACTAAAAAAAGCAAGATAATCTGGTGCAGAATCTGGAATGCTACAAAGTATATTGGCATCTACAAGTCTTCCACAGTCAACTCATTGCTCTATAATTAAAGGCCAGATGAATAAGATTAGTCAGGAAAAGATAACCCAACCTCATTCAGTATACATTAGCAAAAGAAACCCAAGTCATATAAAATGCTAGTCTACATTCATTTACTACAGTATTAGATAAATCAGCCGGTGTTATAGATTCAAACTCATGGTTTTCAATGAGCACATAAGACAATACCATATAAGAATGCCATCTAACTTTTAAAATAGCAAAGAACAAACAACTAGATCTATGACTTACCGCAGCATGCTGGTACCTGGGCGAAGGCGACACTCCTGGAGCAAGTGTCCATTCCCAGAGCCCATTCCGATGCATAAGCAATCCATAGGCATCTGCCAGTGGCTACACAGGCCACATGCAACTAATACATTAGTAATGTACAGCGGCTACAGCCATAGTAATATTCCTCAATTACAAAACTACCTCAATCATTACAGGGGGAGAATAAGCACATTATTGGTAAAGACTAAAATGCTGATCAAGCAGCTCATCAGTGTGCAAATTAACCGACCATATAAATATCTAAACTTTTATAACTTTTTAATTTTGTTTTTTCAGTTAACTGAGAAAAAGCAGAAACAGTACCAACTCAATAGCTCAAAATATGTCTCTTGCCAAAAGAAGTTCAGAGATATATAAGTATTCCACTCTCTTTCCCAAAAGAAATTCGTGAAGATAATAAATGAAATCATCCACCGGAAAGCTAGCAATTTAAAGCCATTTTTGTAACTGAACTTGGAAACATCTTGTGGTTTAACAAAAGAATCATGACAAATGAATGGCTTATATCATCATGAGAAATAAGCATACCGTGCCAGAAGCATCTCTTCCACCACAAAGCAGAAACATTCCATCTCTCCGAGCACTAGCTGTTGCATACCTATAAACACGGTCAATTGTTCCGGTAAAATGCTTATTTCACTATATAATGACAGGAATAATTTTTGTAAACATGATAATCTAAGAGATTCAATTAAACAACAGAAGATATGAAAAATTGTTCATTAAATACTTAAACACCCCCCCCCCCCAGTGAACCAATTCATACATAAAGACAGATAAACATCTGTTTCTGGACAAAAGGGTTCATAAAATTGAAAAGCCATCCCTCTCTAAGCAGGCAATTTCATCACACAACCATTGTAATATTACTTACACAATAGCCATGGATACAACTTACAAATCAAGAAAATGTATGATTTCAAAGATATGAAATTAATTTACACTTTGTATCGTGTACTAAATAATAACATTAGCAACACTACTTACATTCTTGCAGAAGGTTTGTCACCATCTGGATCAAGCCTCTGCCACACATATGGTTTCTGTGCAGTATCGAAGGCCCAAGCATCTGAAAGCACTCTTTTACCTGTAAAATAGTAGAAGATCTTGGTCAGTTGGTGCCAGATAAGAAGCACAAGATATTGAAAGTTTGAACCAAAAGTCTGCTGCATTGGAATCTTTAGTTCAGTCATGTGTTGTCCAAATTCTCTCACCCATCTACATATCAATTTGTCAACCAGATTCTCCATTGTATATTCAAAAAGAGAGAGCTAATAACTTCCAGTAACTTCAGACTCATAGGAGGAAAAGTCACTGGCAGAGAAATGGTGGAAAACTCGTGGATTTACCATACAAAAAAAGGCTCAAAGTAATCCAAGCCTGATCAAACAAGTGAATTTGGTATAAGTGATAGAAGTGTGCAACTGGAATTCACAATGCCTACGGCAGCTAAGGCAGAAATTCACTTAATTAACAGAAACCACTAGACAATCTCCCAAAAATTAACAAAATTTTCAATTGAAGCTTGCAAAAACATCCGGTATGTTTTCAGATTATTAGAAAGGCTATTTTCTTCACTGCTATCCATGCAGTAATATCCCTCGTTCTGAAGTGAAAATAACTCCTATCATATCATTCAATCAAATATCATAATGTGTATTTTTTGTATAACAGAAGGCTTGCTAGCACTCACCATCATTGCCACTAACTGTAACAAGATATCGTTGTGCGACCAAGTCCATGACATGTCCGTATCTAGGCCCGGGCCCCTGTCCTTGAACTACAACACTGCCTCCCAGAAAACAGAGTAACAAGTCAAACAAAGCTCATGTACTCAAAAACCAGATTAAGGGAATATGCAACAACATTATCTTTACCGATGCCACTTGTACTTGTCGTTTGTCAAATCAAGCACATAAAGGTCATCTGTCGAATGCCCAGCAGGACCTATCCCACCCTGGCAAAGGACAGACCCTAAGTAAACAAAATCTAAATTTAACAAAGCATAGTTTTTCAACCATGAGAAACTCCAAACTCCAATCACCTGAAACACCACCATGGTGCCAACAGCTGCGGCAGCATGTGCAGCTCTAGGTGATGGTGGCTCTCCTGCTGGTCGAAGCCTGATCAAATCATTAATGTAACAAATAAGCACCAAAATTAGAAACTAAATTCCTTCTTTGGAATTCAACTTCAACAACACACACACACAAAAAGGAAGACAAACCTGGTCCATTTTCTAGTAAGTACACAGTAAGAATGTACAGAATTTGTCACTCCATCCAACCCTAAAAAACACATTAGCTTAGAATTTCAACAACTAATCAGTTCCAAACAAAACAAAAATCAGAAAACAGAAATCAAAAGAGAGAATATTACGAATGCCACCGTTGCCACTGGCAATGGCGGTGGCGCCACCGAACAAAATGAGGCGGGGACCATGGGTTTTCGTCGCCGCCACGGCGGTGAGAGTGTGGCTACAGCGGGGACCCGGCGCGTCCTCATCAGTGTCCCAATAGCTCTCCAAATACCGATATTCCGGCGCAGGATGCAGCCACGGCTTCGATCCCATTCACAAATCAATCAACTCAGCCAAAACGCTGGATAAAAAAAAAATCACGTGTAATTGATCGAAATAGCTCAAGAAATCCACGAAATTGGAGCCCTAGAGCTGATTAAGCAGCAAAATGGACTCTCCTTCGCTGAGAGTGGTTGCCAGATAATTCAAGTTCAATTTTTCGAAAGGCAAAGAACCGTTTTTTATACATGGATTTGGATTGTATTACTGATAAATACTTCAAAACTGTGAAATTAGAAAAAAGGGTTTCATACTTTGATGGATTGATGAATGGAGTTTAAGATAGACAGCTGATAATTGGAAGATTTTTTTGGCAAGAAATGAAGAAAGCCCACTCGCCAGAGTCAACCGTTTTTTGATAGTTTGTCAATTCTTGGAATATTCAAAATTGATAAAAGAAAATGTTGGATATATTTTCAAATACACACGCTATTATTAATTGGGCACAAAATATAAAAAATTTCATTAATTATAATTAATTTAAAACAGATTAGGAAAAAATTTAAATTTGCAAGATAAATATTGCAGATTTGGAAAAAGAATTACACTTTTCTTGAGAATATTACAAATCATCATAAATCCTCTAAATTATTCGTTCAAATTAAATGTTGATCAAAACTAAGCTCTTATGTATTCTGACAAATTATTCAAACCAATAAATTGAAAACCAAATTATTCCCAGAAATTATTGAACATGTAAAGAACGAATAACAACAAATTGCTATTCGAATTACTATTGGGAAACAAGAACGAAATTAACTGTGAATCATCTTTTATAATTTCGTAATGATTTCTTAAATGTATTAAATAATTTTGAAAAAATTAAGGGATTTGCTGTAAAAATACAAATACAGAATGATATTTATCACCTTAATTCAAACGAAAAATAATCAAAAGATTATACCCAAAACAAATTTATTCAATCATTTTATCAAACTTGTTATGTTCATATATTTTAGGTAGGAGTGAGAAAAAAAATCCAAAAGATGAATATTTGAACGAATCAAATTGAACTTTAGGCAATGTTTGGTTGTCAAGCATCTGCCTAGGAAAGTAATCTGATTCCTTAAATTTTAAAATCTTGTGTTTGTTTTGGTTTTTAATTAAACTGGGAAAGTAATCAGAATCCCAGAACAAGGAAAGTTAGTACAACTTTCCAGGATTCTGAATCCTAACTTTTCTTGAGTATTCTTTTTCCAAGATTTAGGATTCCTACATATTTAATGCAATATAGTACTCCCTCCGTTCCAAGGAAGATGACCCCTTTCTTGGGCGGTACGGGATTTTATGCAACTTTATTTTGTGTGTTAAATGGAGAGAGTAAAGTAAGAGAGAGGGGATAAAATAGAGATAAAGGGGTTTCCATTTTAAGTAATGGGTCATCTTGGTTGGGACAAACCAAAAAGGAAAGTGAGTCATCTTTAATGGGACGGAGGGAGTATAATTTTATTATTATTATATTAATTAATGTTTCAAAAATAATTTATATTATAAATCATACTTAATTTCAATATAATAAATATTATTATTAAAATTATCATAATTATAATTATATTATTATAATATTTAAATATAATGTATTATCATAGTAATAATTAATAATTTATTAAAAAAACAAAATATAATTATATAATATAAATCATATAAGAATAAATAATAATTATTATTTTATAAATTAATAATTAATCAATAAATCGTATTGAAATTTAAAATTATAAAATTTAAAAATTATATCTTTAAATACTTTGGTTATAATAATAATAATTATATATATTATTAATTATTTATGATTATAATATAATACTCCATGTAACTAAAAATACAATTATATTATTATATATTATGATGGATAATTCATATTTAAACTATCCATAGCAATAAATAAATATAATAATGTAATAATTATTATTTATAATTAATAACTTATTCAAAAAATTGTATTATTATTCTTTTTTATAAATAAAAATAATAATAAGTATATTTTTAGTTAGTGTTTAAATCAAATATAAAATTTAAAATCTTGATATTTTTCAAACGCAGGAAAGTAAAGTTATTAAGAATCACATTCTGTGGATTCATGTTCCTGGGAATCATTTTCCTTGCCAACTTTACTTTCCCGTCAACCAAACATGACCTAATAAAGTTTTGTTCGATTTTATTCACATTTCGGCTTCATTTTGTTTCGTTTTTTTCAAAAATATCAATATTCAATTCGATTCAATTTGAGTATCTAAAAAATTGTAAAAACCTTTTTTAATAGTATTATACTCCCTGATAAATACGGACTTTTGGTGGGACACTGATTTTAATGTAAAATTAGTAAATTAATAGATGAAAAAAAAAGATAATAATTATATTATATAGGGGTAATTTGTTACTCAAATATTTTCTAAATTCAAAAATTCAAGATTTTTAAGAGTGAACTAAAAAGAAAATTGTTCATATTTATCGAAACAGGTAAGTAGTATACATACAAATATGAACATAAATATATTATGGATTTTGAAATTTTAAATTAATGTGTGACTCAATAAAGATAAAGGTTTTGACATCAAAGTAGATCTCAATCATAACCAATTTTTATGTTAGGTTTTAAATAAATGAAATGATAAATAGCTAGAAATCATAATTCTCAATGTATAATAATACTCTCTTCGTTATGTGGTAGTTGAGTCATTTCATTTTCTGCACTCGTTTTGAAAAAATAATAATAAATAGTAAAAATGAAGAGAAAAAAAAGTAAAGTAAGTGACAAAATAAAATAAATAAGAGTCTTATCTACATTATTATCTCTCTCTCTCTTATTTTACTTTTTCTCCACTTTAACTATTTGTTATCATTTTTTTAAAAATGAGTGCAGAAAATGAAATGACTCAACTGTCGCGGAACAGAGGGGAGTAGTAAATTAGTAATATAATTAATTGGAATAATCACAAATAGCTCTATTAGACTATCATCATCAGTGACCCTCACCCAACCCAACCCCAATCAACTTTTTAAATAAAATACTCACACAATCCAACTTCAATCAACTTTTTAAAATAAAATACTCATCTCTTTCATCCACAGATACAACTCCCAACTTAAAAGAGCATCCGCAGCGGTCGTCCGTTCCAGCGGCGCGGCGAGCGCTGTCCACCGCTGCGCGCTGTACGTCCGTGCCGACGGCTAGCCGGTGCTCTTAAACAAGAGCACGTCTGTGCCGCTGAGCAGGCTGACGTAGCGGCACGCGATTGGCCAACGGCATAGCCGTTGGCAATTTCTTTTTCTTTTAATTACTTTTTTTTAAATTCGAAAATAATACCAAAAATTAAAAAAAAAAAATGGATTCCCAAAAAATAAAGCCGTTTATTATTATTTTTTGAATTTTTTTTTTAATCCCAAAATCATATATAAATACACACATTCATCATCCACTTTTCACATCAAATTATCTCTCATTCATATTTGTTCTTACAACTCATCTACATCTTCCTCTCTCACTCAAACCCTCTCTAAAAAATTTAAAAATAGATTTCACCGATATCATTGCGGAAGCGGAGCGCGAAGAACAAGAATACTATGAACAATATTGTGCCACCTATGAAGCCTATGTCGCCGCCAATACCCCTGCCCCTCCTCTTCGACCAACTAGATCAACTCACCGCTACAAGAACCCACATTGAGCTACAAGAAGACCTAATCAAACACATTTGGACGAAATTCGGCAACGAGTAGTGGGTCTTTTTAATTTTATGAATTTAATCATGTAATTTTTATTTTTTAGGATTTGAATTATGTAATTTTTTATTTTTTGGTAATTTGTAATAGTATTCAGGGTATTTTTAATGCATTTTAATATTTTGGAAATGTTTTTATTTAAATTGAATAATAGAATGGTGAGACCCTTGAACTTGTCTTTGCGGAAGAGCATGAATGTGAGTGTTGTGCTCTTGCCTAAGAACATGGAGTAAAAGTGGGTTCAGAAATATATTTGCATGTGACACTAAACTAAGACATGTGAGACACACTTGCAGTAAAGCATGTGACATATATCAATAATTTTTGCAGGATAATGCATGTGATACGGAAATCATATTTTCACCAAAACATGTGATAGACACTTACAGTGATGCATGTGACATTTCAAAAACTTTTGTAAGATAATGCATGTAGCACTAAACTCATATCTACAAATGCATGCAATAAAAAACTGATGCTTGTGAAATCTCAATTGCTCTTGCAAAAAAATTCATGTGGCCAAATTTATATCTGCAAATACATGTGATAAAAAACTGATGTTTGTGACATCTCAATTATTTTTGCAGGAAAATGCATGTAACACCAAAACTCACATCTGCAAATGCATGTGATAAAGAAATGATGCTTGTGACATCTCAATTATTTTTGCAGGAAAATGCATGTGTCACGAAAATCATATCTAAAAATGAGTTCTATATGTTAAGTGATATATATAGAAAAATGAAGCACAATATAGTACTCACTCCGTCCCGCTTAAGATGACACGTTTTCCTTTTTAGTTCGTTCAAACTAAGATGACACATTTCATTTTTTGGAAACTTTCTCTCTCCAATTAATACACTCAAACCACTTTTTTCTCACTCCTATCAAAATATCTATCTTTCTTTATCTCTCTACTCTAATACTTATACCGACATTTTCTCTCTTCAATTAAACACTTTAACCAATAACTCCTAAAATCCCGCGCAGGCTAAGGAATGTGTCATCTTAGCCGGGACGGAGAGAGTAGCAAATAATAAAAAAATTTAAGCATAAATAAAAAAAAATGAAGTAGTTCACGTCATTTTTTGGAAGAGTAGTTCACGTGATTTTTTTGGAAAAATAATTCACATGATTTTTTTGGATGAATAATAATCATTGAATAAAAGAAATTAATAATTAAAAATAATAAAACATTTTAATGTTCAACCACTAAAAATAAGACATGTAACTTGACCCCCACTTTTTCTATGGATCGACAGGGTTACACCAAACAACGAGAGGGGTTGGAGTAATTGATTTTAGAATTATTTTTATTTATTGCTATTTTGTCTTTTTGTGTGTGACCTTGCTTCCAATATAACTGATGAAAGTAGTCTTACAAAAGTTACTAACAAAAGATATAATAATGAAATATGAAATTTCATTTATATTATGGATGGTTCGGACGTCTGGAATCGGTTCGCGACGTCATCTACCTAGGGTGAAGGCAATGAAAGCAGCCGCAGACGAGGACAGACCCAAGCCAAGCACCCCCAAAGCTCCCTCTTTCCCTGTCTCCTAATCCAAATATTTGTTCAAGACACTCAATACTAACATTGGTCGAATGAGTCTGTAACAACATGACTAGACGATTGGAGCCCTCCAACATCAATTAATAAAATATGTCCAAAGTAAAGAATAGAACAGTGAGATGAAATGAATTGTCATAGGTGTGTAGTCTTTTAAGTCTTAATTAAGAGATGAAATTAAAAAATGATTAACCGGTATACTCTATAAGTCTATAAGACCATAAATAAATTAACAAATCTCTCGCAAGACTTGAATTGAATTGAATTGGTATGCCGCAATTGATCAGGTTGTAAGTGAAAATAAAGAATATTAGCAATTGAGGTTGTAAGCGGACCAGAGCAAGTGAAATCTCGAAAAATCTCGAAATAATCTTCTTCACAAACGACTATATATATTTCATCCAAGCAAAAATTAGGGAGGCCTTGTATACATGGACCAACGATCCAAATTCCAAACCATAACCCATCCAAAAATCAGAATTTAATTCACAACAAAAACCTTAAAATTCCTGTGACGCAGAACCGATCTCTTTATCCCTTCCGCCAGTCTTCTTCGGCAACAGAGTCTGGTGAATATTTGGCAAAACACCTCCATTAGCTATCGTCACATGCCCCAACAGCTTACTCAACTCTTCATCGTTCCTCACTGCCAGCTGTATGTGACGGGGAACAATCCTGTTCTTCTTGTTGTCTCTAGCAGCATTTCCAGCAAGTTCCAGCACCTACACAAATCAATAAATTGCATATTCACAAATTCAATACAAAATTTAGGGGAAAACACACAATTCAACACTGCAGTAACAAAATTAAATCTAGAATATCAGATTTTTTATGAATCGAAAAATTGCAACACTCAATTGACGCGATTTGATGCAATCGGAAGTGTGGTAAGTACGAATTTAGGATATCACGTTTTTGATGAATAGAAAATTTGCAAAACTCAATTGACGAGATTTGATGCAATCGGGAAGGCGAATGCAGCAGATCTAAAAGGTAATTACCTCAGCGGTGAGGTACTCAAGGACAGCGGAGAGATAGACGGGGGCGCCGGCTCCGACGCGCTCGGCGTATTTACCGGCCTTGAGAAAACGCGCGATTCTGCCGACGGGAAACTGGAGACCGGCTTTGGAGGAGCGAGAGACGGATTTGGAGGCCTTGGGCTTGCCTCTTCCGCCTTTGGTGGTAGATGCGGCGTTGGAACTCATTATCAGTGAAGCGGTTGATTGGTAGCTTGCAAACCCTTGGACTGAATTGAGGGATTTTGGAGAGTGACGAATGATTGAAAGCGTGAGGGACGCAGGTTTATATAGGGATGAATGGTGAATTCTGATTGGCTGGAGGGGTGAGGGCGCGGATTGCCACATTCGTATCGAGAATTATATGGAGCGAGGATTTTGAATATGTTGCCGCAATCGGCAAATTATTTTGGCGGGAGTTATTGTGCCGCAATCGGAATATTGGGTTGGGCCTGATTAAATAAAATATCTAATTAACTGCTCCTTATGTCCACTATTAATTAATCGTCTCATTTTGGCATTGTCGACAATCTGATTTGAATTTTTACTATTTTTAATAATAGATCTAGCATTATACTAATTTTATTTCACTCATATATCACTATAAAATTAATATTTTCTCTGTTCCGTTAAAAATGAAATGTTCTCCTTTTTAAGTAGACCATTAAAAATGAAATGTTTCTTAAAGTGGAAACAACTTCATCTCTACTTTTTCTTCTCTTTTCAATAATTCAAAAAACAACATTCCATAAAATACCGTGCCAAAAACCAAATGTTTCATATTTAATGAGACGAAGGGAATATATAAACCCAATTTTCACTAATCTTTTACATTCACTTTCTACTTAAAACTTGTGTCCGGCCAAACTTGGCCATTGTGGAAGAATAAAGGCATTTTAATTGATACTATTAAAACTTCCACCTAGATTTTGTTAATATTCGTAATTAGAATATATCAATTCATCGACAATCAAAATTTAAAAAACCATTCATTTAATAAATGCTTATAAGTTATAAAGATAATGGATGCTTACAGCAAAATCCATCCAGATCACACAAACTATCTCCACTATCTTTTGGGTAACTCTTTCAATTAAAGTAGGCAAAATGCCATAAATATCATTATTGTTCGACTTGCTATAATATTTCACATGTAGTTTTTGTGATATACATATTTCAGTACTGATTTAGACACATAATGTCTTCAAGCCATAATACCCCTATGTTACTTTGCCATAGTTATATTTTATATTGTGACTAATTTATCCTAATATCATATTAAATGAATATATATCTAGTTAAGAAAAATCAAATCAAATTAAATACATTTATCTAAATGCATGTTCATTAATTAGAGATAAACTTGAATCATGCATAAAAGTTATAAATGGATTTCAGAAAAATTCATATGTATATATATCCTTTTGCCATGTTAATTAATACGTATTTAAAAAAATATTAATTTAGATTATAAATTTATCATTATAGTAGTATTAATTTAAACACCATATAACTAAAATATTATATTTAATTATAAAATAATTTGATAACTTAATATAGAATTACTATTCTTTTATAGCTTTTTTTATTTTTTTAATATCGTAAAATATACAACAATGAAATCACTTATTTTAATATATGAAAAAAATAAAAATTACTAAAAATTAAAACATTTTTCTTTTTCAAATTTTAATTTATAATAAAATAATATAGTTATTATGATGAAGTATTTTTTTGTGTTATCGTATTTTTGTGTGTTATCGTATTTTTGTGTTATTTTCTATAGCCTTTGTTACATCAAATAATTTTTTTATTTTAATTGACTAGTAATAATAAGACTCTGTCACTCAAATTAAGAATTTAGAAAAAAATTAAAATTTTGGAACAATTAATTAAAATCAAAACCACAAACCCAATCAGTATAAATTATACTACTCCATCATATATCAAAATTTAATTTGTTGTTAATATAGTGAATATACAAGAACTCTAATATTTTTAAAAAAAGAGAGAAAACATTAACTATATATCTTTAGAATATTATATATTACATGAATTAAAAATATGTAATTATTTTTTAATTGAGATCAACACAAAGTTTCACAAATTAAGAACTTAAAAGAGAGAATGTGTAATTATATATCATATATCATTAACTATATATCTTTAGAATATTAAATATTACATGAATTAAGAATATGTAACTATATACTCTAATTTGTTACAAAATATAGTGAATTGAGTCAATAACACTAATATTTTATATAAAAATGAGAAAAAATATAGTGTTAATTATATATTTCTAAAATATTAAATAGATGAGTTAGAACATGTGATTTTTTTTAATCGAGCTTCAATGTAATGTTCCAAAAGTTAAGAATTAAGAATTCAAGTAAACTTTTTGCATCTATAGTAAATTTAAATTTTTATAAAGAAATTATTGTGAATAAAGCGTAACAAAAAAGAATAAATTTATCAATATTGAAGATTATTTCAATTTAATTGTAAAGTAACCATCAATAAGTTTATCAATATTTTGATTAATTATTAGATTACTAAAATGAGACAAAAACAATTTAATACTTCATTGTGCTAATTATTTTTTTGGTAATTATTCTATTATCTCACATAAAGTCAATAAAGTCTAGTTTGATACGCATTTTATTCACCAATAAAATAAACTATTAATTTAATAAAATTATAAAAATATGTCTTTAAATAAATGTAACAAAAATGAGAAATACTATTAAAAAAATCATGCGTCAAAATGTGTAGGTCCCACATTGTCAAAACAAAACTATACATGCATGATTAGTTCTATTTCCTTAAATAAGTGTATTTAATAAGCTAATTAATTTAAGGGTAATAAAGTATATACACAAAATGTAAAGTTTTTTAAAAATAAAATTCAATGCACAATTACTATTTAAACCCCGTTGTCACATTAACATTATGTCTCTAAAACATTTTTGTATTTTTTTCTAGGCTAAACTGCTAAACATAAAGCATAACACATCCGATTATGATTGTTTCTATTTTAGGAAAAAGAAAAAAATAAAGAGTGCTCATATCTCTTCACTATGAGGACACTTTTACGAGAATTGGTTATAAGAGTACCCATAGATGTTTGTTTTAATAAAAGTACCCCACTTCCAAATATAGAAGCGCGCCTATGCATATATATATATATATATATATATATATATATGTGGGTGCGCTATGGTCCATAAGTGAAATCTTGTCAAAAATCAAAGCGAATCTCAGTCCTTGGATCATTAGATTGGATGGTTGTGATCATAATATCCGTGCTACATTATTACAGTATAAGTGTTACATTATCAGCCGGGCTTCATTATTAGACTGCACAATCTACATTATTAGACTAAAGAGCGTTACATTATTAGCCGAGCTACATTATTTGACTACACAATCTACATTATTAGATGACATGTGGCATTAATCTAACGGTTACATCACAGGATCCAATGGCTGAGATTTGCTTTGATTTTTGACAGAATTTCACTTATGGACCTGATCACATCCCTATATATATATATATATATATAACCCTATATATAGGGGTGTATTCAAATCCTTTTCATATATTTTGTCCTTTTTCCTTCTTAATTCTAGCCCCACGATTTTGTCATCTGACGGTTAGATTAATGTCACGTGTCATTTAATAATGCACATTTTCATTCTAATAATGCGCAGCGGCTAATAATGCAACATTATAGACTAATAATGCATATTTTCATTCTAATAATGCATAGCGGCTAATAATGCAACATTATAGACTAATAATGCATTGATCACAACCATCCAATTTAAGGATCCAAGGGCTGAGATTAAGAAGGAAATAGGACACTTAGGGTGCAAAGGAGCCTAACGCACCCATATATATATATATATATATATATATATATATATATATATATATAGGGATGTGTTAATATGACAACCCCTTCTAATATGACACCATACCACTAATATCAGCCCTAGGACTGAAAATTGGATGGTTGATAAACTGCCACATGGCAGCTCATTTTATTTTTGTTTAATCAAATTAAAATGCTGAAGGGCAAATTAGGAAATTTCTTTTCTAATATAGCAATGGAATTCTCCACCCAATTTCACGCCACTTTCCATACAATTCTCCACCCAATCCCACGCAAGATTCTACAAATCACACAACCATTGTCGATTTTTGATTCTCGATTCAGCAATATTCATCTCAATTCTGTTTGAATTCATCTCAATTCAAGCTATTCAATCACACGATCGGTTGAATTTGCATTCAACAATTTCTCTGCAATTCTCTCCAACCAGCGATTTCAATCTGCAAAGAGCTATTCAATTGTTGAATTCTCGGCAAATTTATGAGTGAAAGAGGGCCAGCAGCGCCGCCGGCGGGAATGGCGGTCACGGATCATCAAATTGCACAGGTGCTGGACTCTCTCCTTCGCGAAACTAACGCCCTTACTACTATTACCGCCGTCGTTGAACAACTCCAATCCAAACTCGGCGTCAACTTGCTTCACAAAATCGACTTCATTCGTAGCCAGACCACCATTTCCACCTACTCCACTCCAATTTCATGCCCATGGGTAAATCGATTATCAACCCTAGGATCTGTAAACTTTATGTTTTTTAGTAGTGATTATTTGATAATCTGCAAATTCATCGCTTATTGCACATTTGTTGAATTCATGCTTATTTGATAATCTGTAAATTTCATGTTTTTATCCAGCTTTGTTGATCTTAATTTGATTTATGATTATTATTCATTCTTATTTGTTTATTTGATTCATTTTTGGTGTAGCATGTTTTTTTAATTCCAGATTGCTTCATAATGTATTACGAATTGCATTTATGTGAACTTGCAATTGCATATCTGTATTACAGTTGCATCGGTGAATATTGCTGTTTAAATTCATTTTGATTCGTTCATGAACCTACTGATTTCATTTCTGTTAACTTTGTTTTGATTTGTTTTTATCAGGTTTTTATGGCTATACTCTGTTTTTTACAAGATTGCTGCATTATGTGGTGCATATTGTCGTACCTCAAATTAATTTCTTCACGGGCAGTTGCATGAATTTTCATTAGATTTCATCAATCAAGTATAGTTTGATTGATGAGAATTTTTGGTTGACATTGTTCTGTTTCAATATATTTAAGGAATTATGCAGAATATGCAGACTGTCATTTTATGGCAATGATATGTTTCTGATTTATGTAATTTCTATGTACTAATTGTTGTTTTACATCTTCCTGTTTATATAGTCGTATATTGCAGGCCATACTATCGTATATTGCAGTCTCAACTGATTCGGCTTTGATTTCTGTGAATCTCTTCTTGGTTCTTTCTTTTTTGCTGCTTATTTCATAAATTTCTTTGTTAATTTCTCTGTTGGTTTCAGTTTTGTTCACAAATTTTTTGCAGTGTTACCATGGTGATATTGCAGTTTACATGTTATTTTAATAATGTTTGTTCATGTTGTTGTAGTTTAAAGAAATGATTGCAGATTAATTATTAAATTTTATATTTTTGTTCTCAGGTTGCATTCCATTTCAGTAATTAGTGTTTGTTGACGAGAATAATCTTATTTGTATCGAGATTGCAGTATACCGCTATATGAGTTGTAGTGCACCCAATAACTAAAGGTTCGGCAAAGTGATTCTAAAAGCCATTTGGTGTCCGCGAAGGAGAATGCTATAAAGTTGAACAACAAACCATTGCGTCGGTGTAAAAAATGTGGAGAATTAGGTTACCATGACTCTAGTAACTGTGGCCGACAAAAGGAAAAATAAAATCATTAGTTCATTTTTTTCATTACATATTGCAGTCTTATACATTGTATATTGCAGTATTAGTATCATCATATTGCAGTCTTAATGTAACGATTGCCGATCACACAATTTGCTTCATTCTATTATTTCCAGAAGGATTAATTATTTATTTTATACTATTTGTTTCCAGGTTGCCTTCCATTTCAGTAATAAGTGTAACTTCAATCCTTTTTTAATTACAAATTTGTATATTATCATATTGTTGTGTTGTTCAATGAATGTTGCAATGTTACTCTAAGAAAATATTGCAGTACACGACTATATGAGTTGTGGTGCACGACTATATGAGTTGCAGTGCACCTAATAATGATATGATGTATAATGTTGAGACGTATTCTTTACCTATATTTAATCTCAGCATGCAAACATTTTATAAGTAACTAACATCAAAACAACTACACAAAAAAAGTTAAATCAAATTAAAACTGCAAAACTACATGTTTCAGTGCTAAGTTCATTCACACAACCAAGATTTCATTCATGTTCAGAAAAGCCAAGAGTTAATTCAACGTTTATGGTTTCTTGTACTCCACAACCATCTTCTCCACATCTATCGGTCATCTCTTTTTTTGCCTCCTTGAACTGATGTTAGGCAATTCGCAACACACAGCCAAATGCCCTATTCTTGTTGCAGGGTCTTTAATTTGAACAGCAGGACATTTAGCCCCTTGTTTAGTTTTACCAGAACTACAACAAAAAAAAAGATTGTTTAAATACTGCATTATTCTAAATGATGCACTGCAATATATAACAAACAATACAATAATATAACAAGCAAAAATGCAATATATTACACCCAATACTGCAATATATAACATGCAAAACTGCAAAGTGTATCACAATACCTAAACCTCTTGATCCCCTTTCTTCTCTTTCTTCTTCATTAATGTTTTGATGACTAGTGCTGGTTTCAACTTCTTCTTCTGTTCCTTCTAGAGTTTTCTTCAATCTCTTCTTCTTCTTCTTCTTCTCTCTGTGGTCTTGTTCTTTTTCGTGCCATTTTAATTTGTCTTACACTGCATTAAACAAAGAATATGAATCAAATATTGTCCTCCAAACAAACAACATACAAAAAAATGCAGACTAATGAACGACCAAATCATCCACAAATCAACCAAATCATCCACTATTCATCTAAAACACAAATACTAGTACTCAACAAATAATTATATATGTCGTACAATAATTAGATATATGCAAGTAATTGTAGAAACAAAAAATTGAAATATTATGAATAATTAAAGAACAAGTGACAACCTAGTTAGTAGAAAATGTCGTGCGGATCAATAGGCAGAGTAGCTGATTACTCATTTGTAGTATGGAGTATGAAATATTTAGTGGAATATGTTCTAAACTACTTGAATATTCTAACTGAGATACAGTCCTCAACCTGAAATCCAATAACATACTTTAGCTCCCTAGCTTCTTTTCTCAATATAACAAACTCACAATTTAAGTATTGCGATATATATGCACACATTAACACGTACATATGGAATACGAAATTCTATTAATATTTTATCAGTTTAGATGCGAATTCGGTTTTTTCTACAACCGATCACTTAATTTGATTTATGGTCCCTGAAACAAATGGACAAAGCAAACAAGTGTGAACAACCAAATCATACACAAATCAACCAAATCGTTATACAATTGGTGATAAACAATATTGTAAATGATGCACTGCAAAATATTATCAGCAATACTGCAATATTATCACATATATAACCAGCAAACTCACATACAAAATCACGATAAAAACTATAAAAAATCTTCATACAATTGCAAAAATCACCAATACATGGAGCAAAATCGCCATACAATAGCAAAATTACCATTACACTGAGCAAAATCGCTATACAATTGGTGATAAACAATACTGCAATATTGTAAAGGATGCACTGCAAAATATTATCAGCAATACTGCAATATTAGTATCACATATATAACCAGCAAACTCAGTATCACATATACTCCAAAAACGCAAACTCAGTAAACTCAGTAAACTCCAAAATGCTCATCACATATGCACATATACTAAAAAATGCACATAAACTCACATATACTCTAAAATGCACATCACATATACTACAATATCAGTATCACATATACTCCGAAATGCAAACTCAGTAAACTCCAGCAAACCAAAATCTCAGTTCCTCTAGGTTTTCCAATACATCAACCAAAATCTCGCAAAAACCTAAGATCTAAACAATAAATTTAGCAAACAAACACCAATCAACATTAAACATGGCAGAAATTGAATGAATAATACTTAAATTTCGCAGCAACATCAATGAAATATGAACAAAAATCAATAAACACATACATAAATCTGCATACACAGACAAAGTAACATTCTCGAAACCTATTTCGTTCAACCCTAAACAGAATCCAATTAACATACCTTATGAACTGTTTTCACCGTTTAGTTGTTGTAGGCGTTCGGAATTCCAGAAATTAGCCCTAAATCGCGCGATGTAGAGGCAGAGGCGGAGGCGGTGGGATTTAGAGGCAGAGACGGAGGCGGCGGGATTTATAGGCGGAGGCGACCGGATTTAGAGGTGGAGGCGGCGGGATCTAGAGGTGGAGGCGGCGGGATCAGGTTTTGGAGAATCAGAGAGTCGGGGGGAGAGAGAGAGAGAAGAGTTTGGGAGAGAGAGAGACGAATTTGGAGAATGACGGTATTTTTGGTGTAACCCTAATTTGAATCTGTTTGAAATGACTAAAATGCCCCCGACAACAATTCTGTATACACTAGACAGCAATCTCAATTCTGTTCACGAAATTAAATCTTGAGCGTTGGATTTCCGGATCTAAGGGTGGATATTGGTGGTATGATGTTATTTTATCTATAGTGGCACCCTAGTGCACCCATATATATATATGTGTGTGTGTGTGTGTGATCAAATACTAACTAATTTACAGTAATAATTAATAACTAATATCAATGTTGTATGTTAAAAATATCAACACAGAGACATAAATTTATCAATCTTCTTGTGCTGATAAACTTATGTCTTTGTGTTGATATTTAAATTTTACATGTTGTATTGATATAATTATGTCTTTGTGTTGATATTTTTAATACACAGAATTGAAAGTTATTAGTTATTACTGTAAATTAGTTAGCGCACTAGTGCAACCCTATTTATATATATATATATATATATAGAGAGAGAGAGTTTTGATCTATGTAAAATTCATTCTTAATACAAAAATACAGAACCGAGCATACAGAGGTCATTTTTAGGTCATCGTAAGCTTATTTTTATGTCATTATAATAAGGATGACATAAAATGATCTTAACATGACCTCAAACCCAAATTTTATAATATGACCTAAAACTTCTTTATAATGACCCACCGTGTTTTTCTTTAGTTATTGACCATTATATTGAAAAATCTCTTGTTCAGGATTTGGTCTGGGTTTTGTATTGAGATGCATTTTTGTATTAATCATTTTCCTATATATATATATATATATATGTCCATGATCAATTGAGATTTTTTAGGGTAATTGAGAAATGAGAAGCAATATTAGCCACTCATTTAATAAAAATGAGTGGTCCAGATTTTGCCACATAAAAAATATTTTTAGATTAATTTATTACAAAAGGGTATAATGGTAATTTTATGGTAATTAAAATTCAGCAACTTCAATCTCTTGCTCTCTGCTTCTCGATCTCTCTCTCTCCATCTCTGAGGTGTTCCTTCCATACACTGAGGAATCTCCTTACACAAAATTGCACCTCGAATTCGAGCTCCGTTCATGTAACGCTCCACTTTTTTCAAACCCTAATTTTCGGGTTATAAAATTTTTGCATTAAATGCCTTAAATGCTATGATATGTGGATTATTTGATAAGTAATTAATTGCATGGTGTCTTTGTGACCTAATTGCGTATGAGAATTTAGATTGTGTTGAATAGTCAACTTGATGAAATTATGACGTGGCTATTGAATAGTCAAAGATGTGGAAAATATGACATGGCCGTGGAATGGTCAAAGTCGTGGAAAAAGGTGAAGTGGAAGTGAAATTCGAATATGTGAATATTTGATGCGGAGTAATATAATTGTGGTGGATTATTTTTCCTAAGGGATGAGTGAGAATTAAATATGAGCATTATTTAATCATGTGGAATTATTCGATCCCTCCTATTATTGTTTGGAGAAGAAATCCTATTTTTCTGGGATTTAATTATTTGCTTGGGATAATTATCCAAATTAAATCCAAAGTCCAAATATTCCTTATTTTGGTGATGAGATTTTCGAAACCCTTGTCATATAATGGGATTTTCGAAAATCCCTTATATTATGGGAGAATGGATTATAATATTATATTATTTGATCCCTTGTTTATTCTCTTCCATAAATAAACTCAAATATCCGAGCATATCTTCCCATATCTTGTTTAAATAATATTTAATAATTGATTCCTTAAGAAGAATCAATTCCAACGCCACTTTCCTATTAAAGCGGGGAGAATATTTATTATATTCTTGCTCCGTGATATTTTATTCTACTCCGTGAAATATTTAAATTAAATCATAGGCTAATTAAATAGCCTAAGAAATTCGAAATCCTCCTTTTTCTCAACGGTTTTAACGCCAGTTACACCAACAAATCTTTCCAAATCTTTATTTATTTAATTATTGGATTATATCTTGCACTCTATAAATAAGAGTGAGAACCTAACCCTAGCACATCATAAATCACGCCCCCCACTCCTAATTTTCGTTCTCTCCTCTTTCCCCACTCTCTCAAATTTTTCTTCTACTTTCTCCATTAATTCTTCATCTTTTGGAGAAGAATTGAAGCTGATATTCAAGAGTTTATTGAAGAATCAAGGCTATAATTTGTTTCTACCGTTCGTTCTTTTGGAAAAGGTACTTTAATTTTGATCTTCTCTTCTTCTACCGATTAATCGGTGTTCTTGAGTCCACATGCATTTAGATTGAGTGAAGGGGAACTAAATTGATAAATTTGGGATGCATGGATATGTGTGTGTGTGTGTGGCCGTGTGTGAGTGGTCGTGTGTGTGCGCACGCCTCGGTCGGCGTGCACATATGTGGGGTTCGTGTGCGTGTGTTGTGTGTGTGGAATACTCATGCGTGACACGATTTAATGGTGAATTTGGAGTTGTTAATTGAATAAAAATGATATGCTAAGCGTACTTCGATTTTTGGATGATGATATTAGAGATTTATCAATGGGAAAAAGGGAAACATGGGAACATGCATGATTTGAGATCAATGATTGAAACTAATTTATGATACGCCTAATTTAAAGGTGATACTTCGCGCTCTAAGCGTGATAAACGAGGAGAAGAGAATACTTTCGAGCTAAGCCGACGAGGTGGGCTTTCTTTTAAAATAAGGACATTGTCCTAAACTGATATTGATGAGAATGAGATATGTGTTATCATGCCTTGATTTGTTTTGTCGTGCCTATCCCTCTTGGCTATGCCACTATTGATTTAATCGAATTCGGATCCTTGTAGAGCCGCAAACTCTACTTGGGTTAGTGTACACCAATGTTAGACCGAGTGTCAGCGTACGGGTTGGCCGGTCTAGTGACCTGGATTGCGGCCGCATTCCTTGTCATGTAGAATGAGGATATGGTAAACGTCGATGTGAAAAATGGTTGCGCGACCGTGATATTTGAGAAAGAATACATTTTGGTGCCTCGGGTCTTTCTAAAGTTAAAACCCCGACGGACACTTGAAAATGGCATGATAACTATATTTGTGATGAAACTGTTTTCGGCAATGAGTCCACTGAGTATGATTATAAGTACTCAGCCCTGCATGTATTTTTCCTATGTGCAGGTTGAGTGGTGGCGAGCGGGCGGCGGTGTTGAGTAGGAAATAATATCATGATCTGTTGGAACTCTAAGTGTTGTTGTGTCTCCATACTTCCGCTATATTATGAAAACTTGTGATCTTTTGGTTGGGTTGAATACTTTTATTTCGTGGGAATATTTTGAATATGAAACAGATGAGACTATTTTGGAACCTTTGCTATTTCGGAGCATTTATTGTGATAGCCTTTTGTTGGATTTCTTAGCTAAGGCATTATTCTTTTCCTATTTAATTGTTCATTAAATGCTTTGGTAAATTTCCTTTAAATGAAGCCCTAGCCTATGAACTTTGTTGCATTTAAGTGTTCCTAGATAGCGAACGCCATTATTATTGTACCCTAGAATGGCGGGTCGTTACAGTTCATCTCATGATTGTATTCCTCCATCAGAGAGAGAATTGGAGATAAGAAAATACAGAAAATCAAGAAGAAGATGAAAATTGAAACCCTAGGTAGAATCTGAACGCCGTACAGACTATGCAGCAAATGCCTATCGAGATCGGTGAAACCGAATTTCCGACGAGTTTGGCGACGGAGTACAAATTCGAAGGCGTGGAGAGAGGACCAGAGTCTGATAAGCTCGATCTGGAGCGACGACATCGGCCGCATCTACCTTTGCCGCCTCCGAGGCGCGGCGGATGGCAGTGTTGTTGCAATTATTTAATTAGTTAGATGAAATCCTCAATTCAGATAAAATAGCGAATCCTCAATTCAGATGAAATCAATTTTTAATTTATTAATTTAGTGTTTGTTGTAATTATTTAATTAGTTAGAATTGTTGTATATTTGCAGATTATATGCTCTGATTTTGACCTCTCTCTATGCTCCGCCGCCGTCCCCGCCGTCAAGTACCCTGACTTCTCGCCGCATCCGCCGTCGCCGGCGAAATCCTCCACCGTGTCGGCACTGACTCCGTTCTCCTGCATCTCCAACCGCCTCTTTTGATCTGTGATTTGGTGATGATAGTCGGGAGGAATTGGATTGGATTGGATTGGATTGGGGAATAAGCTTAATCATAATGCACTCTAGGTGTTTGGTGATATTCCCCAATTGGGAATTAGTCATCTCCCTTTTTTAATGTTGTTGTTATTGTTATTGTTGACATTAATTATATGTAAAACGTTGCAGTTGACATTAATTATATAGTTTGTTGAGATGAAAATGTTTATTATTGACATGAATTATATAGCTCATTGACATAATAACGTTTGTTGTTGACATGAATTATATAGGTCGTTGACATAAATTTTATGAAAAATGTTGTTGACATAAATCATATGCAAAACATTGTTGTTGACATGAATTATATGTAAAATGTTGTTGTTGACATAAATAATATAGGTCGTTGACATGAAAATATATGTTGTTGACATTAATTATTTGTAAAATGTTGCTGTTGACATAATAATTGGCATAAATAACGTTGTTGACATTGTAGTTGACATAAATAATGTCAACTATACGTACAAGCCATGTCAACTATGTTACATACTATGTCAACTACACGTACAAGCCATGTCAACTACACATAGAAAACATGTCAACAACAATTATAAGTCATGTCAACTACACGTACAAGCTTGTCAACAACAATCAGAGTTGTTTTTTAGTTGTTAACATATACTACAAGTTATTGACATTTTCTTATTAGTTGTTGATATTTGATGCTCTCTATTGACATCTATCGTATGATTTTCTTTTTTAATCTTAAGATTTGCTTTCTGAGTTGTACACACTTTATACAAGCTGTTGACATTTGGTTATAAGTTGTTGACGTGTCAATACAAGTTGGAGTCAGGCTTTCTTCCGTGCTCCTCGCCGATGAGGTCATCCAGACTGCCACAATCATGCCTGGAGGGGTAATTACAAATACAATTCATGTTTTTAAGGTTAATTATAATTAAAAATCATGTCAACTATATATACTAGCCGTGTCAACAACTAATATAATTATGTCAACTATGGTGCACATCGTGTCAACGGCACATACAAGTCATGTCAACTACGGTACATATTGTGTCAACTACACATACAAGTCATGTCAACTATGTTACATACTATGTCAACTACACGTACAAGCCATGTCAACTACTCATAGAAAACATGTCAACAACAATTATAAGTCATGTCAACTACACGTACAAGTCATGTCAACAACAATCAGAGTTGTTTTTTAGTTGTTAACATATACTAAAAGTTATTGACATTTTCTTATTAGTTGATGATATTTGATTTTGCTCTCTATTGACATCTATCGTATAATTTTCTTTTTTAATTATAATACTCCCTCCGTCCCACTTTAGGAGTCTCGGTTTACTACTTTTGGATGTCCCATTTTAGGAGTCCCGATTAGAATATTCCATAGTTGGTAACAGGCCTCACATTCCACTCATCTTTTTCCACTCACATTGTATTATAAAACTAATATATAAAAGTAGGACTCAATTCCACTATTTTTTTTCACCAACTTTCCTATATATTTCTTAAAGCCCGTGCTGAACTCAACCGGGACCCCTAAAGTGGGACGGAGGGAGTATTTGTTTTCCGAGTTGTTGACACTTTATACAAGCTGTTGACATTTGGTTATAGGTTGTTGACATTTCAATATAACTTGTTGAACTGATTAACATTTGATATAACTGATAAGTTCAAAAGTCAGAATCCACAATAATAGTTTTAAAATCCATCCAAAAAATAAGTTAACATCAAACACTAAAATCACTTTTTGTTCACTTCTTGTTTCTACGACTAAACAACTCCTTGTACTTGTTGTTTAGCTCAAGCAATTTGTTCATGTTTGCTTCTATCTAATCATGAGTCAGTTGTAACATCGGCAACCTCTGGTTATTGTAAATTGAAGCAATCATCGTGTAGCAATACATTTGTCACCATATCTGATGGGAGTAGGTTCTGAGAAGAAGACCCAACTCCACTGTCATCTACATCAAGACTTTGTTCTTCATTCTCTTGCTGCTGCTCCTCATTACGAATGTATCTCTTCTTTATACGTCCTAAACCAAAAACTTCTGCCCTGGTCTCTCTATCTTCTCTAGCCTGAAGATGCTCACTTTTCCATTCTTTCATTAATGGAAATGTCCGAGGAACAGAACGCTTGTCTTGTGTAACTCTGTCTAAGTAGCAGAGCTGCATATGTTAAAAAATGCATGTCAATTACTAGTGTGTAGTGTCAACTCAATACACAAGCCACTTAAATAACTAATACAACTTATGTCAACTATAGTACAAGCTATATCAACTACACATACAACTCAATGTATTCATGTTAACGGTTAATAATCTATAATGCAAAATGTAAAACATACCATAAGGAAGGGAAGTGGTCCTGCAAAAGTGTTCTTCTCTGTCTTCGACCAATTTCCCATTGCAAACTTGAGCACATACATTGTATATGAACAACAATTGATATTTCTCACATTATCCAGATCATCAATTATCTCTCCAATCTTAGATTTTATCATTCCACATGTTGATTGCTCAATCAATGCTGATTCTAATAGGACCAAGAACATTCTCTTGAACTGTGTTCCTCCTTGAAGATCTGCTAACATAAGCTGTTCAACAGCTTTATGGTTTACGTTTCCTGAATTCGTATTACATTGTTCTGCTATCTCCCTCATGAAAGGTGCATTACTTTTCCACTTATCTTTGGGGTAAGTAATGTCACCTCTTGGAAATCCGTATACAAGCTCCACATCCTCTTCAGTGATATGAATTTTTTTCCCCATTATAAAGCTTTATCTTGCACTTTTTTTCATCAAAACTTTTTAATAATGAGAATGTTAATCTACTAGGAATGTAATCAATGTTGAAATATAGAACACTCTCAAAACCCAACTCCTTCACAGCATTAATCTGTTCCTAATTCAGTTTGCTTATTGCATCAACAAAAAACAACGGATTCCTTTTCGCTAGAAGCCTTTGAGATAAATTTTCAACAATCTCAATCTGTTTTTCATCCTCTACACTTTTCTTTTGTTTTTTCTCAATAATCATTAACTCTTTCTGAGATACTAAGGTACTCCTTTTTCACTTTGATATTTTTCTTTTATTGGTTTAAAATCAAACATAATAAATCTATATCAATTATACACAATATCATGACAATAACAAGTATACTCTGTTGACAGCAAGTGCATGTATATTACTAAAATTACGTCAATAGATATACCAAGCACAATTAACAGAAGTTCAGGCATTAAGTATACTCTGTCATTAACAGATATATCCAATATATAGCAAGAACAATTATCTTATTACTATTATGTCAATAGTTAAAGTTTATAATGTTGACATACTGATAAGTCGTATTCTAAGCCTTGGTTACTGGTCAGTATGTCGTGAAATACATGTATTATCTGCAAAATAGTTGCTTAAGTGTGCAGGATTGAAGGATCCAAGTCAGTAGGTGACGATTCGTGTGACGCAAGTGAAAAGGGCACTAGAAGGGTGCGACACTGACCAGAATGCACGCCAGAGAAAAGGCTCGAGATGGAGAAGGAGGATAGCTGGGATGATTATTTTACAAGGGCAAAAAGGTCAAAATGCGGGAAAAGTCTACCCTAAAAGCAAGGGCAAGCCTCCCTATAAAAGGAGCCATTTGGAGAGAGAGAAGGAGTTCGGTTCGGAGTTTGACAATCACACTTAGTAGAATTTTCTCTAGAAGATCCATCCTTCAGCATTATCTTACCTCTCGTTCCTCGCCACAGCCATGGTCACTTGACGTCCAAGAGTCTGCCGGAGAAGTCATCAGTTCGCCTTTCCAGCCAGTTATCGCAGTAGTATAGTAGTATCATCGCCCGGAGTGGCACAAACAATCTTAATCGCTTTCTTAGTTAAAGTTTACTTGTTTTCATCGCTAGTTATTCTGCAAACACTCATCGTTGGTGCTCCTTTGAAGTACTTTGTTAAATTCCAGCTTTTACGTTATGAAGTTTCTATTTCGCATGTCACTTTGGTTTGAGTTTGCTTCATTCTGCCTAGGGAAGTTAGATTTAGTTATTGCTTTCAATTTCTAAGTGTTTTCTCATCGGAAGTTGTTGATTCGAAGTGTAGCTATGTTTTGTGAAGTTCTCGTGCATGAGTTTCTTTTCTGCGTAGTGATTACCACCTTGCATGTCAGTCAGTAGAAGTAAAAGTTGCAGTTACCGTTTAATTTAAGTTTAAGCATTTTAATCGATGGATCTTGAGTTTGAATTCATGAATCTGAAGTTTAGTTATGGTGTCTGTGTTCATATGATTTTTGTCAATACTTGGTGAGGAAGAAAACGTCAAAATCAACTTTATTTGGTCTACTTTTGCTTTTAAGTTACTTTTTACTTTTGTTCCCTACTTTTCAGATGTACTGCCCAGATCTGTCAGAAAGCCCCAGTCATCAGATACACCTTGTTACCTAATTTTCCTCTTTTAGTAACTGTCTACTTTCCATATGTCTCTGATACGCCTTGTCCCCTATTTTCACGAACACTCCCACATGTCTGTTCTTTTCCCGCCTACTAGTCAGTAGAGTACTACCTTATTTCCTGTCTAGGTAAAATCTCAACCCAAGTGTGGTAGCTAACCAAACACCCAGGAAAGTCACCACAGTTATCTAAACGTGTCCATCCTCGTGGGATTCGACCCTTACCTCCGCTATACTAATCAGTAGAAGTGGGTTGAGGAAATTTGTTTGAAGTCAGGTCTCGGTCGTCGTATCAACGACTCAGCTGGGTCAGGAATCTCTTCCTGATCAGTTGGATACACTCCAATTTCACATGCGAAACCATCGAGGACCAAGACCAGGCGACTCCAAAATGGCGCCGTTGCCGGGGATGGATGGCGTTCATACCTGTTATTGTGTGTGATCTTTTTGGTGTACATACTGTTTATAATTTGTCTTTTCTTTTTGTTTTCAGTTTATGAGAAGTGGCTCGGCTCCTGGCCAGTGGAGACCAAGGATACTTCCCAGAGGAACAATACTCGTTACCACTCGTTCTGGCCTGTCGACAGCACTGTCCGACCTAGGCACGAGTAGCGACGAAGAAAAAGAGGAGCTAGAGTACCAGCTTCCGGAGCTTCCACCCCAACCAGTAAGGACACTAGTGAGGATGGCTGACCATGGTGAGGACGATCCCGAGCTCGCGACACTTACCGCACATGCCGACGGAGATCCCCCACAAGCCATAGTGGTCACCCCAGGCCAGACCGCCTGTGATGTGAAACCCCACGTGATTGCAATCCTACCGACTTACTGTGGGAAGAGTTATGAAGGACCCTACGAATTCTTAAATGAGTTCGGCAAAATCTGTAAGGCACAGAGGCGGCCAGCAGGAGCGAGCGAGGACGATTACAGACTGAAGGCCCTGCCCTTTGTCCTAAAAGGAGAGGCCAACACTTGGTTCATGCGCCTGCCAGCCGACTCCATCAATACATGGGCCGACTTCAAGTCAGCATTCCTAGCCGAATTTTTCCCATCTTCGAAGACAAGTGCATTGAAGAGGAAAATATCGTGCATAAGGCAAGAATATGATGAAACCCTGAGCGAGTACTGGGAGAAGCACATGAGCCTTCTGGAGTCATGCCCCAACCATCGCATGAAGGAGATAGAGGTGCACCACACCTTCTATGAGGGGATGAACAAAGAAACCAAGGATTTGGCAAATTCATCGTCTGGAGGTGATTTCACCCAGTTGAGAGTGAGTGAAGCCAAAAAAGTGCTACGTAAGCTGTTGAATGCGAAGAAGACGTACGACAACGCGAGAGATGGGTACAGCAGAGAAAGGGTCGCGAGTGCTTCGGCTACTGACCAGGAGGAATGGATGGACTTGAAGATGGAGGAATTAAAGAAGGAACTGCTGACTGCAATCAAACAGAACACTCAACCACCTTCTCCAACTGGAGGCCAGGAAGCCCCAGCACTACCGTATGATCAGCCGGACGACTCGCCGGATGTGGAGCAAGCGAATGCCGCAGGTTACTACAATTCCAACGGCAATTGGATTCCGGGGAAACAAAGAGATGCACCGTGGAGGGACCACCAAAATTTCCGATGGGGAGATGGGAATCAGAATCAGAATCAAAATCAGGCTCCAAATCAACCCAACCCCCAGCCGAACCAATATCCCAACCGCGGACCAACAAACCCTGACTACCAGTCTAACTGGGTAGGAAGAAACCAGCATCCTCAGAACCAAAACTCTCAAAACCAGAACCCGAACCCTACCTATGTGCCACCCCATCAGCGAAACTACCAAAACCAAAACCACAATCAAAACTAGAACCAGCACCAATTTAACCCAGGGCCTCAACATAACACCCACCACCAAAACCAAAGTCAATACCAGCACAACCACGATCAGTATAACCCTCCTGCCCAGTATAACCAGTACCCACCGAACCAAAACCAACAAAATTTCTCAGGCTACCAGTCAAACCCACCACCTCAGTATAACCAGCATCAGAGCTCGAGCCAATTCCATCACCCAAACAGGTCGAGGAGGTCCGTGGAGGACATGATGGGAGAAATGCTTGCCTCGCAGCAAAGCATTAAAAATGACTTGCAGTCCAGTAATGAAACAATGCAAGGAATGCAAAGTGCCCAAAAGGAGCATAGGACAAATATGGATATGATGAACAGGCAGTTAGCCCAGCTCGCTAACTCAGTGGGCGAAATGAAGGGGAACTCAGGGAAACTCCCATCTACAGTCCATGTACCTGAGAAGGCAAATGTGAGCAAGATTACACTGCGGTCCGGGACAGCCTATAATGGACCTCAGCTCAAGAACCCTGTTGGGGAGTCTAATGGAGAAAGGGTGCTGAGCGACGTCATTCCAGCGGAAGAGCTCAAGAGGCCTCTGTCTCAGATGGAGGATCCGTTTTTTCTAAGCGAGAAGCCTACCGTGGAACGAAAGGAGGAAGAAACACAACTTGGGAATGAGCAACCGGGAGGAGTAATGCCCACATCGAAACCTCAATCCCAGGAGGAGCCAAAGGGAATTCCACAAGGACTGACTGGAGAGGCTAAGGGAGAAAAACCGTTCCCATATCGGTTTGTGACGAAGAGGAAGAAAGAAAACCCGGTGGATTTCATGTCGATCTTTGGGAAGCTGGATGTCACTATACCATTCCTCCAAGCCGTGAGACTGCCCCCTCTGGGGAAGTTTATAAAGGAGTTCATAGCCGGGAAGGCCCAGGAAGATGGAAAGATCATGGTGGAGGGAATAGCATCGGCCATTGTACAGGAGAAGCTACCACCCAAGAGAGCCGACCCAGGTATGTTTACCCTACCCATAACAATTGGAGATGTGAAAATCGAGCATGCAATGTGTGATTTAGGAGCATCTATCAATGTTATGCCGTTATCCATTTATAATCAGTTAAAGGGGGTAAAATTGTCGAATACTAGGGTGTTAACCCAATTGGCTGATAGGTCATGTAGTAACCCTGAGGGTGTGTTAGAAAATGTGCTGGTCAGGATACAGAACTTTACTTATCCCGCTGATTTTTATGTCATTAAAATGAGTGAACCAGAAGCTAGGGAGTCTAGCGGGATACTGTTAGGAAGACCATTTTTAAGAACGGCTAAGACAATTGTAGATATGGCCGAAGGGACAATATGCATTGACTTTAATGGTGAGAAATTTGTCTTTGACATCAACGAAGCCATGAAGAGACCAATAGATTCTGAAAATCTATGTTATGTTGATGTAAAGTCCACGAATTTCTTGAGACCGAATTATTGCAGGAAAAGCTCCAAGCCTTGGATGTGTATGCCCAGACTGATGTGGAAGCAGCCGCATGGTGTGATCTGATCAGTAGCCGAGGGTTGACTGACGAAGAGATCGAGGAAGCAATTATGGAATTATGTCAGAAGTCAGAACTAGCAGGATCCGTAGGGGCCGTGGTACCGGCCAGTAGGGAGGAAAAATCAGATGCTGAACAGGAACAAGAGGAGGATTCAGAGAAGAACCCTTTACCTACAGACACACTACCCCCGCAAGTGGAGTTGAAAAAATTGCCAGCAAACCTTAAGTATGCCTACCTAGGGGAGGAAGACTCATTCCCCGTAATCATCAACAGCGGGTTGACTGAACAACAAGAGGCAAGACTACTGACCGTGCTGAGCAAAAACAAGAAGGCTATTAGATGGAGCCTTACGGACCTGGTAGGTATAAGCCCGGACGTCTGCATGCACCACATTAGGCTAGAGGATGGAGCCAAGGTGCATAGGGACTCTCAAAGAATGGTGAACCCAAACATGCGAGAAGAGATACTGAAGGAAATCTTGAAGTTGCTCTCACTGGGCATTATATACTCGGTGCCAGACAGTGAATGGGTTAGCCCAATCCATATGGTTCCCAAGAAGTCAGGGATCCAGGTGATTAAGAATGAGAGGAATGAACTAGTGCCCACCAGACTAGTTACTGGTTGGCGAATGTGTATAGATTACCCTCAAGCTAAAGTGGATGTCATATCCAAACTACCCTTCCCTACTGATCAGAAAGGAATAAGAGGTTTCCTTGGCCATGCTGGATTTTATCGAAGATTTATTAAGGATTTCGCCAAGATTGCCCAACCTCTTACCAGGCTTCTCCAGAATGAGGTGGAGTTCGTCTTCGATGAGCATTGCAAGGCTGCCTTCAACCTCCTTAAGGAAAAATTGATTTCTGCACCGATCATTCAGGCTCCTGATTGGGATCACCCTTCGAGGTGATGTGCAGTGGGGGCCGTACTGGGTCAGAAGATCGATGGGAAAAGGTACGTGATATTCTATGCATCAAAAACCTTGAATCAAGCCCAACGGAATTATGACACCACCGAGAAGGAGATGTTGGCGGTTGTCTACTCATTCGAGAAGTTCAGGCAGTACCTACTGGGATCCAGAGTCATCGTCTATACTGATCACGCGGCGATCAAATATCTCATTGCAAAGAAGGAGTCAAAAAGGGAGTTGAGAACAAGGTAGCGGACCACTTGAGCAGAATAATACAAGAAGGTAACAGTGAAGATGTGAGGGATCGATTCCCGGAAGAGCATTTATGTGAAGTGATTTTCTCGGCAAGTAAGATCGATTGGGAAGAAGTGATGAGGCTTACTGGTCAGGACGCAATAACCAAGGGTAAGGAGAAGGTAGGACAGGAACCCTGGTATGCGGACTTGGAAAACTACCTAGTGACAGGAGAGCTACCAATGGTACCAAACGTGACAAAGGCTCAGAGGATGAAGATCAAGAGCGAGGCAAAGTATTATTTCTGGGACGACCCATACTTGTGGAAGGCAGGGACTGACCAGGTCATTAGGAGATGTGTTCCTGACTGGGAGCAACGAGATGTACTAACGCACTGCCACTCCTTGGCATGTGGGGGACATTTCGGACCAAGGAAGACTGCCAGAAAGGTGCTAGATAGCGGATTCTACTGGCCAACCCTGAATAGAGATGCATACGAGTTCTGCAAAGGCTGTGACCGTTGCCAACTGACCGGTGGGATCTCCGCGAGGGATGAAATGCCGCAAGTTCCAGTAATAGTTTGTGAGGTGTTCGACATCTGGGGCATGGACTTCATGGGTCTTTTTCCCTCATCTTATGGGAACTCCTACATCCTGGTGGCAGTTGACTACGTATCAAAATGGATAGAAGCCAAGGCTACAAGCACTTGTGAATCTAAGGAAGTCACCAAGTTCCTCAAGAGTCATATATTCAGCCGATTTGGGATACCGAGGGCAATCATCTCCGATCAAGGGACTCACTTCTGCAACCGAACGGTCGAAGCATTGATGAAGAAGTACGGAGTTCATCATCGCCTATCCAGTCCTTACCACCCTCAAGCCAACGGGCAAGCAGAGATCTCAAACAGGGAAATAAAGAGCATTTTAGAGAAGACAGTCAACCCCTCCAGAAAAGATTGGAGCACAAGGTTGGAAGACGCTCTGTGGGCATATCGGACAGCCTACAAAACTCCTATCGGGATGTCTCCCTATCGCATCGTCTTTGGGAAGATGTGTCACTTGCCAGTGGAAATTGAACACCGAGCATACTGGGCAGTACAACAGGTTAATGTGGATGCTAAGGCCTGCGAAGAGGAAAGGAAGCTACAACTACAAGAGCTGGAAGAACTCAGATTGGAGTCGTTCGACTCAGCCATGTGGTACAAGGAGAAAACAAAGATGTGGCACGACAAAAATCTGAGAACCAAGGATCTCCAAGTTGGTCAGAAAGTACTACTCTTCCAGTCAAGATTGAAGCTAATGCCTGGGAAGCTCAAGTCCAAATGGGCAGGACCTTACATTATCACTGCACTACGTGCTAATGGAGCGGTCGAGATTTCAGGGAGTATTCCTAACTCTGAACCTTTTGTCGTTAATGGACATAGATTGAAAATATATAGGAAAAATGAAGAGGTGTGTGTAGTGGAAGAAATTCCACTACACTCTAAGAACGTCTAAATGACCAGTAGGAAAGGGATTTGAAGTTCCACCATTCTCCTATTTATATTAAATTCCTTTTGGGCCCAGACAGGCATCTATGGAAGGTTTTGGATATGGGCTCATCCAATTTACTTTTTACTAATTAAATTGAACCCACAATTTAATATAAGTTATAATTGGAATATTACGAGGAGCCACTACAAAAGTAATATTGAACTCTCCCCATCCAAATCCGAAATTACAAGTAATCCGGGTTTCCGTTTAACTTTCATTTCCCGCGCTTAAGATTAAAATGTCCATTAATTAATTAATGTCTGCTATTGACTTAATTAATTAACTTCTTATTAATTCTAAGAGTGGACTTAGCATGAAACGCTTATTTATTATTCATAGAGTAATCAAAGTCCAACTAGCTAGGTTCCGAATAATAAAACCTTTGTTTCGCACTCCTCTTGAGGACATTATCAAACGAGACTCACCTCGCGCACGATTCAATATAATAGCAATCCTAGCACCGCTAGATATTGATCACCACTACCCAATATATCAGGATAATTGGGTTACGAAAAACCCGCACCATTTGATAAGTCAAAGTAATGATCAATACAGTATGCTCAATGCTAACCTACATTGATTAAGAAACAAATATTATCAAGACCTCGCCTTTCAGTAGATAGCCCAAGGATAAGTCTTGCTGTTAGATCCGTTCAGTGCTATACCACACCAATGTCATCTTATTTCAGTAAGGCTTAGAAATATGCGGACTGACATTGCAACCTTTCTCGATGGATAGTCAAATTCCATCTAGGTTGTGAAATTCATCTTTTTCTTTGTTTAGAGCTGACCGTGTTACCTTAAAGTGGACGACACCCACAACCGGTCTACTAAAACAAAGACTTAGACTTTGTTAAGTTAACTTATACATTTAAACATGCATTAACATCCATTAAATGTAAAACATAACAACATTATGACAAAAATAATCTGTTTTATTCATTGGAAAATAAAATAAGAGTTTTACAGTATTCAATCACTCGAAACATGATTTCTAGTATACAAACTCTAATTCTCCCACTTATACTCAAAACACTTTCGAGTATACAAAATGTGCTAACGTCAAATTCTCCCACTTATACTGAAAGCGGATTGAGGTCTTGAATTAGTCGAACTCTCATTCCTTCAACATGGCTTTCAAACGGTTTCACCGCTAATGCCTTCGTGAAAGGATCTGCCAGGTTGTTTTCTGACTCAAGCTTGACCACTTTTATATCTCATCTCTGCACTATATTTCGAATGATATGATACTTCCTCTCTATGTGCTTGCTCGCCTTATGAGCCCCTGGTTCCCTCGAATTTGCCACAGCACCAGAATTATCACAATAAATGGTGATGCTCTTGGGCATATTCGCAACCACACCTAAGTCCAAAAGGAAGTTCTTAAGCCATACAACCTCTTTTGCAGCCTCCGAAGCGGCCACATACTCGGCTTCCATGGTAGAGTCTGCAATGCATTTCTGCTTTACACTCTTCCAAATTACAGCTCCACCTCCTAAGGTAAACACATATCCGGAAGTTGATTTTCTCGAATCTACATCAGCTTGAAAATCTAAATCTGTATATCCTAAAGGACAGAGCTCGGCTGCATTGTAAACTAGAACATAGTCCTTAGTCCGATTAAGGTACTTGAGTATGTTCTTTACGGCAGTCCAATGTCCTTGGCCGGGATTTGATTGATATCTTGCTACCATGCCAACAGCAAAGCAAATATCAGGTCTAGTACAAAGCATAGCATACATGAGACTACCAACTGCCGAGGCATATTGTATTCTTCTCATCTCTGCTATCTCATATGTTGTCTTAGGACACATCTCTTAAGATAAATGGATGCCATGTCTAAAAGGTAGGAAACCTTTCTTGGCATCTTGCATGCTAAAGCGTCTAAGTACTGTGTCGATGTAAGATTCTTGGGATAAGCACAACATTCTCTTAGCACGGTTCTTAAGAACCTTGATACAGAGAATGTGTCCCGCATCACCCATATCTTTCATCTCGAACTGGCTGGACAACCAAGTTCGCACTGATGACAACATCTTTTCATTGTTTCCAATTAGAAGAATGTCATCTACATATAAAACTAAGAACACAACATTTCCCTTTTCAACCTTCTTATACACACAACTTTCATTAGGGCATTTTTCGAATCCAAACTTTTGAACAGTTTGATCGAAACACTGGTTCCATGATCTAGATGCTTGCTTCAGGCCATAAATGGCCTTCTTAAGCTCCCAAACCATGTGTTTCTTGCCCTTTACCACATAGCCTTCGGGTTGTTCCATGTAGATGGTCTCCTCAAGACTCCCGTTTAAAAACGCAGTCTTAACGTCCATCTGCCATACTTCCCAATCCATGTAGGCTGCTATAGACAAAAGTATACGGATCGATTTGAGCATGGCCACTGGGGAGAAGGTCTCATCGTAATCGATGACTTCTTTTTGGGTATACCCCTTAGCCACTAGTCTTGCCTTAAAGACTTTAACTCGTCCATCGGGTCCACGTTTACGTTTGTATATCCACTTGCTCCCAATGGCAGTACAGCCTTTGGGTAGGACAGACAAATCATAGACGTCTTTGTCTACCATCGATTGTAGTTCCGAATCCATTGCTTTCACCCATTCGCAATGATCGACATCTGCCTGCGCCTCTGCAAAATTCCAGGGATCAAGTACATTGCTGTCCGAGGAGTGATCCATGCACTCACCCAAACCAATGTATCTAACGGGCTCATGAGAGACCCTCCTACTGCGGCGCGGCACTACAACATCTGGTGTATTAGTTGAAGTTTCTGGATTTGTTGTTACACTAGGTAATTGCTCTTGGTTAATGGAAGTTGTGACTTGAGTTAGCTCTTCAAGAGCTATCTCACTGCTGGGCTTATGATTCATTACATAGTCTTCCTCTAAGAATGTGGCATGAGTGCTCACAATCACTTTCTGATCTCTGAGACTATAGAATTCATAAGCTTTCGTTCCTCTAGGGTATCCTATAAACACACATACCTCCGTCCTAGATTCCAGCTTAGTTGGATCCTTTTCCAATACATGGGCCGGACACCCCCATACTCTGAGATGTTCCAAATTGGGCTTCCGCCTATTCCAGAACTCATATGGGGTAGTAGGAACTGATTTAGAAGGTAAGTGGTCTAAGAGATAGGTTGCCGAAAGCAATGCATGCCCCCAAAACGAAATAGGTAACCGTGCATAACTCATCATCGAGCGGACCATATTTAATAAGGTCCTATTCCTTCTTTCAGCTACGCCATTCTGCTGGGGTGTGCCCGGCGCAGTCGTTTGGGATTGAATTCCCGCTACTGATAAGTAGTCCAAAAACTCGGCACTTAGGTATTCGCCTCTGCGATTAGATCGCAGGCATTTGATAGTCTTACCATGACGCGTCTCTACTTTAGCCTTAAACTCCTTGAACTTGTCAAAAGTTTCAGACTTGTAGCACATCAAATAGACGTATCCAACTTTCGAGAAGTCATCTATAAAGGTGACGAAGTATCGATAGCCGCCCCTTGCCTCGGTTGACATTGGTCCACACACATCAGTTTGAATGAGCTCTAGTACTTCCTTGGCCCTATTCCCCTTTGACCTAAAAGGTCTCTTAGTCATCTTGCCTTCGAGACAGGATTCACACATCGAAAATGGTTCCTTCTCAAGACCTTTGAGAAGATCTTGATCAACCATCGCATGAATTCTTCTTTCGTTGGCATGACCAAGTCTAAGGTGCCATAAGTACGTATCATTCATTGAACTTGAAGGTTCTTTTCTTTTCTTAGAAATTTTCGATGTAGCATTGAGTTCTGATTTACGTTGATTAAATTGTGTAGAAGTGATTGTGTACAGATTGTTTTCCATGATACCACGACAGATATAAGAACCATCTTTCTTAATAACGCAATTGTCATTAAAAGAAATCGAATATCCATCAAAAGACAATTTAGAAACTGAAATTAAATTTCTTCTAAAAGAAGGTATCAACAAAACATTCTTCAAAATCAAAAATCTATCACTAGAAAAACGAAAATAAACGTATCCCACTGCAACGGCCGCCACTTTAGTAACGTCGCCCAGCTGGACTTCGATCTCACGATCATGTAACCGTCTTGTCACCTGCATTAAGTCAGGATCAAAACATATATGATCAGTTGCTCCAGTATCAATAACCCAAGTATGAGTAGATGTCGAAGCCAAAAATGACTCGACTACTAGAGCATGGTGCATACCTGTAGCCTTGTCCTTCTTAGGACAATCTGGCTTCCAATGACCTTTCTCTCCACATTTGAAGCACTTTCCAGTAGGCTTCTTGTCACCCCGTTGTTTCTTCTTTCCCTTAGCATTCTTAGCTGCCACTGGATTCGGTGCATTTTTCTTTCCTCTTCTAGGCTTAGAGCCAGAGGAATTAGGCGCCAAACTCAGCATAGCTACCTTAGCTTGAACCATAAGGTCCTCCGCCAACTGAAGTTCAGTCAGCAACTCTGCCAAGGTGTAATTCCGCTTGTTCATCTCGAAATTGAGCTTGAACTGTTGGAAGCTAGGGGGAAGACTTTGAAGGATTATTGTTACCTGGGACTCGGGATCGATCGTCCCTCCCAAAACCTCAATTTGGTTGAGGTGGCTCATCATGTCGAGGACGTGTTGCCTCACATACGAGCCTTCCTTCATAGACTTCGTCATGATACTCCGAAAGGCTTGAGACTTAGTCGTTCGATTCTGAGTACCAAAAAGATTTGCGAGATTCGTCATGATCTCGGCGGCAGTTTCCATGGCAGAATGCTGATGCTTGAGTACTAGTGACATAGAAGCCAACATATAGCACTTAGCCATCTCATTCGCCTTATGCCACCGTCTATTCGCATCTCGCAATGCTTGCGCGGCATTAGCTGCCGGCACAGCTGGGTGTGGAGTAGTGAGCACAAACTTGTACTCTTCGGTTGTGAGAACGATATCCAAGTTTTGTTTCCATTCGATGTAATTTTGGCCCTCGAGTTTGTTTTCTTTGAGAATGGCAGAAAGAGGATTAAAAGACATTTTGACGGATTTTATTGCACTGCAAACAGAAGAATTTACTATTTGTCATAAACTTATGTAAGGAAATTGAGTAGATTAACCATAAAACTTTTCAAAATCTTACAACAGCAAAATTAATAAATTGTATCCTCCTTTGGAGGTTAATACGCATTAAAATTTTGACAATTTTACTGGTCACAACACCGACGCATCAATATCTTCCTCCTTTGGAGGTCAACACGCCTAATGCTGCCTAAGCACGACCATCAGATTTAGCATTACAGTATTTTATTTCTACAACACACTCCCATAACAATGTTCATGTGCTGATAACAAAACCAAGTTATCTCATAAATTCTGATTGAACCCTGAAACTCGCAGTTCCTTAGGATTATTGTCCCCACTTTGCAGGTGGCAATAATATTGGGAACCACTTTCTAGTTCATTCTATTTATTATGTGAGAAGTCCGCCCTTATGAACTTACTGTTTTCGTAGGATTATTGTCCCTACTTTGTAGGTGGCGATAATATTAGAAAAAATCAGCTTCACAAAATTTGGCAGTCCAATCGATGGAGACCATATATAAACTTTTAGATCATAATTATCGCTTAGATATTTGAGTTATGGTTTTTCATTAATTATCCTTTAGCCTCAAGGCAGATTAAGACTAATTAAATTCTGTTGGTATTTAATTGACTGGATAATTAAATATTTTATTATCTTTAATATCTTAGTTTAGGAATTATTAATCTAGAATTTAATTCTTATTCATGTCATACTATAAGATATATCTAAAATAAAGTACATTATTTATAATCTTAATTAGACATGAAAAATTAAATTCATATAATTTCCAAGTTCAAGATTAGGAAGAAAATTACATTATATTATTTAATGTAATCTTATATATATCTATCTATCTTATTATAGATTCTAGATATATATTATATTTAGGTAACTATTAAATTATTCTTATCTATATCATCTAGGATATTAAAATATTCATAGATATAGAAAATAATCTAAATATTCCTAAAATCGAGGGAAATCTTCCCAAAATATTTTATTTCATTAACTAATATTATTTTTAATGATATCTATTAATTTATCAATTAAATAATCATTAAAATAATCTTTCGTCTCTATCTTGCGATTCGAGGTTTGCACGAATCGACACGACGAATATTTGAAGACTCCTCCCGGAGACGCTCGCTGGAGCTGTGAATTCGCCGCCCGACTGCCGCCGGCAGGTCGCACCGATCGCGGCGCTTTGCTTCCTCCTCCCTCCGCGGCGATTAGACGCCGCGACACCCTTCGTCACGTCAACAAGCCACGCAGCGAAAGCCGCGCAGCACCGTCGAGCTCCCACTGCTCCGGCCGACTCGCACGAACCAGCAACCGCCACCCATGGCGCGGCTGCTCTCGATCGCACGCCGCTAGTCGTGGTCGAAGGGTTAGGGTTTTAGGGTTAGGGTTCTCGGCGCCTCGGCAGCTCTCGGACGAGCCACCGAGCCTATCTTCGCGCGACGCAGCGGATTCCGGCTGGGGTCACGGTCTCGACCGGAGGCGCGCACGAGCCCTTGCTCGCCAGCGAGTCGCCGCGTGATCTTCGGCCCTCGGCTCCCACTTCGACGTCGGCGATGCTCGAATTTGATTCGGGCGCCGGCTAGGGTTCTGTCGGGTTTGGCCGGTGGCGCGCGCGAGCCCTTGCTCGCCGGCGCGTCGCCCCATGCCCGTCACCCTCGGCTCCCTCTCAATTCGATAACCCTACTCCGATCACATGTAGCGCGATTCGTCCCGGCGCAAGTGCCGACGAATCGCATTTCTCATGCGTTCGAATAATTCAAGTTCTATGATTCGAATGTTCTTGAGTTGATCATGCATAAAATAATAACAAAAACACAAGAACATGCTTCGTAATCGAATGAGACATGCATACATGAATTTCGCGAAATTTAAATCCAAATAATTAGAGCCAAAGACTGGCTCTGATACCAATTGATGGAACCGGCAGCGGAAGCGGTGTTGAACTTGATTATCATAATTTTACAATTATTAATCACACCAATAAATCACATAATAATCAGATCTATTTAGCAGATTATTTAGACAAAATCTATTCGCGTAATTATCACATGTATCATGCTCATAACTTGAATTAATCATGCTTTAAGAATATTGAATCCTAAAACATGCTTTTCTACGGAGCAGAAAAATACCTAATTAATTCTCCAAAGAATTGAAGATGGCTAGCTTCTTCTACACGTGATGCTTTGAATACTAGACCACAAATCTTCTCTCTGGTTCCCGAACTGTATTCCAATATCAGTGTGGGCTGATCTTACTAGAATACTAGGACTTAAATAAAGAAGACAGAATAAATCCTTTTGGGAATAGGAGTGGAATTCGAAATCTCCTTCAGCTAGGGGGCCGAAAATTTTCGAAAATTTTATGAAATAAAATTGTGTTATTTATGTCCCCTTTATTCTCCTATTTATATTAAGTTCCTTTTGGGCCTAGACAGGCATCTATGGAAGGTTTTGGATATGGCCTCATCCAATTTACTTTTTACTAATTAAATTGAACCCACAATTTAATATAAGTTATAATTGGAATATTACGAGCAACCACTACAGAAGTAATATTGAACTCTCCCCATCCAAATCCGAAATTACAAGTAATCCGGGTTTCCGTTTAACTTTCATTTCCCGCGCTTAAGATTAAAATATCCATTAATTAATTAATGTCTGCTATTGACTTAATTAATTAACTTCTTATTAATTCCAAGAGTGGACTTAGCATGAAACGCTTATTTATTATTCATAGAGTAATCAAACTCCAACTAGCTAGGTTCCGAATAATAAAACCTTGTTTCGCGCTCCTCTTGAGGACATTATCAAACGAGACTCACCTCGCGCACGATTCAATATAATAGCAATCTTAGCACCGCTAGATATTGATCACCACTACCCAATATATCTGGATAATTGGGTTACGAAAAACCAGCACCATTTGATAAGTCAAAGTAATGCATAATCAATACCGTATGCTCAATGCTAACCTACATTGATTAAGAAACAAATATTATCAAGACCTCGCCTTTCAGTAGATAGCCCAAGGACAAGTCTTGCTGTTAGATCCGTTCAGTGTTATACCACACCAATGTCATCTTATTTCAGTAAGGCTTAGAAATATGCGGACTGACATTGCAACCTTTCTCGATGGATAGTCAAATTCCATCTAGGTTGTGAAATTCATCTTTTTCTTTGTTTAGAACTGACCGTGTTACCTTAAAGTGGACGACGCCCACAACCGGTCTACTAAAACAAAGACTTAGACCTTGTTAAGTTAACTTATACATTTAAACATGCATTAACATCCATTAAATGTAAAACATAACAACATCATGACAAAAATAATATGTTTTATTCATTGGAAAATAAAATAAGAGTTTTACAGTATTCAATCACGTGAAACATGATTTCTAGTATACAAACTCTAACAAACCCATCATCTAATGCTCACAATTTCACATTTTTTCAAAGAAATCAAACTAAAAATAGGGACTTTATAAGCGTACCGTATATGAAAATCGGAGATAAATAGTTGACCGACGGCACGCGCGAACTGAAATCTGAACTTTGAGACTCGGAATCGTCGACCCACGTCGCTTTTCACAGTGAGAATCGATGTCGCGGTAGGTTCCAATCTTTTTGAGCGGCGGCGGCTAGGGTTGGAAAGGGGTTTGAAAAAGGAGAGAAGTTGTTTGATCGTGGTTTGATGGGATAGAATAAGAGAGAGTAAAAAGTTGGAAGGTCTATGAAAATCCCGCTTAATTATCGGACCTTCCGTTTTGAAACGTGTTCCAGACATTATATGTTTACTATTATAACCTTGTAATGCACAGAATGGTACCAATAATGTAACACGCGATTAATTTCTGAATTCTAATCTTGACCGTCCACTACTACAATTTGATGGATGTGATTAAGAAGGAAATAGTATCTAAAGGGGTAAAAGGAGCTTAATGCTCCCCTATATATATATGTATATATATATATAGAGAGAGAGAGAGAGAGTCCCATTATCCACAAATCCACTCTTAAAGACCGAACCACCGAACCCTACCAAATTAGGGCTTTTAGATCTAGTTTTTTATGGATAAGATACAAAAATTTATAAATTATTTTCGCCTTCATCATGAGCCTATTTTAATTCATCCGAAGGTAAATAAGTCATACTAACATGTTACGAAGATTTAACTTCGTTCCAGAATATATTACTTCATTCTAGTAGGTTTTTACTTCATTCTAATAGGTTTTTACTTCATTCCAGTACGTAAATGTGGTTTCGCTGTCGCGTGCCGTTCTTTCTCTCTACAATATCTATCACCACCGCCATGGCACTAATATGGTTTAATAAACACATGGAATAATGTAATAAATTATTGGAATGAAGTATGTGTAGAAGCATTTGAAGTCTTACTGGAATGAAGTAAAAATCTTATCCAATGAAGTAATAACGTTTCTGAATGAAGTAATAAACTCACTTGAATAAATTGCATTTTTAAATGTTAATCAAGAAAAAACCCACGTCAATGAATTTCAATGAAGCATATGTTGAATCATTTCAAAACTTACTGGAAACAAGTAAAAACATGTTGTAGTTTCAAGGTATTACGTACAGAATGAAGTAATAAACCTATACAATGAAGTAAAATGGGCTAGTAATGTAGCCGAAATTTTTTTTACAGCAGCACATCTCATAAAAAAAACTAGATCTAGTGGCCCAGATTTGGTCTCTAGTTCGGTCTTTAAAATTGGTTCAACATTGATCACAACTCTCTCTCTCTATATATATATATATAGGTTTGTGTTAAAATGACAACACCTCTTAAGGTAACACCATACTACCAATCCTAGCCAATCATTTGTACACATGGACGAATAATCAGCTGCCATGTGGCAATCATAAAAATTGCTCAAGGGTAAATTTTTCGCGGACTGCAATATCCAATACGCTTGACTGCAATTTTTTCCGACTGCAATATCCAATATGTTGGACTGCAATCTATAGATTGCAGTCTAGTGTATTGGATATTGCAGTCTAGCGTTTATAATATTGCAGTCTAGCGTGGTGTCACAGTGTCATTTTAAGAGTGTTATCATTTTAACGCGCCCCTATATATATAAGGGAGCATTAAGGTCCTATTGCTCCCTTAGTGTCTATTTCCTTCTTAATATCATCCATTAGATTAATGGAATGGACGGACTAGATTAAAAGGAGAAATCTGATCCCGTGTTGCATTATTTGTCCTAATCTGTGCATTATGAGGGTATAAGAGTAAAAATATAATGGCTTGTACACGTTTCAAAACGGAAAGTCCTATAATTAAGCTAGATTTTCATAAACCTTTCATCTTCTCATTCACTCTCTCACTCCATCCCATCAACCCACGATCAAAACTATTCTCTACCATTTCAAAACCGCCGAAACCCTAGCCGCCTCTCCAATCGAAGAGAAACCATCTCCATAGTTGATTCTCGCTGCGGAATTCACCGTCGGTCGACGATTCACAGGCTTAAAGTTCCGATTTTCAGTTGCGTGCACGCCGATTGAGTTTCTATTTGCAACAAGGTGGGTTTCCAAAGTTCCATTTTTGGGTAATAATCACTCCTAAACGTCGATTGTCATCATTTATGAGACCACATAGTAATCGATTCACAGTTTTTAGCGTCGATTGAGTTCCTAGTTGCAATAATGCATTTTTTTGGTGGATTTTTCTGTAAATAATGAAATGGTAATCATTCGGATTAGGGCTCTGGTCATTGTTGAAGTGTGTAGTTGATTTCTTAGTTACATTTGGTATATGTTCGATTATTCCGGGTGAAACCATACTGATGTCGTAGATGTTGCTGAAAATCTCCGATTTTGTGTTCAATGTGTTGTTGATTCTGTCCATTATTGACGATTTGGGTTGATTATTGAGTTATATCTGTGTTTTTGATGATTTGGATGAAGAAATTTAACAGATTCGGTGGTGTGTCTGACAGTACATCAATGACGAAAAGAGGCAGGCCCTTCAAAACCCAACCGACACAGACTACAAGTGATAAATCTTTTGCATTCTTCTTGAATTTGTTCCAATCTGATACCATTGGTTCAACTAGAGTTCTGCATTATTTGGTTGTTCGTTTTCACTATTGCACTCTGTGTTGTACATCATGAGTTTGTTTCAATCAGAAATGTTTGGTTTCCACTGAAATTGTGTATTCTTTTATTTTTTCTTGGTACATTATTGTACAATGGTGTTTATGCATTGGTTGTTAAATTGTAATAGGCAGTGGTCTGTTTTATATTTGTTCTTTTTTGTGTTTACACGTTGTTCATTATTTATACCGTTTTGTACATTACATTTGTTTAATTTGATATATTTTTCATCCTGTTCTGTTGCAAGCTACATTATTTATATCGTTTTATACATTACATTACCACTTTTCATACAATACTGACAAGTTACAAGTATGAAATATTGTGTTCGTTGTAATACATGCATTCTATATAAAGTTTGGTACATTATTAGTCAGTCACTACTCATTATATGAACTTCTTGGTACATTACTGAGTTACATGGGAAAATTTAAATATTTTTTGGTACATTATTGATATGTTGTCTTGCATTATGTGTTATTTTTCGTACATTACTGACATGTTATATTAACCATTACTGTTGTTGCTATTACACATGCATTATACATATATTTTTGTACATTATTGACCTGTTACATCACTGATACATATAATTTACTTTTGCTAAACCAGGAGGTGTTGGAGGAAGATGAACCAAGTAGGCTTGTTTGGAAGTGCTCATGCCCATGGATCAACCGCATTCTTTGTGCGCTGCAGCGACAGCAACGACTCTGTGGCGGTCCCGGTGAGAGAGGATTTTGCAGCACCTAGACGAAACAAGAAATACAACAACATGTACTTCAGGAGGTGTCCAACTGATTTGAAATAGATTTGTAGGGTATTTTGTCTAGATTTATGACGATGTAAAGCACTTGGGATGATTTGAATTCAATTTCCTTTCAACATTATTTTCTTTAATCTGTACATTATTCACTGATCCGTGCACATTATTAGATACTATTGATACATTATTTACTGTACTAAATCTTAAACGCATTAAAAAAATAAAATTTCATTCATGTGGTGGTGCTATAACCTAGTCTCATGGGTTACTTAACCCAAGGGGAATGATTCAAACTCTCTGCCCTTTGTGATCGTTCCGTTTGTGAGTGGGTACTACAACCTAGCCCCATGGATCGCTAAACCCAAAGGGCATGAATTCAAGTTCCTTTCAACATTATTCTCTTCAATATGTACATTATTCATTGATCCGGGCACATTATTAGATACTATTGGTACATTATTTACTGTACCAAATCTTAAACGCATTAAAAAATGAAATTTAATTCATATTGTGAACGTATAACATAGCCCCATGGGTTGCTAAACCTAAGGGGAATAATTCAAACTCTCTACGCTTGGTGATGGTTTCGTTTGTGAGTGGGTACTACAGCCTAGCCCCATGGATTGCTGAACCCAAAGGGTATGGATTCAACTCTCGCCAGACGTTAAATACTTACACAGGTACATCATTTAGTATTACACATGTACATTAAAGGCCATTTGGCGTACATTATTTAGTTCTACTTAGCTTAAACATTATTCCCTGAAACACGTACATAATTCAAAAATGAATATTGATGTATGGGTTAGTAATATTCTCTAGCCCTATGGATTGCTAAACCCTATGGGAATGACTCTAACTCCCTTCCCGTAGTCAAGGTTTTGTTAGTGAGTCGGTACTATACCCTAGCCCCATGGATTGCTAAACCCTTTGGGGAATGGATTTAACTTCTGTCACACATTAAACCCATTGTAATGTGCATTATTCAAAGACGACATATACATTATACAACTATAACCGTACATTAATACAATCTACATTATACACTTAATATAATACATTACTTGTCGAAAATATACAAGCTATAACTTACAAACAAAACATGAAAATCTGTAAGCAATGGATGATTTCATGAAAATAAAACGACAATTGATGCAAAATAAAACTAAATACAAGAACGAACTAATCACCAAAAGCACCGCAGGCTGATGTGATATACATAGAGGACCGACTAGTGTAGATTTCACTTCCTCTTTAGGGCGATAATGATGGAGCGGTCGGTTTTTCTTAGTGAATTTGGGGCGGCTACGGTTTTGGTGAATGTTTTTTTTTTCAAGGATTGCGATTAATCAAGACAACAGAAAAGAGAATAGAATTCGACTTACACAGAAGAACACTAGACGTATACAATGGAGAGAGAGATGAGAGAGAAAATCTAGTTTAATTTAGGAAAAAAACGATTGCATTATGGCTTCTCAATCTTCTTTAATCATGTGTTGATATTAGAGGGAGAGATTTATGGGAATGAAATAAACGATTGCATTATGGCTTCCCAAAATGACCTTTTTGAATTTTCTTAATATTTTTATTAAATACATGTGACACTATTTTCGGCCATCAGATCTTGAAAATGGAGGACCGAGATTGAGAAGGAAAAAGAACAAAAGATGGAAAAAGGATATGAATACATCCCTATATATATATATATATATATAATTAGGGTTGTGTTAGTGTGCTAACTAATTTACAATAATAACTAATAACTTTCAATATTGTGCATTAAAATTATGAACATACAACATGTAAATTTAAAATGTCAACACAAAGACATAAGTTTATCAGCACAAGAAGATTGATAAATTTATGTCTTTGTGTTGATGTTTTTAACATAGAAAATTGATATTAGTTATTAGTTATTACCATAACTTAGTTAGTATTTGATCACACACTTATTTATATATATATATATATATATATATAGGTTTGTGTTAAAATGACAACCCCTCTTAAAATGACACCGTGACACCGCTTATACAGCAATATTATAAACGCTACACAACAATATTACAAACACTACACAGGAATCTATAGATTGTTGTATAGTGTGTCCGATATTGTTGTTCAAGAAAAATTGATGTATAAAGACCAGCACATTGCTGCCCGTCTTTTTCCAGTTTTTTTTTGCCACGTGGCAGCTTATTATTCGTCCACGTGTACAAATGATTGGCTAGAAATGGTGGTATGGTGTTATTTAAAGGGGTGGTGGCACCCTAACATGCACACACACACATATATATATAGGAGTGCGTTAGGCTCCTTTGCACCCTACGTGTCCTATTTCCTTCTTAATCTCAGCCCTTGGATCCTTGAATTGGATGGTTGTGATCAATGCATTATTAGTCTATAATGTTGCATTATTAGACGCTGTGCATTATTAGAATGAAAATGTGCATTATTAGTCTATAATGTTGCATTATTAGCCGCTGTGCATTATTAGAATGAAAATGTGCATTATTAAATGACACGTGGCATTAATCTAACCGTCAGATGACAAAATCGTGGGGCTAGGATTAAGAAGGAAAAAGGACAAAAGATATGAAAAGTATTTGAATACATCCCTATATATATATATATATATATATATATATATATATATATATATATATAGGGTCTTGTTAGGTTGAGATTTTTGGGCCTAACTGAGAATTGAGATGCAACCACAACCACTCATTCGTGCGATGTCAACAGCCTGTAGTTCATGTCAACAGGGGGTATTTTTGTCATTTCAATTCTAAAATGTTTAAACTATATTCTAAATACTCTGTAAAACTCTCGAACGGTTTCTCAAAGTTCTCTCCCAAGTTTCTGTCGCAATTCATAGCGATTCTAAATACAATTTTGCATCTTCTCTCCTCTTCGTCGCGATTCATCTCCTAATCTTAGATTTCGGTCAGTTTTCTACATCAATTAATTTTGAAAAATGAGGATTGAAGAAATAGTTGAAGCTGAAGCGACGATTGCATCCAGAAAAAGACATTCCAAATCGGCGGTCGTTGAAGCGACTTCTTCAGGTTAATAAATTGATTCAAATTTTAAATATATTGCTTCGATTTTAGTGTATTACAACACATCTGGATTTGTTTTCTTATGAAATCGATTTCTGCTGATTTTTTTGGTTGATTAGCGATGGTAGAATCGGAAGAGTTGGAAAGGAACAATGCTTCTGGAAAAAAATCGGAAGAGGACAAGCATCACCTTCCAATTAATGATTTGTTTAAATTTCAAAGATTATTAACATTTTATACAATAGTTATTGACATAGCTATAATAATATACTGTTGACATAGTGTACGATTGTTTGAATGACTGTTGACATAATTATATTGACATAGTGTATGCTTGTTTGAATGACAATTAGGATGGTTTTAGAAAACATATGTATGGCTGTAGTAGTATGTCAATAGCTATTGGCATAGTGTATGCTTGTTTGAATAGGTGTTGGCATAATTATATTGACATAGTGTATGCTTGTTTGACATAGTGTATGCTTGTTTGAATGGTTGTTAGGATGACCGTAGAAAACATATGTATGGTATGCTTGCCATAAACTTTATAAGATAATCAACATGGTATGTGGAGTCGCCTGGTCTTGGTCCTCGATGGTTTCGCATGTGAAATTGGAGTGTATCCAACTGACCAGGAAGAGATTCCCGACCCAGCTGAGTCGTTGATACGACGACCGAGACCTGACTTCAAACAAATTTCCTCAACCCACTTCTACTGATTAGTATAGCGGAGGTAAGGGTCGAATCCCACGAGGATGGACACGTTTAGATAACTGTGGTGACTTTCCTGGGTGTTTGGTTAGCTACCACGCTTGGGTTGAGATTTTACCTAGACAGGAAATAAGGTAGTACTCTATTGACTAGTAGGCGGGAAAAGAACAGACATGTGGGAGTGTTCGTGAAAATAGGGGACAAGGCATATCAGAGACATATGGAAAGTAGACAGTTACTAAAAGAGGAAAATTAGGTAACAAGGTGTATCTGATGGCTGGGGCTTTCTGACAGATCTGGGCAGTATATCTGAAAAGTAGGGAACAAAAGTAAAAAGTAACTTAAAAGCAAAAGTAGACCAAATAAAGTTGATTTTGACGTTTTCTTCCTCACCAAGTATTGACAAAAATCATATGAACACAGACACCATAACTAAACTTCAGATTCATGAATTCAAACTCAAGATCCATCGATTAAAATGCTTAAACTTAATTAAACGGTAACTGCAACTTTTACTTCTACTGACTGACATGCAAGGTGGTAATCACTACGCAGAAAAGAAACTCATGCACGAGAACTTCACAAAACATAGCTACACTTCGAATCAACAACTTCCGATGAGAAAACACTTAGAAATTGAAAGCAATAACTAAATCTAACTTCCCTAGGCAGAATGAAGCAAACTCAAACCAAAGTGACATGCGAAATAGAAACTTCATAACGTAAAAGCTGGAATTTAACAAAGTACTTCAAAGGAGCACCAACGATGAGTGTTTGCAGAATAACTAGCGATGAAAACAAGTAAACTTTAACTAAGAAAGCGATTAAGATTGTTTGTGCCACTCCGGGCGATGATACTACTATACTACTGCGATAACTGGCTGGAAAGGCGAACTGATGACTTCTCCGGCAGACTCTTGGACGTCAAGTGACCATGGCTGTGGCGAGGAACGAGAGGTAAGATAATGCTGAAGGATGGATCTTCTAGAGAAAATTCTACTAAGTGTGATTGTCAAACTCTGAACCGAACTCCTTCTCTCTCTTCAAATGGCTCCTTTTATAGGGAGGCTTGCCCTTGTTTTTAGGGTAGACTTCTCCCGCATTTTGACCTTTTTGCCCTTGTAAAATAATCATCCCAGCTATCCTCCTTCTCCATCTCGAGCCTTTTCTCTGGCGTGCATTCTGGTCAGTGTCGCACCCTTCTAGTGCCCTTTTCACTTGCGTCACACGAATCGTCACCTACTGACTTGGATCCTTCAATCCTGCACACTTAAGCAACTATTTTGCAGATAATACATGTATTTCACGACATACTGACCAGTAACCAAGGCTTAGAATACGACTTATCACTTTGTCTTCCCAGCTATGAATTCCTTGATGAATTTGCTAAAGGCAGGCATCTTCAGGGCTTGCAAGAAGGGCAGGTTGATTTCCAGCTTGCTAAAAATTTCCATGAGGTCCTCTGTATCATCCTTTTTTTTCTTGGCTTCTCCTCGGTATGGAAACGGCTTCGCTCGCTTCACCGCATTTGTCGAACACCTCACAATCTATCACTGGAACTTGCGGCATTTCATCTCTTGCGGAGATTCCACCGGTCAGTTGGCAATGGTCACAACCCTTGCAGAACTCGTATGCATCTCTATTCAGGGTTGGCCAGTAGAATCCGCTATCTAGCACTTTTCTGGCAGTCTTCCTAGGCCCGAAATGCCCTCCACATGCCAAGGAGTGGCAGTGCGTCAGTACATCCCGTTGCTCCCAGTCAGGAACACATCTTCTAATGACCTGGTCTGCTCCTGCCTTCCACAAGTATGGGTCGTCCCAAAAATAATACCTTGCTTCGCTCTTGATCTTCATCCTCTGAGCCTTTGTTACGTTTGGCACCATTGGCAGTTCCCCTGTTACTAAGTAGTTTGCCAAGTCCGCATACCAGGGTTCCTGTCCCACTTTCTCCTTACCCTTGGTTGTTGCGTCCTGACCAGTTAGTCTCATCACTTCTTCCCAATTGATCTTCCTTGCGGAAAAAATTACTTCACATAAATGCTCTTCCGGGAATCGATCCTTTACATCTTCACTGTTCCCTTCTTGTATTATTCTGCTCAAGTGGTCTTCTACCTTGTTCTCGACTCCCTTCTTGTCTTCTACCTCCCAGTCGAATTCTTGTAAAAGCAACACCCATCTGATTAGTCGGGGCTTTGACTCCTTCTTCGTAATGAGATACATGATCGCCGCATGATCAGTATAGACGATGACTCTGGATCCCAGTAGGTACTGCCTGAACTTCTCGAATGAATAGACAACCGCCAACATCTCCTTCTCGGTGGTGTCATAATTCCGTTGGGCTTGATTCAGGGTTTTTGATGCATAGAATATCACGGCCCCCACTGCATAGTCACTAGCATCGCACATCACCTCGAAGGGGTGATCCCAGTCAGGAGCCTGAATGATTGGTGCAGAAATCAATTTTTCCTTAAGGAGGTTAAAAGCAGCCTTGCAATGCTCATCGAAGATGAATTCCACCTCGTTCTGGAGAAGCCTGGTGAGTGGTTGGGCAATCTTGGCGAAATCCTTGATAAATCTTCGATAAAATCCCGCATGGCCAAGGAAACCTCTTATTCCTTTCTGATCAGTAGGGAAGGGTAGTTTGGATATGACATCCACCTTAGCTTGATCCACCTGGATCCCTTTTTCCGACACCACGTGTCCTAGGACAATTCCTTCTGTAACCATAAAGTGGCATTTCTCAAAGTTCAAGACCAGACTCTTTGCTTGGCACCTTTCTAGCACTACATCCAAATGTTGCAAGCACGAGTCGAAAGAATCTCCATAGACAGTGAAATCATCCATAAAGATCTCTATACAATCTTCAATCAAGTCCGAGAATATGCTCATCATGCACCGTTAGAAAGTACCGGGGGCGTTGCATAGGCCAAATGGCATACGCCTATACGCATAGGTTCCAAATGGGCAAACTGAATGTGGTCTTATCCTGGTCCTCTGGGTTCACATAGATTTGAAAGTATCCACTGTACCCATCCAAAAAGCAGAAGTACTTCCTCCCAGCCAGTCGCTCCAGTATTTGATCTATGAATGGAAGGGGGAAGTGGTCCTTCCTGGTTGCAGCGTTCAGCTTTCGGTAATCTATACACATTCGCCAACCAGTAACTAGTCTGGTGGGCACTAGTTCATTCCTCTCATTCTTAATCACCTGGATCCCTGACTTCTTGGGAACCATATGGATTGGGCTAACCCATTCACTATCTGGCACCGAGTATATAATGCCCAGTGAGAGCAACTTCAAGATTTCCTTCAGTATCTCTTCTCGCATGTTTGGGTTCACCATTCTTTGAGAGTCCCTATGCACCTTGGCTCCATCCTCTAGCCTAATGTGGTGCATGCAGACGTCCGGGCTTATACCTACCAGGTCCGTAAGGCTCCATCCAATAGCCTTCTTGTTTTTGCTCAGCACGGTCAGTAGTTTTGCCTCTTGTTGTTCAGTCAACCCGCTGTTGATGATTACGGGGAATGAGTCTTCCTCCCCTAGGTAGGCATACTTAAGGTTTGCTGGCAATTTTTTCAACTCCACTTGCGGGGGTAGTGTGTCTGTAGGTAAAGGGTTCTTCTCTGAATCCTCCTCTTGTTCCTGTTCAGCATCTGATTTTTCCTCCCTACTGGCCGGTACCACGGCCCCTACGGATCCTGCTAGTTCTGACTTCTGACATAATTCCATAATTGCTTCCTCGATCTCTTCGTCAGTCAACCCTTGGCTACTGATCAGATCACACCATGCGGCTGCTTCCACATCAGCCTGGGCATACACATCCTGCAATAATTCGGTCTCAAGAAATTCTTGGACTAGGGGGTCAATTACATCAACATAACATAGATTTTCAGAATCTATTGGTCTCTTCATGGCTTCGTTGATGTCAAAGACAAATTTCTCACCATTAAAGTCAATGCATATTGTCCCTTCGGTCTCAAGAAATTCTTGGACTAGGGGGTCAATTACATCAACATAACATAGATTTTCAGAATCTATTGTTTTTTTCATGGGTTCATTGATGTCAAAGACAAATTTCTCACCATTAAAGTCAATGCATATTGTCCCCTCGGCCATATCCACAATTGTTTTAGCCGTTCTTAAAAATGGTCTTCCTAACAATATCCCGCTAGACTCCCTAGCTTCTGGTTCACTCATTTTAATGACATAAAAATCAGCGGGATAAGTAAAGTTCTGTATCCTGACCAATACATTTTCTAACACACCCTCAACATTGATACATGACCTATCAGCCAGTTGGATCAACACCCTAGTATTCGACAATTTTACCCCTTTTAACCGATTATAAATGGATAACGGCATATCATTGATAGATGCTCCTAGATCACACTTTGCATGCTCGATTTTCACATCTCCAATTGTTATGGGTAGGGTAAACATACCTGGATCGGCTCTCTTGGGTGGTAGCTTCTCCTGTACAATGGCTGACGATATTCCCTCCACCATGATCTTTCCATCCTCCTGGGCCTTCCCGGCTATGAACTCCTTTATAAACTTCCCCAGAGGGGGCAGTCTCACGGCTTGGAGGAATGGTATGGTGACATCCAGCTTCCCAAAGATCGACATGAAATCCACCGGGTTTTCTTTCTTCCTCTTCGTCACAAACCGATATGGAAACGGTTTTTCTCCCTTAGCCTCTCCAGTCAGTCCTTGTGGAATTCCCTTTGGCTTCTCCTGGGCTTGAGGTTCCGATGTGGGCATTACTCCTCCCGGTTGCTCATTCCCAGGTTGTGTTTCTCCCTCCTTTCCTTCCACGGTAGGCTCCTCGTTTAGAAAAAACGGATCCTCCATCTGAGGCAGAGGCCTCTTGAGCTCTTCCGCTGGGATGATGTCGCTCAACACCTCTTCTCTACTAGACTCCCCAACAGAGTTCTTGAGCTGAGGCCCATTATAGGCTGTCCGGACCGCAGTGTAATTTTGCTCACATTTGCCTTTTCAGGTACATGGACTGTAGATGGGAGTTTCCCTGAGTTCCCTTTCATTTCGCCCACCGAGTTAGCGAGCTGGGCCAACTGCCTGTTCATCATATCCATGTTTGCCCTATGCTCCTTCTGGGCACTTTGCATTCCTTGCATTGTTTCATTACTGGACTAGAAGTCATTTTTAATGCTTTTCTGCGAGGCAAGCATCTCCCCCATCATGTCCTCCATAGACCTCCTCGACCTGTTTGGCTGATGGAATTGGTTTGAGCTCTGGTGCTGATTATACTGAGGTGGTGGGTTTGACTGGTAGCCTGAGAAATTTTGTTGATTTTGGTTCGGTGGGTACTGGTTATACTGGGCAAGAGGGTTATACTGGTCGTGGTTGTGCTGGTACTGACTTTGGTTTTGGTGGTGGGTGTTATGTTGTGGCCCTGGGTTAAATTGGTTCTGGTTTTGGTTATGGTTTTGGGGTTGGTTGTTTCGCTGATGCGGTGGCATATAGGTAGGGTTCGGGTTCTGGTTTTGAGAGTTTTGGTTCTGAGGATGCTGGTTTCTTCCTACCCAGTTAGATTGGTAGTCAGGGTTTGTTGGGCCACGGTTGGGATATTGGTTCAGTTGGGGGTTGGGTTGATTTGGAGGATTTTGGTTCTGATTCTGATTTCCATCTCCCCATTGGAAATTTTGGTGGTCCCTCCATGGTGCATCTCTTTGCTTCCCCAGAATCCAATTGCCGTTGGAATTGTAGTATCCTGCGGCATTTGCTTGCTCCACATCCAGCGAGTTGTCCGGCTGATCATATAGTAGTGCTGGGGCTTCTTGGCCTCCAGTTGGAGAAGGTGGTGGAGTGTTCTGCTTGATCGCAGTCAGCAACTCCTTCTTTAATTCCTCCATCTTCAAATCCATCCGTTCCTCCTGGTCAGTAGCCGAAGCACTCGCTACCCTTTCTTTGCTGTACCCATCTCTCGCGTTGTCGTACGTCTTCTTTGCATTCAACAGCTTGCGTAACACCTTCTTGGCTTCACTTACTCTCAACTGGGTGAAATCGCCTCCAGATGATGAATTCGCCAGATCCTTGGTTTCCTTGTTCATCTCTTCATAGAAGGTGTGGTGCACTTCTATCTCCTTCATGCGATGGTTGGGGCATGACTCCAGAAGGCTCATGTACTTCTCCCAATACTCGATCGGGGTTTCATCATATTCTTGCCTTATGCACGATATTTTCCTCTTCAATGCACTTGTCTTCGAAGACGGGAAAAACTCGGCTAGGAAAACTGACTTGAAATCAGCCCATGTATTGATAGAGTCGGCTGGCAGGCGCATGAACCAAGTGTTGGCTTCTCCCTTCAGGACAAAAGGTAGGCCTCGCTCCTGCTGGCCGCCTCTGTGCCTTACAGATTTTGCAGAACTCATTTAAGAATTCGTATGGTCCCTCGTAGCTCTTCCCACAGTACGTCGGTAAGATTGCGATAACGTGGGATTTCACATCACAGGCGGTTTGGCCTGGGGTAACCACTATGGCTTGTGGAGGATCTCCGTCGGCGTGCGCGGTAAGTGTTGCGAGCTCGGGATCGTCCTCACCCTGGTCAGCCATTCTCACTAGTGTTCTTACTGGTTGGGGTGGAAGCTCCGGAAGTTGGTACTCTAGCTCCTCCTTTTCTTCGTCGCTACTCGTGCCTAGGTCGGACAGTGCTGTAGACAGGCCAGAACGAGTGGTAACGAGTATTGTTCCTCGGGGAAGTATCCTTGGTCTCCACTGGCCAGGAGCCGGAGCCACTTCTCATAAACTGAAAACAAAAAGAAAAGAAAAATTATAAACAGTATGTACACCAAAAAGATCACACACAATAACAGGTATGAACACCATCCATCCCCGGCAACGGCGCCATTTTGACGGTCCAGGTGGTTTTCCCCACTCCTTCGAGTGTTGGGATGGTTTTCGTATGTAATTTGGAGTGTATCCAACTGATCAGGAAGAGATTCCCGACCTAGCTGAGTCGTTGGTACGATAACCGGGACCTGGCTTCAAACAAGTTTCCTCAACCCACTTCTACTGGTTAGTATAATGGAGGCAAGGGTCGATTCCCACGAGGATGGACACGTTTTGATAACTGCGGTGACTTTCCTGGGTGTTTTGGTTAGCTACCACGCTTGGGTTGAGATTTTACCTAGACAGGAAATAAGGTGGTACTCTACTGACTAGTAGGCGTGAAAATAACAGACATGTGGGAGTGTTCGTGAAAATAGGGGACAAGGTGTCTCAGAGGCATATGAAAAGTAGACAGTTACTAAAAGGGGAAATTTAGACAACAAGGTATATCCGATGGCTGGGGGCCTTCTGACAGGTCTGGATAGTACATCTGAAAAGTAGGGAACAAAAGCAAAAGTAACTTAAAAGTAAAAGTGGTCCAATAAAGTTGATTTTGACGTTTTCTTCCTCACCAAGTATTGACAAAAATCATATGAACACAGACACCATAACTAAAACTTCAGATTCATAAATTCAAACTCAAGATCCATCGATTAAAATGCTTAAACTTAAATTAAACGGTAAAACTGCAACTTTTACTTCTACTGACTGACATGCAAGATGGTAATCACGGCGCAGAAAAGAAACTCATGCACGAAAACTTGACTAAACATAGCTACAACTTCGAATCAACAACTCCCGATAAGAAAACACTTAGAAATTGAAGGCAATAACTAAATCTAACTTCCCTAGGCAGAATGAAGCAAACTCGAATCAAAGTGACATGCAAAATAGAAACTTCATATCGTGAAAGTTGGAAAATAACAAGTACTTCAAAAGAGCAACAGCGATGACTGTTTGCAAATAACTAACGATGAAAACAGGTAAACTTTAAACTAAGAAAGCGATTAAGATTGTTTGTGCCACTCCGGGCAATGATACTACTACACTGCTACGATAACTGGTTGGAACGGCGGACTGATGACTTCTCTGGCAAACTCTTCGACGTCAAGTGACCATGGCTGTGGCGAGGAACGAGCGGTAGGATAATGCTGAAGGAACTGATCTTCTAGAGAGAATTCTACTAAGTATGACTGTCCGAACTCTAAGGAACCAACTCTAAGTTTGATCGTCGAACTCCTTCTCTCTCTCCAAGTGGCTTCTTTTATAGGGAGGCTTGCCCTTGCTTTTAGGGTAGACTTCTCCCGTGTTTTGACCTTTTTGCCCTTGTCAATGATCATCCCAGCTATCCTCCTTCTCCATCTCGAGCCTTTTCTCTGGCATGCATCCTGGTCAGTATCGCACCCTTCTGGCGCCCTTTTCACTTGCGTCACCTGAATCGTCTCCTACTGACTTGGATCCTTTAATCCTGCACACTTAAGCAACTGTTTTGCAGATAATACATGCATTTCACGACATACTGACCAGTAACCAAGGCTTAGAATACGACTTATCAGTAGCCTTGCTCCTTTTAGGGCAATCTGGCTTCCAATGCCCCTTCTCTCCACACTTGAAACACTTTCCGGTTTGCTTCTTTCCCGACCTCCTCTTTTTCTTTCCCTTAGCTTCCTTAGGTGCGACCTGGTTCGTCACTTTCTTCTTTCCTGTGCCAGGCCTAGGGCCAGAGGAACGATGTGACGAACTAACCATGTCAGCCTTAGCTTGGTTCATGAGATCCTCTGCCGACTGAAGTTCAGTCAACAACTCTGCCAAGGTGTAATTCCTTTTGTTCATCTCAAAGTTGAGCTTGAACTGCTGGAAGCTAGGAGGCAAACTCTGAAGGATAATAGTAACTTGGGACTCGGCATCTATGACGCCTCCCAAAACCTCAATTTGATTGAGGTGGCTCATCATCTCGAGGACATGGTCCCTCACAGACGAGCCTTCCTTCATAGACTTGCACATGTGATACGCCCGGATTTTGCATTGTTTTAAGGCTATTATTTGGTCCGTTTTTGTTATCAAAATCACTCTACACGTCCATTATTTGCATATTCTATACATTTTGGTATTTTGACGTGTTTTGTGAGAAATGTGCATATTTGAGCCGAAAAGGGGAGTAAAAACGTATAGTCTGGAAATCTGGAGTCAGACGGCAACCAGCGACCGCCGCGAAGTTGTACGGCGACCGCCGGCGCCCGGCGGTCAGAGCTATGTGGCGGCCCGCCTCGGAAATTTACGCTAGGAGAAGAGTCTCGCCCGGCGACAGCCGGAGGACATGTGGCGGTCCGCCACCGAAGGGTCAAAGTCTCTGGACTCCAACGCGGCGACCGCCGGCCAAGGTGCAGCGGCCCGCCGGAGAAAGGCGGCGAATCCGACCAGCCCTAGATTTGCTCCAAGATTTACCAAATTTTGAAGATCTTTTCCTTCTATGATGAGGAATAATCTTCCCCTATAAATAGGACCTCAAGCTTCATCAAAAAGAAGTTTTTTTTTTCACACAACAAGAACACATTCATAGAGATCAAAAGCTAGAGTACTTCAATTGTGCAAGGAGTTGAAGAAGGATTTCAAGAACATCAAGAACGACAAGGATTCAACCTACGGGTTTTATTTGCTTTAGTTTTATGTTCAGATTGTTTTCCCTTCAATCTATGTTTTTAGTTTATTCAGTCATGTGTAACTAAACTCATAGGATTCTAGGGATGTGTTAGTAGCAACTTTGGTTATACAATTCCGTTTTCTATTTAATATCCGTTTTGTTTTTACTTTGTTTCTTCCCTAAGTTAATCATGATGCTTCATAATTGAGTGACACAATTATGTATGATTCAATACAACTTGCTTCATAACTGTGACAGAGTTCTAGCGAGTTAGATCCACTTAGTAGACACTACAGTTAGCTTCCTTTAAAACGGCACTGTTAATTGAGAGTGAGGACTTTTCAAGGGTCTTAGGAGCTTTTTGGAGTTACGTGTTAGGATTGACAACCCTAATGTTAGTAATCAACGTTTGTATCGCATGAGCATAAGCTAGGTGACTCGTCCTTTCAAAGTATTAACTGTGCTAGGGTATTGTAGTTTGGAATTTGTACAACCATAAAAGCGAAAGCACATCCCTGGAATTCCCCTTATCTCTATACTTTTCTCTCCGTGATTTGCTTGTTTTTAGTTGTTTACTGTTTTTAATATTTACTGTTTTCAAAAGTTTCCAATAATTCTTGTTTCTCCAGATAGTAATTGAGTTCTAGTAGAAGATAGACACTTTGTGTACATCTTCCCCGTGTTCGATACCCGGTACTAACCTTTTGCTATACTATACCTACTCTGTATACTTGCAGGTATTTATAGTGCAAATAAAAGGCGCCATCAAGTTTTTGGCGCCGTTGCCGGGGAAGACAATTCACTTTGGAGTGATATCTTCAAACGGATAATTTTACTACTTTGGATTTTTATTGCTTTCTGTTTTAATTTTTTTTTTTTTTTAGTTTAATTTGTTTTTGTTTTCGAGTCTTGCAGGTTTTGTATGCGAACGCGTTCTGGGAAGTACATCTTAGAGCCGCTTGATTTAGAGCTTGAAAGAACTCGTAGAACCATAAGAAGTGAAAAAGGATCAGGAAAAATGGGTGACCGAACAGATATTGAGAAGCTGCAGGAGATGGTGAAGTTGCTGATGGATGAGAGAGATGCGGAGAGAGCAGCCCGAGAAGCCATGGAAAAGAAGAACAAAGAAACATTACCTGTGATGAACATGTTCAATCATGGGAATATGATCACTTTTCCTAACGGCCCTCGTATTGATGCTAACAATTTTGAGTTACGCATGCCCCTTATCCAAAGGGTCGAGCAAACTCCTTTTGCAGGTAGGGCGACTGAAGATGCTAACCGCCATCTCTCCAAATTCATGGAAATCGCAAACACTCTGAAATTAAATGGTGTCGACGACGATGCCATACGGGTAAGACTTTTTCCATTCTCATTGATTGATTCTGCTAAAGAGTGGTTTGAGTGTATGCCACCAGAAAAGGTCTCCACATGGAAGGACATCGTAGCTACCTTCCTCGACAAATACTACCCGCCAGACACTATTTTGAAGCTCAAAAGTGAGATCTTTCAGTTCACACAAGGCCATGACGAGCCCCTCTATGAGGCATTTGCTCGTTTCAAAGCTCTTCTTCGAAAGTGCCCAAACCATGGTTTTTCCATAGACCATCAGGTAGGAATCCTCTATAATGGATTTAACGAGAAGATATGTGCTATGCTTGATTCAGGGGCAAATGGAGGATTTCTAAGAAAGATAGGAGAGGATGCCATGGCGGTGATCGAGGAGTTCGCCACCAACAGTCGGGGGTGGTCTAAGGAAAGGCATGCCACGAGAAGAGTAGCAGCCATAGAAGAGGCCGAGGAAAGTTCTTTTGCTAAGGAGTTAGCAGAACTGAGAGTCAGGATTGATCAAATGGACATCTCGAGGAAGGAAGATCCAATTCCGGCAACTTCCATAGTGGCAGTCAATGCACCCGAAACTGCCATATCAACTGTGGAAGAAATAAACTACATGCAAGGAGGCGGTCCCAGAAACTACAATAACAATTATCGCCCTAATCAGGGGGGCGGCAATTTCAATAATTATAATGGGAACCGTCCGCACCCAAATCTTTCTTATTCTAACAATAATTACTTGCAACCCCCTGCAGGATTTAATGTTAGCAAAGGAGGAGTGGTTGAGCCGATGAAGAAGGAAGACAAGTATGAACAAGGAATCACGAAGATTTTGGAGGTAATTACGCAAGATAGGAAGATTAATGACACCAAGATCGGAGTGGTCGAAGCAAGGATAAACAACCTCGAGCAAGGAATGAACACAATCTCGGCAGCTGTAACCAATATTACCACTCAAATGGAGCAAATTCAGAAGAAGTTAGATGAGGATAGAGCAAGGGCAGCAGCAAGAGTGGATGATATTAATAAGAAGTGGGTGGCAAAGCAGAAATCTGGGGACTGCCCAGTCGCCGGCGGACCGCCGCAGACCCCGCAGCGGCCCGCCACTGAGACGGCAGAGACACCAACCAGGCAGGACTGCCCAGTCGCCGGCGGACCGCCGCACACCCCGCGGCGGCCCGCCACTGAGACGGCAGAATCGTCCACTAAGCAGGAGCTTGTGCGGCACAACGGGATTGTACTCCCTTTTCAGCCAAAGAGGAAGTTCAAGCTTGAAGAGCAGTTCAAGCAATTCCTTAACATGTTTTGCAAAGTCCATACTAACATTCCACTTGTTGAATCGTTGCAGGAGATACCAAAGTATGCGAAGCTACTAAGGGAGACAGTAATGAGGAAAAAAAAGCTGACTAAAGCCGACCTTAAGCTACCGCATCATTGCAGCGAGATCATCCAAAAGGAACGGGCAGTGAAGCAAAGAGATCCGGGCCAGTTCATCATTAGGTGCCAAATTGGAGAAGGGAAGGCACTGTGCGACTTAGGATCGTCCATCAATCTCATGCCACTGAAGTACTACGAAAAGCTCAACATCGGGCCACTCAAATCTTCAGATGTAACACTCAGACTGGCCGATAACTCGTCCATCAAGACAGTAGGTATGATTGAGGATGTCTTAGTTAAAGTCGATGATTTTATTTTTCCTGCCGACTTTATTGTGCTCGACATGAAAGTAGACAAGAACGTCCCTCTAATCTTAGGGAGAGATTTTCTTGCCACTTGCAAAGCTTTGATTGATGTAGGTCGTGGCGAGATCACAATCAGTGATAATCATGGTCAATCCACCTATAAGATCGAGAGCGAAATGCTAAAGTTTGAGGAGGCAAAATGGGCAAAAATGGAACAACAGTGCAGAGCAATCATGGCTACCGACTTGACCAAGGCCAAAGATCCCTTTGAAGCGGAGGATCCTTCAACCTCCACTATTTACATTATCAAAGAGGTAAGACACTCTTCTAAAAAGGGTGATGCTAATTCTTCTACATCTGCTCCACAGAAGAAGAAACACAAGAGAAAGAAAACACCCAAAGAGGACCCCGAGATATACGTCATCAAAACGAAAGAGGGGAAGTACAAGTGGTGGAAGAAGCTAGGGACCAAATTGCTCCCTATGCCAATTTTCAACACTCGAGTTATTGATCCGCCCAACTAGTGGGCCACTTCAAGTCGAGCTAACGACTTTAACAAAAGCGCTTATTGGGAGGCAACCCAATTTTCTTTCTTTTTTTTTTTTTTTTAATTTTATTTTCTCGTTTTTTTTTATGTCTGTTAAAAAAAATAATAATAATAATAAAAATAAAAATAAAAATTTTTTTTTGGTGGCGGTCGCCGCACTTAAAGCACGGCGGTCGCCACACGTGTGTTAACATGTGCAGGAAGGATCGGGCTTAGGGCGGGCCAGAGTAACCGCTGCACGGGCCGCGGCGGCCCGCCAGGATTGCTGTTTACGAAGGCCCGTGTGGCGGCCCGCCACGAGAGACGCGGCGGTCGCCACACGCAGTCCAGAGACGGGATTGCAACCATAAAAGGTATGTTTTCCATTCCTTTTCACATTCCTTCTCAAATTCCTTCCTTGCACACAACCCCCACCTATATAAATCACCAAATTCACACACCCACACTATCATTCTCTCAATTCTCTCAAAGTCTAGAGCTCTTCTTCTACAAATTCTCTCCACAAAAAGGTATGAATCCTAACTCAATTTCTGGGTTTTTCTTTACTTCTTCCATGGATTGTGCTTTATTTTGGGTGAATTGTTCGGTAGAATCTCTTAATTCATGATGAGGGATGATTATGTGTATGAATTTTTGAATTCTATGGTTTAAAATTTGCTTGATTGGTGATTATTAAGTTGTGAATGATGATTCTCTCTTGGTTTATAGTGTTTAAAAGCTGCAATCATGTTCATAGCATTGTGAGGCTATTATTACTTCCATGAATTGCAATATTTGTGATTTTGTAGAGATTGTTGGTTTTTATGGATATTTGGTTGATACGTCTCTGCATGGGGGATGAATTCACGTTGGGGGATGTTTTGTTGTGTCCTAATTTTGTTGATTTTGCTTAACATGTTATTATGCTAAAAATTAGGATGCTATTGTACCCAAGCTTGCATATAAGATCTTATCTCTTCATTTTTACTTGGTTGAATGCAAGTTTGGGGGAACTTTTGATCTCCCACTTGTTGATGCTCTTTTAAGAGTGTAATTTCTTTTGTAGGATAATGGGATCAAAAGGGAAACCGGAGAATGCGAAGAACTATGGCATTAGCCTTGCCACGGAAGAGCAAAAGGCTATGTGGAAGAAAGTGTCGGCCCGAGAAACGGCACCTTCTAGATATCCCCACGATTTCCCTCTCCAAACTTTGGGGATCATGGAGGATTTTTGGAAGTTGTGCTTTGCAAAAATTTTCGCAGGATCTGACCTCTCCGTGGCGACCGCCGCAAGCTCTGCGGCGGTCCGCCACCTGAACGCTGGAAATCATCTTTGACATGCGGCGACCGCCGAACAGCTGCGGCGGACCGCCACCTGGGCACAATTTTCCAGCGCGATTTTTCGAAATTCTTCGAATTTTCGCCCCGCTCAACCTCTACGCGAAATTTTTCAGGGTACGTTTTTGTTTTCAGTAGTATACTCACGTCCCTACCGACTCTACAAACTTATTTTACACTTTGTTGTAAATAAGTTTGGGGGGATGAAGTGGTGGACCGTGAGTTTAGGGTTTTCTTTTTGTTTGTTTTTGCTTTAATTTTCCAAAAACCCGTAGGAGATTTTTGTGTTCTAAAAATATTTTCTTGAATCCATGTCATGAACATAACATGAAGAACTTAGAAACACGCATGCTTAGGGACACATTAGACCGAGTTGCCAATGATATTATATTCCATCTATGTTTAAGTGTGGCCTAACGTTTTGATATGATAGTTGGGTGAAAAGGTGCATAATTAGTGAATTGCTTGTTCGCCTTGAATCGTGCTTCTACCTTGTGAGATTTGAGCCTTAAATTCTTTCTTGTGTGATTTATCTGTATGCATGTATATGTTTCTAGAACTTGCTCCTAGTCTGCCTAAGTTTACATAGTGTTTAAGTTGATTTAGGAGGATGTTAGGCCGTCTTTTCTTAGCTACTTTTATATCCAAAATTTTCGACCCTCTCAAATTTTTCCTTTGGAGCCAATTTTGAGCCTTTAAGCCTTTTCTTTGGAAGCCAAAATAAATGGGGGAACAATTCCTTGGGTTAGTATAGTTTTTGTTATCTTCTTTTGTAAAGGAATTGGAGAGATAAGGAGGAAAGTATAAAAAGTAGTGTGCTTAATATTAAGAAAGTACAAGTTGTGAAATTTTGAGAAAAATTCCAAATATGTGCTTGATCTTAGAAAAAAAAGAAAGGATGTGTAAAAGAAAAAAAAAAGAAAAGAAGAAGAAAGAAGAAAAAAATGTGTGAAAGGTTGTGAAAAGAAAATAAAATCAAAGGATTGAAAGTAAATTGAAGGAGAAAAATAAAGTGTTAGAAGTGCCTTAAGTTTTAGAAAAGTGGAGTCATCTTAACTCTACTTGGGATATTTTTATATTTGAGTCACTTTTTAGCCAAATATTCCTCACCTACCAAAGAGCCTACGTTACAGCCGAAAAGAAAGACCTTTCGGACTTTTGATGCTTAATCACATTGAGTAGAGGAGGGATTAGACTTTGAGCAAGCCTATGGTAAACTTTGCATGATGCATGATTTGAGTGATTTACACTTTACCTTTATACACTTTGAGAGTGAGAGAAAGAACACTTCCCATCTTTGGAAGTTTGCCACATGTGAGTGCTTGAATTCAAGGTGTTCCACGAGTTAGTAATGAAAGTGCACTATTAAGCCTTGCTTGATTTGATTGTGTTAATCCATGCTTAATCTATTCTTTCATCTTTTGAGGCAATTATGACGTCTAGTCCTTGTGCATTCCGTGCGTCTATTCTTGTGTCTTTAGTGTTTTGTTCGAGGACAAACAAAAATGTAAGTTTGGGGGAGTTGATACGCCCGGATTTTGCACTGTTTTAAGGCCATTATTTGGTCCGTTTTTGTTATCAAAATCACTCTACATGTCCATTATTTGCATATTCTATACATTTTGGTATTTTGACGTGTTTTGTGAGAAATGTGCATATTTGAGCCGAAAAGGGGAGTAAAAACGTATAGTCTGGAAATTTGGAGTCAGACGGCGACCAGCGACCGCCGCGAAGTTGTACGGCGACCGCCGGCGCCCGGCGGTCAGAGCTATGTGGCGGCCCGCCTCGGAAATTTACGCTAGGAGAAGAGTCTCGCCCGGCGACCGCCGGAGGACATGTGGCGGTCCGCCACCGAAGGGTCAGAGTCTCTGGACTCCAACGCGGCGACCGCCGGCCAAGGTGTGGCGGCCCGCCGGAGAAAGGCGGCGAATCCGACCAGCCCTAGATTTGCTCCAAGATTTACCAAATTTTGAAGATCTTTTCCTTCTATGATGAGGAATAATCTTCCCCTATAAATAGGACCTCAAGCTTCATCAAAAAGAAGTTTTTTTTTTCACACAACAAGAACACATTCATAGAGATCAAAAGCTAGAGTACTTCAATTGTGCAAGGAGTTGAAGAAGGATTTCAAGAACATCAAGAACGACAAGGATTCAACCTACGGGTTTTATTTGCTTTAGTTTTATGTTCAGATTGTTTTCCCTTCAATCTATGTTTTTAGTTTATTCATTCATGTGTAACTAAACTCATAGGATTCTAGGGATGTGTTAGTAGCAACTTTGGTTATACAATTCCGTTTTCTATTTAATATCCGTTTTGTTTTTACTTTGTTTCTTCCCTAAGTTAATCATGATGCTTCATAATTGAGTGACACAATTATGTATGATTCAATACAACTTGCTTCATAACTGTGACAGAGTTCTAGCGAGTTAGATCCACTTAGTAGACACTACAGTTAGCTTCCTTTAAAACGGCACTGTTAATTGAGAGTGAGGACTTTTCAAGGGTCTTAGGAGCTTTTTGGAGTTACGTGTTAGGATTGACAACCCTAATGTTAGTAATCAACGTTTGTATCGCATGAGCATAAGCTAGGTGACTCGTCCTTTCAAAGTATTAACTGTGCTAGGGTATTGTAGTTTGGAATTTGTACAACCATAAAAGCGAAAGCACATCCCTGGAATTCCCCTTATCTCTATACTTTTCTCTCCGTGATTTGCTTGTGTTTAGTTGTTTACTGTTTTTAATATTTACTGTTTTCAAAAGTTTCCAATAATTCTTGTTTCTCCAGATAGTAATTGAGTTCTAGTAGAAGATAGAAACTTTGTGTACATCTTCCCCGTGTTCGATACCCGGTACTAACCTTTTGCTATACTATACCTACTCTGTATACTTGCAGGTATTTATAGTGCAAATAAAAGGCGCCATCAACATGATACTCCGAAAAGCTTGAGACTTAGCCGTTCGATTCTGGGTACCAAAGAGATTTGTGAGATTTTCCATAATCTCGGTGGTAGTTGCCATGGCGGCATGCTGATGTCTAAGCACTGTTGACATGGAGGCCAACATATAACACTTAGCCATCTCATTCGCCTTGTGCCACCGTCTATGGGCATCTCGCGCTGCCTGCGCGGCGTTAGCCGCCGGCACTGGGGGCCGAGGAGTAGTGAGCACAAACTTGTACTCATCAGCCATGAGAACGATGTCCAAATTTTGTTTCCATTCTATGTAATTTTGGCCCTCGAGTTTGTTTTCTTTAAGAATTGCAGAAAGAGGATTGAGTGACATGTTGACGATTTAGGTTGCACTGCAAAACAAAATATTTACTATTTGTCATAAACTTATGTGAAGAAATTGAGTAGATTAAACCATAAAACTTTTCAAATTCTCACAACTGTAAAATTAAAATTTTGTACCCTCAAGCAGAGGTCAATGCATTAAAATTTTAACATTTTTACTGGTCACAACACCGACGAATAGTCCAGAGACCGCAGCACGGCATGGCCGCCAAATGTTGCCTAAGCACGACCATCAGATTTAGCATTACAGTATCTCATTTCTACAACACACTCCCATAACAATGCTCATGCGTTGATAACAAGACCAAGCTATCTCGTAAATTCTGTTTGAACTTCTGAAACTCGCAATTTCTTAGGATTATTGTCCCCACAGCATGGGTGGCGATAATATTGGAAACTACTTTCTAGTTCATACTATTTACAATTGAGAAGTCCACCTATATGAACTCGCTGATTATTATCCCCACAGCATGGGTGGCGATAATATTAGAAACTTGCTTCATAAGTTGTGGACCAATCGATGGAGACCATATACAAACTTAGTTCGTAATTATCGCCTAGATATTTAAGTTATGGTTTTTCATTAATTATCCTTGCCTTAGTGCAGATTAAAGGCTTAATTAAATTCTGTTGGTATTTAATTGACTGGATAATTAAATCTTTTATAATCTTTTAAACATCTTATTAAAGGATAACATATTAATTACTAAACTTTAATCCATATTCATATCTTCTACAAGATTTATCTAAAATAATTAATTATTTATATCTTTTACGGACATGAATAAATAAACTTAAATTAATACCTTATTAAGATTGGGAAGAGAATATATTTTATTATTTAATGAAATCCTACAAATCTATCTTTATTAGGATTCTAGATATATAATATAATTAGGAAACTATTAAATTATTCTTGTCCACATCATCTAGGAATAAAAGATATCCATAGATATGGTCAATAATCTAAATATTCCTAAAATCCAGGGAAATCTTTCCAAAATATTTTTATTTCCATTAAATAATAATATTTTAATGATATCTATTAATTTAGGAATTAAATAATCATTAAAATTAATATTTCATCGTTATCTCATCGTACGAGGTTGGCACGTACGACGAACGACGAAAAATCACCGGAGTCGATCCACCGGAACGGCGAGTACGCCGTCCAGCCGCTCCGGCAGCCCGCGACATGCGCGGCTGGTCCCGACTTCTCCCATTGCGGCGCCAACGCGCCGCTAAACTCCCTTCGTCGACGTCGGCCTCTACGCGGCGAAAGCCGCGCCGCTCCGGCGACTTCCCACCATCGCCTGCGACATGCTGCCGGGTCGCAGCGGCCACCGCACATGGCAGAGCCGCTCCCAACCGGCGTCGCGCGACCTGGGTCGAAATTGGGTTAGGGTTAGGGTTTCTTGGTCTGAAGAAAAACCGTCGCTGCTCTCGAACGAGCAGCGGCTTCCGTCTTCCTCTGTGACAGTCGATCGCCGCCTGAGTTGAGGAGCAGCCGTCGCGGTCTTGCCGGCGGTGCGGACGAGCCCATGCTCGTATTCGCGTCGCCGCATGATCGCGCCCTACCTCCCACTCGATCGGCCGTGAGTGCTCGGAGACCGCCGGTTCCAGTGGTCATGCCGGCGGCGCACACGAGTCCACTCTCGTCCATGCGTCGCCGGTCGATCACCGCCCTTTCTCCCACTCGCTCGACAACCCCAATCAGATCGCATATCGCGCGATTCGTCTCGGCGCAAGCGCCGACGAATCGCACGTCTCGTGCGTTCCTAAAATTTGAGTTCTTTGTTTCGATAGTTCTTGAGTTCATCATGCATAATAATATAACAACTAAAAACAAGAACATGCTTCGAAAACAAAAACGCATGCATACATGAATTTCGTGAAATTTAAATCCAAATAATCAGAGCCAAAGACTGGCTCTGATACCAATTGAAGGAACTGGCAGCGGAAGCGCTCACATAAATCAATTACAAATAATTCAGATCTATTTAGCGGATTATTTAGACAAATTCTATTCGCGTAATTATCACATGTATCATGCTCATAACTCAAATAATAACATGTTTTAAATTAATTGAAACCTAGAACATGCTTTTCTAAGGTTCAGCCATTATACCTTAATGATTCTCCAAAGAATCGAAGGTGGCTAGCGCCTTCTCCACGTGAAGATCTTTTAGTACAAAACCACAGATCTTCTGACTGGTTCCCGGACTGTGAACTGATATCAGGGTGGGCTGATCTCACCAGCGCACTAGGACTTAAACAGAGAAGACAGAGATCCTTTCCCACGGAGGAGAAGAATTCGACCACCACTTAGGAGAGGGGGGAGCCGAAAATTTTAGAGTAAAAAAAATTATTATTCTGTCTCCTTTATTCTCCTATTTATAATAAATCACATATTGGGCCCAGACAGGGATCTATGGAAGGCTTTGGATATGAGCTCCTCCAATTAGCTTTTTACTAATTAAATTAAACCCAATTTAATATAAGCTTAAAATTGGAATATTACGAGCAGCCACTACAGAAGTAATACTGCACTCCCCATCCAAATCCGAAATTATAAGTACTTCGGGTTTCCATTACTTTATATTTATTTCCCGCGCTTAAGATTGAAACATCCATTAATTAATTATTGTCTGCTATGGACTTAATTAATTAATATCATATTTATTCCAAGAGAGGACTCAGCAAGAAAATATTATTTATTATTCATAGAGTAATTAAACTCCAACCAGCCAGGTTCTGAATAATAAAACCTTATTTCAAGCTTCTCTTGAGGATGTTATCAAACGAGACTCACCTCGCGCACGATTTAACATAATAGCAATCCTAGCACTGCTAGATATTAATCACCACTACCCAATATACCAGGCTTATTGGGTTGCGAAAAACCCGCACCATTTGGTAAGTCAAAGTAGTGCATAATCAATACCGTATGCTCAATGCTAACGTACATTGATTGAGAAATAATTTACGAGACCTCGTCTTTCAGTAGATAGCATAAAGACTGTCTCGCTGTTAGATCCATTCAGTGCTATACCACACCAACGTCATCTTATTTCAGTAAGGCTTAGAAATAATCGGACTGAGATTGCAACCTTTCACGATAGGTAGTCTAAGCCTATCTATGTTGTGAAATTATTCTTTTTCTTTGTTTAGAACTGACCGTGTTACCTTAAAGTGGACGACGCCCACAATCGGTCTACTAAAACAAAGACTTAGACTTTGTTAAGTTACTTATACATTTAAATATGCAATAAACATCCATTAAATGTAAAACATAACAACATTATGACAAAAATAATCTGTTTATTCATTTGGAAAATAAAATAAGAGTTTTAACAGTATTCAATCACTCGAAAGGTGATTTCTAGTATACAAACTCTAACACGATATGCCCACAATGCGTCATCCAACCGGAGTGCCCAATCTTTACGATTCACACTCACCGTCTTTTGAAGGACTGACTTGATTTGCCTGTTTGCTAACTCAGTTTGCCCATTTGCTTGAGGATGATAGGGCGAAGTTACTTTATGCTTGACTCCATATTTGTCCAACACGCTGTCTAGCCATCTATTGTTGAAGTGAGATCCTCCATCACTAATAAGGGCGCGGGGCGTACCAAACCTGCAAAATATGTTCTTTCTAACAAAAGCAATGACAACTTTAGATTCGTTAGTTTTGGTTGGAATTGCTTCCACCCATCTAGAAACATATTCTACTGCAAGTAAGATATATTGGTACTCTCCTGATTTCGGGAACGGTCCCATAAAATCTATCCCCCATACATCAAACAATTCTACCTCAATGATGGTATTCATCGGCATCTCCTTCTTCTTAGAAATTCCACTTGTCCGTTGACATTCATTGAATTGGAGAACAAAACTAGCGGAGTCGCGAAAAATGGTAGGACAATAGAATCCACTTTGCTAGACTTTTATCGCGGTTCTTTGCACACCAAAATGGCCTCCAGTGGGGGACGAATGACACCTTTCGACTATAGCCACCCAATCTTCTTGAGGGACACATCTCCTAAATATAGTATCTGCACATCTTTTGAACAAGTAGGGCTCATCCCAAAACTAAGATCGTACATCTCTATAAAATTTCTTTTTCTAATAAGGAGTAAGATCGGGAGGATGCACCTTTGCCGCCAAATAATTGACAATATCAGCGTACCAAGGAAAAGTGGCTTGATTGAAGAACAGGTGCTCATCTGGGAAGTCCTCGTTGATTTCTTGAGACAAGTCTTCTCCCTCCACCGGGTGTTCCAACCTTGACAAGTGGTCTGCTACCACATTCTCGCACCCTTTTCTGTCTTTGATTTCCACGTCAAACTCCTGGAATAGCAAGATCCATCGGATAAGTCTTGGTTTTGCATCCTTCTTTGCAAACAAATGCCTAATAGCTGCATGGTCAGTGTAAACAATAGTCTTAGTTCCAACAAGATAGGCCCTTAAAGGAATAGACAATAGCAATCATCTCCCTTTCAGTAGTCGTGTAATTAGCTTGGGCAGAATCTAAAGTTCTACTAGCATAATCTATGACTCTAAAAATCTTTCCCCTCTTCTGCCCTAAAGCTGAGCCGACTGCAATATCACTTGCGTCGCACATGATCTCAAATGGTTGACTCCAATCTGGCGTGATGAGGATAGGAGCGCTGACTAGAGCTTTCTTCAAAGTCTCAAAAGCCTGCAAATAATCGGAAGTAAAATTAAATTTCACATCCTTCTCAAGCAATTTACAAAGAGGTTTAGAGATCTTAGAAAAATCCTTGATGAATCTTCGGTAGAAGCCTGCATGTCCTAGAAAACTTCTTACTCCCTTTTCATTGGATGGCGGTGGGAGTTTCTCGATGGCTGCAATCTTTGCCCTGTCTATCTCTATCCCTGCAGAAGACACTTTATGCCCTAGAACTATACCTTCTTTCACCATAAAATGACATTTCTCCCAATTAAGAACAAGGTTAGTTTCTACACATCTCTGCAAAACCTTAGCTAGATTGTCAAGACAATGATCATAAGATTTACCAAACACAGAAAAATCATCCATAAAAACTTTCATCACCTTTTCAATCAAATCATGAAATATGGCCATCATAGATCTCTGGAAAGTGGCAGGGGGATTACACAAACCAAAAGACATTTTTCTATAAGCATAAATACCATAAGGACATAAAAAAGCTTACTTATGTTGGTCTTCGGGGGCAATTGCAATTTGATTATACCCAGAATAGCCATCAAGAAAATAGTAATAATCATATCCCCCTAGTCTATCAAGCATTTGGTCAATAAAAGGTAGATGGAAATGATATTTCCTAGTGGCTGCATTTAACATCCTATAATCAATGCATACTCTCCATCTTGTAGCTACCCTAGTGGCTATCATTTCTCCATCCTGGCCGGGTACTACTGTCATCCCCCCTTTTTTAGCTACTACTTGCGTAGGACTTACCCACTCACTATCAGATATTGCATAAATAATCCCTACGTCTAGTAACTTTATCACCTCTTTTCTTACTACATCTTGCATAATAGGGTTAAGTCTACGTTGGTTTTGCACACGAGGTTTATACCCTTCCTCAAGTAAAATTCTATGCATGCATGTGGTAGGGCTAATTCCTTTTAGATCACTAATAGACCATCCTATGGCAGACCTATACTTGTTCAAAATGCATAAAAGCTTCTCACACTCTTGCTCACTTATTGCAGCGGATACAACAACAGGGTAAGTGTTTTCCAGCCCTAGGAAAGCGTACCTGAGATGGTCGGGAAGAGGTTTAAGCTCTACTTTGGGCGGTTCCCGGGGCTTTCCCACTGTTCTTCTCTTTTCTGCCTCTTCTTCGGGAGTGCGTAATGGCAAAAATGCATTCCCCATTTGGGGAATTCTTTCTGGTAGCACTTCCAATTCTGCAATGATGGCACATATGTTAGCATCACAAGAAGATAAATCAGTGTTAGGAGTAAAAGAATTTTTGAGACAAGTTTCAAGAGGGACCTGGTTTTGGAGATAAGTGACTTCCACTTCTCCAACACAATCGGTGACGACTTGGATGACACTGCATTCTTGGTAGTCTTCTGCCCCTTCTTTTCCATGAAATTTCAGGGTGTCGTAGATGTTGAATGTAATGCTCTCATCATGTAGCTTTAATGTAAGCTCTCCCTTTTGTACATCTATCATGGCTCCCCCAGTAGCTAAAAACGGTCTTCCAAGTATCAAGGGAACCTTTTTGTCCTCCTGCATATCAAGAACAACAAAATCAGCCGGAAAAATAAATTCTCCAACTCTTACCAAGACATCTTCTACTATCCTCATTGGTGTTGTTGTGCTCCGATCTGCCATTTGCAGCGTGATTGAGGTGGGATGGATGCTTTCAATATCAAGTTTCCTGTAAAAAGACAAAGGCATCAGGTTAATGCTAGAGCCTAGATCACATATCGCCCTACCCTTTACATCATTCCCCAAAACACAAGATAAAGTAAAACTCCCTGGATCTTTGTGCTTAGTGGGTAATCCCTTTTGGACGATAGCACTGCAATTCTCTGTTAGGCCTATTGTCTCGTATTTCCCCCATTTCCTTTTTCATGCCACCACATCTTTCAGAAATTTGGCATAATTGGGCATTTGTTGCAGGGCTTCTACTAGTGGAATGTTGATGTGGACTTTACTCATTGCTTCCAAGAATTTGGCACACTGAGCATCAAGCTTCTTGCTCTGCAGCCGTTGAGGATACGGGACAGCGATGCTGTTCTGTGCGGGACTGTTTGGCTACTGCTGTCCAGCCGGCGGGCCACCGCGATGA